>NC_073303.1:380192168-380492168 GCF_027595985.1 Sorex araneus | reverse complement strand
GGTGGCAGATGACGCACTGGTTGGGGTCCGTCATCTTCTTGTCAATGTTCTCCACCAGCTGCTGCAGCTTCGAGGTCTCCGAGGTCTGCATGGAGTCCAGCAGCCCCCCGAAGGGGAACTTGGCCTTGAAGGGCTCGGAGCCCGCGGGCGGGACGGGGCTGCAGAGGCCCGTGGCTGTGCCGCCGTCGGAGAGGGTGGCGAGGGTGCCGGCCGCCGGCCCGTCGCCAGGTCTGGAGCAGCTGCTGGCCAGGCCCGGGGGCTCTGTCTTGGGCAGTGAGGGCCCGCCGAGCCCGGGCTGGGGGAGGCCTGGCTGCGGGGACTCAGCGGGCCCGGCCAGGCCCGACTCGGAGCTGTTGAGGCCGGGGGACAGGGAGGGACACTCGCTGGACGCGGGAGAGGGCCGCTGCGGGGAGCGGTTGGCCGGGGTGAGGCTGGGGGAGTCGGAGAAGCCGCTGGTCCCTGGCACTGCGGGTGGGAGCTGCAGTCCTGCCGACGTGGGCACCGTGGGCAGCGCCGGCTTGCTGTCCAGCCAGGTGGTCACGGGCTTCTCCGGGGGCAGCGACATGCCATAGGGAATGCCGGAGCAGGTGGGCACGTTGTCGAGGTACTCGGGGACGGGGTAGGGGTTCATCTGGATGTGCGGGTACTTCTCCTTGTGGCGCTGGAAGTGCACCTTGAGGTTGCCCTTGGTGGAGAAGCGGTTGCCGCAGATGTTGCACTTGAAGGGCCGCTCGCCCGTGTGGGAGCGCAGGTGGATCTGCAGGGCACTGTCGCTGCCGAACACCTTGGCGCAGAAGCGGCACTTGTGCTTGAAGAAGGGGTCCTCGGCGCTGGCCTTGGGCTCGAACACTGACACGTTGGGGGGCTTGCCTTTCCGGTGCTTCAGGAGCGCCGCCAGCGGGTCCAGCGCGTTGGCCGTGGCCGCGATGCTAACCAGCGGGTTGGGAAAGATGACGCTGCTGGCCGAGGTCTGAGGTAGCAGGGGCGCGGGCCCCAGGGCGGGGGGCGTGGCGGCGCCGGGAGGGGGTGCGGGGCCTGGTGCTGCGGGTGCGGGGGGCGCCCCCAGGGAGGCCGCGGGGGGCGCGGCGCCAGGCTCGGGGCCCCCACCCGGGGCCTGTGGGGTCCCGGGCCCTGTTGTGGCCAGGGGCGGTGGGCCCGGCGCGGGCCCCTCGAAGGCTGCGGGGGCCGCAGGCGCGGTGGCGGGCGCGGGCCCGGGGGGCGCCCCAGGGGCGCGCGGCGGCGGCCCGCCCGCGGGGGCAGCGGCCAGGCCCTGCAGCGGGCCGGGCGTGGGCGCGGGCCGGGGTCCCGGGCGGTGCATGAGTGCCACCTGACTGCGGATCTGCTCGATGAGCTGCAGCTGGTGGATCTGCTGCTGCTGCAGCGCCAGCAGCTGCTCCAGGATGAGCGGCAGCGCGCCCGCCGCCCCCGCGGCCCCCGCGCCCCCCGCTCCCGCCGCGCGCGCCGGCTGCGAGAACTGCGCCACGGCCACCTTGGTGCTCAGCAGCGTCTCCAGCGTCACGTTGGTGCTGGGCAGGCGGTAGGCGGGCGCGGGGCCAGGCTCGGCGGGCGCGGGGGGCGCGGGCGCAGGGGTGCCCGGCTCCCCGGGGGGCGCCACCTCCATGGGCTCCGCGTCCGGCCCCGCGCCCGCCGCCCGCGCCTCGCCGCCCTCGCCGCCCTCGGCTGGCGCCGGCTGCTCCTCGGCCGCCTCGCCGTCGGCGGGCTCTCCGGGCGAGCTGGCCGGGGAAGGTTCTGGAAAGTCGTCGGCGGGCGGCGCGGGCTCATCCTCGTGCACGATGAGCACCAGCGGGTTCTTGGCGCAGCTGCGCTTGTGCTGCAGGAAGTCGGCCCACTTGAAGAACTCGGCGCAGCACTGCGCGCACACGCTGGTCTCCTCGCTGCCGCTGCGGCTGTCCGTGCCGCTGTCCGCCTCGTCCGCCGCCTCCCCGGGGCCCGCGGCTGCGCCTGCGGCTGGGAAGGAAGCACAGGGGTCAGCGCGCGCGGACACGCCCGGCCCGCGCCCCGGCCGCCGGCGCATCACTTCCTGAGCGCCATCCATCAAAGGATGAGGCCCCATCGACGGCGGAGGCCGCCTCTTAATGAAATTCCATACGAGCCATCGATTTCCAATATTTTCATACAAGCCGCAGCCACCCTGTCTGCCGGGCACAAAGCCGCTCATTAGGATTCCCCTTTACCGACGGGCCTCCTCATTTCCAGCAAAATTAGAGATGCCTTTGCCAGTTCGCTTAACATTGCTAAAGTCATCCGTAACCTTTCAAGCCGCGTCAGCACCTGACAGCGCGGGCCCGGCCACCGGCATCTATTATCTCCCTGCGGCCGCGGCCCGACAGGCGCTCCGGGGACGGCCCGGCCCGGCCCGGCCTGGCCCAGCCCGGCCTGGCCCAGCCCGACCCGACCGGCATCCCGGCGCGCATCCCCCGAGCGGGGGACCGCAGGACCGCGCGCCACGCACGCACCCGCCTCCCGCACCCCAGGGCTTGCCAAGGAGCCTCCGCAACCGAGCCCGGGCCTGGAGGAATCATGTTTTATACAATTCATTGGCTCTGTCAGATGCAATATTTCTTGGCAAAATGAACCGAAATTATATGTTATTGTTATTAGCCAAGAGAGTTCGGCAGTTTGTTAACAAACCAGAAATTATATATTTAAAGTTCATTTATGTTGACATGTTTAACATGAGAATGTTGCAGTCGGCACACTTTTTGTACCTATTTTCATCTATTCTCATAGAAAGACTTAGCAAATTATACGCTTGTGCCGTAGTGGAAAACCCTCTAATTGGTTACACATGTTTAATTACTGTTGTAGGCAGCTACTTCCTGACTTCCCTAACCCTCTTATGCCGAATAACAACCCTGTTTAATGAACAATTCTAATTCACACCTGATCAAATAAATAGCCGTCCAGGAGCATGCTCCCTCTTACTCGGGGGCGGCTGCATGTCTCCCAGTGGCCGCGGGCCCTGCGGGCCTGGACGCTCCCAGTGGGAACTGCGCCTGGTCCAGCTGCAGACGGGGTGCCGGGAGCCAGCAGGCAGCGCCGAGTGGGGACAAAACGTCCAAGCTGGGGGTCCCCGAAAGCACTGGATGCAGGGCACCTCCCCCCCACACCACCTCCTTATCTGCTGCAGATCTTGCTAATTTTTCTTTCAGGGTTTCCAGAAAAGAATAATTCTGCACTGACTTCAGTAAAGAAAGCTGATTTGGAAAAAAAAAAAAAAAAACAAGCAAAGAAAGAAGGTAAGATCATTTAGTGCCTCGACTGGAGAGGAAAGTAAAAATATTTTTCGGGGCTGGTCTGCTGCTCTCCATGAGGCCATTATTTCCAGGTAATTTATACATGCCTTTAAAAAATTATTAGCAGTGTTCAATTAGCATTTTCTTAACTGGCTAAACCATTTGAAGGGGAAAAGAAGTTAGAGCTTGCAGCCCATAAAGCCCTGCTAGACTTTTAAACTAAATTCAGTTCTGAAGATCAGCCTGCAAGAAGTCTCATTACTGTATGAAGGAAGGAATGTAATAGGTATCTGTAATGAGGTTGAGTATAGCTGGAAGCAAAGACACACTTGATTTATACCGCAGATAGGCACATTAACAAAATAAATACTCAGAGAACTTTGCTCAATGTATGCAAAATCTAATTTTAAACCTGCTAAGGTCATGGAACAGGGCAAAAAAAAAAGGCCTAAGATTTTCAGGTAAATAATTCTTTTAATGATTGATAAGAAATAGGATGATCTCAAATCCTACTCATATACTCTAAAAATTATCACAAAAATGCAAAGGAAACTCATTTTTAAATTTCTTTGTAATAATTGAACATTCAATGACCCACATATATATTTTTAAGAAGTCTAAACAGCCATTAAAAAAGTTCACCTTCGTTAAGCATTCAAGTTGGAATCAATGTTATTCTACACCATAACTATCAAAGCCATGAGAACTGCACAGAAAGGAATCTTTTCTAAAGTTCTTTGGGTTTCAAGCTGTCATATCAATGACTGCCCATAAGCTTCACAAAGAGTTTTAATATTTTTAAGGAGAAAAATGCCAAGAAATAAAAACCTCTAAATTTCATGAAATGTTAAACTTTTTCTTATGTGGTATAAAAAGAAAAATCACTTGGTATATGCGTTTACAACTTTATATGATTAGGCAGCATATATCTTATTCAAAGAACACTATTTGAAACATTCTAGGGCAAATTTACTGAGAAAATGTTTAAAATTAGGCTGTTTTCTGGACCATTTAAAGTGCATCCAATGTTGGAAGTATTAATTTACTTAACTGTAAATAAATCAGATCTTTACAAAGGAACATTTTCCTGATTGTCTTTGTAACAAACTCTGGCATGTGAAATGGAGACTGTGTATTTTATTCTGGGCTTTCCTCAAACATCTATGCAACCCAAACAAATCTCTCTTTACAGATAAGTCTGTCCAAGTCCATTGGTTTTTCATGTCCTAAGTGTTTTTAGAGTTCAGCTCCAATCCCGCAGCTGGGCACATCCCCATGCCTCCCCATTGCTTCTGTCTGCAGGTTTCTGAAGCTGTGACTGCTTCCAAGCTGAAGAATCTGAGTGTGGAATCTGTGAGCATTTTTGGTCATTTCATGTAATGCAATTATAGTGATAATTACCCTCACACAAGGCAGGCTCTCTGTCAGAGTAAAACCACCTTTCACTTATATTACTTTAAAACTGAGGAAGGAAATAGTAAAAACGTCATTCTGACCCTGTGAATCTGCTGACTTGGTACAAAACAGATACTCCTTGCACTTCACGAAGTTTCATAATAAATTTGCTTCGTGACGAAAACATTTTTTAAAGCCATAATTATCAGTGAGGGTTAACATGGTACAAAACATAATCCTTGCATTTCACGAAGTTTCATAATAAATTCCCCTTGTGATGGAAATATTTTTAAAAGCCATTATTAGTGGGGAGAAGCTCTTTAGTACAATTCACATTTCTTTGGGTATTAAAATCTCCACCTGTAATTTTTTCAAAGCAGTTCATGGAAAATGCCATGGTCTGGCCCCTAAAATTGTTCCTCTCATTTCCTCTTGCTATGAAGGTACCACTACCAGAATCTGAACGTGCTCAGCATCCCGGGGAACGCAGAAGCGCACGCAGCCCTCGGAGAGTCTTGGAGGATCAATGCAAAGAAAGAGAAAGCCAGGCCCTGCTGCACTATTTCACCCGGGAATGAAAAATCTCGCTGCAGAGTAAGAATGTTCTTGAGGCAACAGAGTCTGTGGCTCCCGGAAGCTGACCAGACCAGCCTGTGTGCCTGGGTGGGGTTTCCCAGGGCAGGGGGAGCCTCCCCAGGAGAGAGGGAAGACTCAGCAGGAGGCAGGAGGCTCAGCTCCGCCCAGAACCCAGAGCCCTGGCGGCCACATCATCCCCTTTCCAGACTCTGGGCTCATCTGGCGTTATTTCCCCTTTAAAAAATGCATTCTGGCCCCAGGAGCCCCTGGGGTGGCCACGCAGCAGCTCCCAATTGTATCTTGTAACTTCCAACGCTCTCTCCTGCCAGAGTCTTTCAGGCCTGTGTCATGTCATGTCGGACTCGAAAGTATTCAACCGTCTTCACGTGAAATTTACATTTGAAGCTGGCCCAGGCCCTGCAGACAGGCCCCATCAGACCAGCCCTTACGACAGCTGATGTTTTGTATTCCCAGGCAGAGGCACACGTACGGGAGCCTCTGTAACCTCCGTAACAACGGCAAAAAGTACCGATTCGAGAAATTAATTCTGTGCAAATGGAAATGATTGCTTGGGGCGGGGGTGGAAGCGAGCACCGTGACCCTCGTGGATGTCACAGGCGTTTCTACGGACTGACTTCTCAGTGACGAGGACAGTCCGCATGGAAGCGGCGAGGTGGTGGCGGGGCGGTACATGTCACGTCACACCTCCGATCTGGTGGGGACCAGGTACGGGAGCAGCTGCCCAGGGAGGCCACTGCTGCACCAGGCGCGCCAGCACGCGAGGGCGGCTCTGCAGGAGCCAGGAGCAAACGTCTCACCGCATCTCCCAGAGGGTTTCGCCTCAGCCCTGCTTAGCCGCCATGGACGCCTGGCTCTGAGTTTCCCCGCCGAGGCTGGGGGCCAGGGGCTCCCACTTGGCTTCCATGGACAGTACAGGGCGTGGGGACAGAGTGGACCCCTGCCTGGGGGTCCACTCTGTGGAAAGGCCCACGGCCCCCCGCCACCAGCACACAGCTGCGGTGGCAGGACCTGTTCTGCTCCCACGGCAGCCGGGGACCTGCGTGCAAGGGCGCTCTGTGGCCACGGATGGGTGGCGCAGGGCCAGGCCAGGGCGGCCCCGTGCCTCCTTCCTACCCCCCGAAGGGTCTGGAAAGCACGTCTAAGTTTGCCTTCCTGGTGAAGGGACATTTCCTGTCCAGCCGAGCCATTCCTTTCAGCTCCTGAGGAGAGCTCAGAATCCGGAGGGTGAGGCGGCACAGCAGCCCCTCCGCCAGAGACCCCCGCCGGGTGGAACAATGTGGAAGAAATGCCAGCCAGTGGCCCGTGTCCTCGTGCCCGCGGC
Source organism: Sorex araneus (assembly GCF_027595985.1). NCBI lineage: Eukaryota > Metazoa > Chordata > Mammalia > Eulipotyphla > Soricidae > Sorex > Sorex araneus. The sequence continues at coordinate 380,485,598 of NC_073303.1, read as the reverse complement.
CTGCACGGGCGCCGAACGGTGGGGGGCACTCTTACCACGCTCATCCGCCCTGACCGTACGCTGGCTCCCGCCACGAGGCCCACAACTCAAATTGGTTAAGTGACGACCACCTGTGGCACGGTCCCCTGACGTCCCGCAGACACCGAGGCCGCTCTGCATCTGCGTGGCATGGTGGGAGGCACGTGCGCCCCCCGGACGGCTGCGTCTGTGGTGCCCCTGTGCCCGCGTGCTTGGGGCCAACTCAGCCGGAGCCGCGGGTGTGGGGGGGTGCAGCCTGTGGCCCTCCCCAGCGACCAGGCCCTGGCGTGTGGGTCGGGCTGCCAGCAGGAGACCAGGTGCGCGGGGCAGGCTCTGCGCGGAGCGGGAGACGGAGTCTGTGTGGGTCACTGGGGCTGAGACGCTTCTAGGGAGCAGGAAACCTGAGGCCCGGGTCTGCGCCCATCACTGGTCACTGCACAGAAAACATCAGCGCCTGGGCCTGGGCCTTCGCCACCACAGCGCCACATCTCTGCCAGGAGCAGGTGGGGGGCAGGATCCCCGAGATGCTTTGCTGGGGTCTTCCTAACGCGCCCTCACTGTGTGTCACCCCAGCAGAGCAGGGGGCCATGTCTGGGGTGAAGTTCACACACGTGCAAAAAAGAAAAAAAAATAAATGATGTGTAAAAAGCACTGGCAGGGCAGCGGGGGGAGCCCAGGGCAGGGGCTGGGGCCGGGGAGGGGAGGGTGTCCCTGCAGGGTTAATCACAGCCTGAGCGTGATGGCGGGCACGGAAACCGCCTCCCCTTCCGTAAGAACCATAAACACTTGTGCCGACGAGATGGGCATTTGATAAGCAGGGCGCAGGCACAGAGCACTCTCGCGGGCTCCGGTTAACACTCAGACCCAGTGTTAAGACTTAATAGAACACTGTGCCGTCCTGTTGCCAAGGTCAACAGCACAGATGCACTAATTGTATTATGAGCTTGACATCCACTGGCCACAGCGCAGGGCAACGCAGGCAGAGGTTAACCCACCAAGGCCTGTCAAAGCACGCAACTGCCCACCTCCGAGCTCTGCCCCCAGCCCCGCACACACAGGCGCACCCTCAGGAAGCAGACTTCTGGGGGGGGGGCTGGAAAAGGCAGCCCGAGGGACACCCAGCATGGCCCAGTGCCCCGGGCAGGGTTTCCGCCTGGAGCTCTCCTTCCTAGCAGAGAGGCAGCTGGTCTCCAACCCAAAAGGCATTCCCCACTGACTTCACTGCCTCAATATTTTTGACATTTCCGGTATGGGATTGCCCTTATTTGCTTGGAAATCAGAGAGTTCACTGCACTTTAAATCAGACAATTCATGTACTGAAAGCACCAGAGGAAAAGCTTAAGGATGATTTTTTTTTTTAAAAAAGAAGTTTGTTTAAAGTTGATATGGAAACATTCCATTTCTACATAGATCTGATGCCGCTCTGAAACTTGCACCCACTTAATACAGGCGCCCCCCACTCCCACCCCTGGCAGGCCAAGTGGCTCACCTCCTCCGTGAAACCAAGGCATGTGGGTTTTACTCGGGCAGCTTGTCAAGAGATCACACAGGAAACAAACAACAAAACCCCTCCCGCCATAAGCATTATTCAAAACCAGCCCTTCTAGCAGTCTTAAAGGATGCTGCATAATCTCATTAGCACTTAAGGGGATTTTTGTTTTACCAAAATAAAAGGCTGTGCCAATACTTCCATCCAGGAATGCAGAATTTCAGCAGGCGGTCACCGCGCTGACCAGAAACCCTGGCTGCCTTTCTCGAATCGCCCCCACCGCCAAGGACTGTTCTTAGAACTACCTTGAGAGGGAGGTAAAAGCTCCTTAGAGGTTGCAGGGAGAGAGGAAACCTGACCCACTTTAGCCATCCTCTCCCATACAGAAAACAATCAGCTTGCTAAGTAATTCCTGCTGTTGGCCCTACCTTCTTCTTCTGGCTTGGAACACATCTAACGATATTGGATTCTGCAGATGTTGTGGAAGTTGGAAATGTACATAAAACCCCTAATTGTTCCATGATCAGCTCTTTCTCTGCAAGGTAGGGGTTTATTGGCCTTTTTTGGTTGACCACCGATTCACGTATTTTTAAACAGATTAAATTTTAAATGTTGCTTTTTTAGACATTTGCAAATTTTTCTTTCCCATCACCCCCCCGCACGCCCTCCCCCCACCCCACGGCCGTGCCCTGCCTCCCACCCTACCCCCTTACTTTTTACCTTTCCTGTTTCAGGGAAAACGCTCAGCCTGGATGTTAGCAAGTGGCTCCCGCATTGTTTCCGTGTGGAATGCCGGATTGTCAGTGTGGGCACAGTGCGGACGCAGGCTAACCGTGCAGAGACAGATGAAAGAGAAAGCACGCACTAGGCTGCCCGCCTTCCTCCCTTGGTCTAAACACAGCCTGGGACGACCACCGGTACATTCTTACATCACATGCTCACCACATTTCCACGGAGCTCTGAGATAACCACAGGACTGTAGGTCGGGAGAAAATGAAAACACACTTTGGGCAATTAGTGCTAGCATAGAAACAGGGAATGGGGGTTGTTTAAATGATAATATCCTTTTGTTCCTCCCCAAATGCACACTTTCTCTCTGAGGACAACAGAGGACATTTCTACTCAGTTGTATGTTGCCTGATAAAGGACAGCAAAGCTGCACCTTTCAAAGTCCTTGGTAGGAGCATAGCTGCCGTTCTGCCGTGGGAAGTTAGAATCAATTTTCTTTAGAACAAAACTGTTTGATTAGCTCAAAGGATCTCATTATCTGTGGCACACATTATCTGAGTTTTCAAGCCGCACCACACTTGTTTCAAAATTTTCAGAAACAAGAGTAATGAATTTGCATTTTCAAAAGGTAGTTCCTCCTGGTTTGTCTTGGGCATCCTTAAAATATTTTTTGAGAACAAAATAGCTTTAGAACTTTCTATAAAACCATCAGTACATTTTTTTCTCCTTCTAAAGACATCATCACACTTCATCGTGTAAATGATAGGGGTGACTGTCCCTGGGGTTATTTCGGGGGAGTGATTTTTTTAATCGTGTGCCTAAAAACAAGTCTGAAAAATATAGCCATCTTTCTTTCATCTTTTCACTGTAAATTAGTGTGGTCGTGCCTCTTTGTCCCCCCCCACCAGCCCACAGCATTCTAAAATTTTTGCACATGTGTTTTTCACAACCGTTTTACTGCCTGCCAACGGTCCCTGCTTTAATTAATATGTCACGCCCAAAGAGATACAAAGGAATTATTTACTTCATTTCTAAAACATTGTAAACTAAAGCACAACTCACTTGTAACTTCACACACCGTGGGATAATTTCCACTGCACCTAACAAAATAAAAAATTTAAGAACCCCTGATTCTCGTGGGAGTGATTTGGTTTTCACCACCATGCATCTTAAAAATATATACATATACACACACCTCTCTACCCTATTTCGCTCTGTCCCCCGTGGGGAGCGGGGCCGGGGCCCCACGCACAGGTTCACTCGCTTCTACGCTCCGGGAACAAGCAGGCACGGGAGAAAGAAATCGGAAAGAACTATTTCCGAAGAGTTTTGCTCCAACTAGCCCCGAAAGCGAGCTGTCGGCGCGGGCTCGGCCGCCGCGGGAAACTTTCCCCGGCCGTCTCGGCGCGCGGCGGGCTCGGGCGAGAGGCCGGGCGCTCCCCGCGCTCCCCGGCGCGGCTGCGGGGCCCGGGCGGCGGCGCTCAGCGGGCCCGCCGTGGAATCCAAAATGAATAGCAGTGCCCCCTCGTTAGGCGCGGAACCCGGGCTTTTCTCTATTAATTAAAATATGCTTTAGTGAAAGGAGACGCGGCACGTCGGGACGCGGACCACAAAGCCGAGAAGTATTTACATTGTTGCATTTGGGCGGCGCTGGAAGCCCGCTCCGCGCTATTCAGCACCCACAAGAATAACGCTTTAAAATTCCTCGCTGGGACGCAATGTCGTTCTTTAGAAGGGAGACTGTCTTTCTCATTCGGCAGAAATAAATCCATTCATTTGATCATGTAGTCATTGAGGGCGATACAAAACAAACCAAGTGTGAGAAATTCTATGTGATGAAGTAAACAAAACCCCCAAAAATCCATTTCCATGACAAAAAGCGCCTTTGTCCCTAATCTACCCACCATATGCGAGCTCTCCTTCTCCGCTCACCCCGGTTCTCATCCTGGGGGACCGGCTCCGCGGGGGGGACCGCGCGCCCGCCCCGGCCCCGGCGCGCTCGCCCCGCGCCGCAAACTTCCCGCACCGAGTCCAGCTCGCGCCCGCGGCCGGGGCCCGGGGGCCGAGTCCTCCGCCCGCACCAGACCCGCCGCCTCCCGGGGCCGCGGCGCCCAGGCCCGGCGAGGGGAGGACGCGCCGCCGCGTGCGGGGGGCCCCCCGCGCGCGGGGCCCGTGGGGAGGGGGCGTCCCCCGGCGGCCATGAAGCCCGGGCCGAGCGCCGCGTCCCCCTCGCCCGAAGGCGGCGCCGGGTCCGGGAGGCGAGCGGCCGCCCGGGGCGCCGAACAAAGCTGCCCGGCGGCCTCGGGTCACCAGCGCGCGCGGCCGCCCGGAGCCCGGGGGGCGGCGCGGAGGCGGCGGCGGCCCCCGCCCCCGCACGCCCGACCCCCGCCGGCCCCGCGCCGCCCCCCGACTCGGAGCCGCCGAGCCAAGTTTACTCCGCGCGCCCGCGGCGGGGCCGGTCCCCGCGCCCGGAACTTTCTCCCCCGCGCGCCCCGCGGCCCTCACCGTGCTCCGGAGCCCCGTCCGGCGGCGGCAGCTCCTCGTCCGACTTGAGGTGCTGGGGCTTGGCCTGCTTGCGCCGAGACATGCTGCTAGCGGGGCCGCGGCATCGGCGGGGCGGCCGGCGGGGACGGCGCGGGGCGCGGGGCGCGGGGCGCGGGGCGCGGGCGGCGGCGGCGGCTGCGCGGGCCGCGCATGGGGCCGAGCAATTAGGCGGGTGAATAATGCGCGGCCATTAGCCCGGGCGCGCCGATTGGCCGCTCTCCAGCGGACCCGGGCGCTATGCAAATGAGGCCGCGCCGGCAATTAGCGGCCGCGCGGGGCAGGAGGGGCCGGCGGCGCCCGCGGACGGGGCGCGCGCGGCTGCCCGGCGCCGCCTCGCATCGCGCTCGGCGCCCGCGTCCGGCGCCCGCGGCTCGGCCTGGCTGCGGCGCGGCGGGCCGGGTGCGGGGCCGCGGCGGCCGCCCGTGCCCAGGGCGCACGCGGCAAACTTTGGCGGCGTCTCCGCCGGCGCGCCGGGCTCGCCCCTTTATAGAGCGTGTGCGCCGCCGCCCGCGCCCCGCGCGCGCCCCCCCGCCGCCGCCGCCGCCCCTCCCGGAGCGGGCAGGGCTCCGGCCCGGCGCCTTTGTCTCCCGGCCGCCCGGCCGCCGCGCCGCCCGCGCTCCGGGGCGCGGGGAGCCGCGGCCGCCCGGGTCCTCGGCGGCGGGTGGTGGCGCCGCCGCTCGCGCGCCAGCCGCGCTCCGGCTCAGGTGCCCCGGGTCTCCGGCCCTGCGCCCCGCTCGGGTCCCGCGCCGGGCGGCCGGCGGCTCGGAGGCTCGCGGCCGGAGCGGAGCGGAGTGCGCACGCCGGGGTGGCGGGACTTCGGCAAGAACAACTTTCCGGTTCGGAAGCGGCGCGGGCCGCGCGGCTCCTCCTCCCCTCGCTCCCTCCCTTCTTCCCTCCCTCTCCTCCCGTGCCCCCTCCCCTCCCCCCGGGCCCCGCGACTCCGGAGGGGCCGCCCCGCCCGCCGCCGCCCCCGGCCGCCTCGGCCCCTCCGCCCGCGCGCCCGCCTGCCTGCCCGCTCGCCACCCGCGGCTCCTTAAATCCCGCGGCCGGGCGGGGACGGCGGGGCCGGCGCGCTCCCACCCAGCCCCCTTCCAGGCCGGGCACTGCCCGGCGCCGACCCGGGCCGCTGCGGGGGCCGCTGGCAGCCCCGGCCGCGCGACGCCAAGTTCCTTAACCCGCCGAGTCCCCGGCGCGCCCGCCGCGTTCTAGGGCTTTCCGCGGAGGAAGTGGGGGCAGGTGAGAGGGTCGCGCCCGCGCCCCGCCGCCGCGCACCCTCGCGCCCCGCGCGCCCCGCACGCGCACCACCCGCCGCGCGCGGCCGCACGCACGCGCCCCGAGCCCCGCGCGCACACGCACGCGCGCCCGCGCCCACCCCGCGCGCTCCCCCCGCGCGTGTCCTCCGTCCCCGAGCGGCCGCCGGCGCGGCCCTGCCCCGCCGCCCTCGCCGCGCGCGGCCCCTCTCCAGGACGCCGGTGCTCAGCCCCTAAAAGTGTGCGCTCTGCTCGCGCGGCCGCCGCTTGTCGGGTGCGAACTGGGCACCGGAGGTCTCTGGTCGTGGGCTGGGGAGGGGGTGGCGGGGAGGGACCCGAGCCCGCGCCGCCCGACTGGCCCCGGCTGGGCCGCTGGTTCCTTCCAGAATCTTCCCGCTTCCCAGCCCGCGTCCTCCCTCCCGCCTGCAATTGTGTAAGTTTTCTGAAGCCGCAGCTTCGGGCTCCGGAGGGAAAGCGCGGAGGGGCGATGCTCCCGGCGGGAGTCGTGACCCCGGCCCCCCCGCTGCCACTTAGGCCCCTTGCCCCAGGCCCAGATTTGTTTCGCCTTTGGAGGCGGACGGTCTCATTGAGGCGATTTTGGTTTTGAAAAGAAAACGTGCGGGATAAAAAGACGCGGGGAGCCGCGCGCGCGCCACGCCCGGGGCGCTGTCACCTTTGGCCCGGCAGGTCCTGCCGCGGGGCCAGAGCGTGTGCTGCCCTCGGGCATTTGTGGGGCACCCACACTCGCGCCCGGCGGACGGTTGGCGGCCCGGCTGTGCATGAGCTGGGCCTGGGCCGCGCTGGGGCCGACAGAGGCTCGCGGGACAGAAGCTCACGGGGCGGAGCGGGCCGGGGCGGTGGACGGCGGGGGCTTGGCGGGACTCTCGGGTCACCGGGAGTTTGGGGAAGTTTCTGAGCCGCGGAGACTTAGTCTCCGAGGGAAGCGGCAGCCGTGCATGTGCAGTGGCCGGACTGAGGGTTCTAAGTGGTTGGTTCTTAGTGATTTGCCTAATTCTCTTTTCTTCTTCCTCTTTCCCCATCGACTGCGGGGAGAAGACACCACCGCCGCCCCAGCTCCTGCGCGGCCCGAGCCCCGGGAGGGAGCCGAGTTGCGCTCGCCCGCGGCCCCTTCTGCGCCCGCCTTCTCCGACCCCAAGGCCCACGGCGTGTCCCAGCCCCTCTCTGACACCCCGGCCCCAGTTCCCCGTGGGATCTTCCGGCGCCGCCGCCTCTCGTCCACTTGTTGGGGGCGCTTTCGTCGTGGAGCGTGCGGGGCGGAGGCGGGGGAGACCCTGGGAGGATCCTCCTCGCCGGCGACCGGGAGATCCCAGGCTTCTGCGCGGAGGCAGCCCCGGGCGTTCCGGAGGGAACTGGAGCGGGTCGCGTCGCAGACTGGGCCGGGGCTGCTATGGCCGTCGCGGGGACGCGGGCTGGGCCGGGCCGGGGCCCCGTGGACGTGCAAGGCACGCACGGCGGGGGGGATTTCGTTGGGGAAACGGGGCCCAGTCCGGGACGCGCTGGTCGCCAAGGGCTCGGCCCTGGATCCCGCGGAGAGTCCAGCTCCGCGCCTCTCAGGATGCCTCCTTGGAAAAGGCCCCGGGAAGGCCCGATCAATGAGAAAGCGCGGGTCCGACGGCAGACACGTTTCCTCCACGGCACCTGCGCGCCCTGCCTGCCTCTCTAAGGAGCCGGGAAACTTTTCTAATTGTTTTAAGGCGACGCAGAAGCGTTCTGGAGCTCTCGGCCCTGCCCGAGATTTATTGCGACGAGGTGACAGCAGCTCTGCAGGCCGGTGCGTCGCCGGGGACGCGGCGTCTTCTTGGGCGCCCGGAGTGGAGCGGCCCGGCGCACGCACGCACGTGGGAGCGCGCCCGCGTCACGTGGGCACCGCCACCGAACATCCGCACACCTCGACGCTGTTGCCCAGCAAAAGTTGCTCTTCTTCCCTGTAATTAAATCTAATTTAATTGTCTTCCCTCCTGCACCGTTGTTTTCATCGAAAGAAGCGACACGTTATTATTCTGTCTGCTTAATAATAATATTTACAAATTAATACTGTATATTTTGCATTAGTGGAACGTATAATTAGGTGTTTGATTTAATTTGTATCATTTATTCAGATAAAACAGAAAGCCTATCTCCGAGATTGATTGGCTGAGAGTGCTTGGGGATGGGTGCGGGCCGGTGTCCCGCACCTGCAGAGATGCGGGGCAGAGAGGAGCGCGGGCGGAGCGCCTCTCCAGCCTGCCCCTGCGCGCAGAAGGCCGGGCGCCCGGGCGCCGCAGCCCGCTGTCTGTCTCCCCACGAGTCACAGCTTCTCCTCCCCCCTCGGGCTGGTCCCACCCCAACTTGTATTTTAGGGCTCCCCGTTCAATCCAGCATGATTTCGTGCCTGTAATGCTGTGACAAGTGACCGCTAATTGGTTCTCACTTGAGCAGAGATATTACCATACTAATATTATTATTGGTAAGAAGAGGTAATTGATAGCGTCACCTGCCACTCCGGCAATCACGGTGATGAATGTTCCCATCCGCGGAAGGCTCTGCCTGCGTGCCCAACCCAAACGGCTCGGCCAGTGCCAATTAGGGGGAAGCCGCTCCCAGTCCGCAGGGGGCGGGGGGGGGGGGCGCTAGAAAGCCGCAACCCAAGATGGCATTAATGGGTTTTTGGAAACGCTCTGGCCAAGCGCCTCCGTTCTCTTGAAGATAACTTCCCCTGTCAAAAGTAGCACCGCACGACGCAGGTGAGGCGTGGGCTGCCCTCCCGCGTCCCAGGCACCTCTGCCTGTCACCGCAGGGCCGACGGAGCTGTCCAGATAATGTCTCACTGTCGGCCTAGGGAGGAGCCGGCGCGTGGGGGCGGGGGCTGCCTGGGGCGCCCCATCCGGGCTCCCCCCTCCCAGCCCCGCCGAGAAACTCCGGCCCGGCCCGCACAAACCCAGTCTTCACACTGCCCGGCCCACAAGCGGCCGAACCTGCGTCCGTCCGTGTGGACCGAGCCTGCGTCCGTGGCTATGATGACATAAATAATGCGGCCAGCTACAACTTTGACTCCTTGCCTATAGGGAGGCCTCAACGATTATTATTAGCTTGCATTAATAGATGCAGGCCTCAAAAGGCGAATCAGCTATTGATAATTGCAAGAAGTATACCGCAGCTACTGTATCGATCGGCTTGTCCCTATTCCCCTGGTATGGGAGAGATAAGAAGACTCAGTCTTTAGTGCAATATAATTTCTTTTGACCTATCTGCTTGCTACAGACTTATGATGAATAGCCAGAGTGGTTAAAGTCCTTTATCACCAAAGTTACCCCTTGATATAATATTGATTCTTTATAACTAGCTCCAAACACAAAAATCAAACTGTCCACTTGACCATCATCATCATCAATATCATCACAAAGCCTCCGGAATAAAGATCAGCGCCAGCCTGGAAACGCTTTCTATAATCTGCCCGGCTAATCTTTATTTGCTGATGATGAAAAGAAAAAGAGGGGGTGTCCGGAGGGAGGCGGCGGAATGTCATTTGGACGAGCCCATATTTCTACGCGCACGTGTGTTGGGGGCGGGTCGAAGCGGCCCTGGCTTCGGGAGCTCGCGGCCAGCCGGGAGACCCCCGCCCCAGCCCGGCGGGATCCAGGTGGGAGGGCCAGCGCGTGGGGAGGGGGCAGGCGGAGGCGCCCCACCCCGGCTCGCTGCGCCCGGGAGATCGATGCGCGCGTCCTTGGCCGGTGCTCCGGGAGCGCGGGCGGCGGGCGGCGCACCCCGGGTGGGCTCGCGGGGGTGGGCAGCTGGCCCCAGGCACACATCAAAGGCGGCCGCACAATCCGGGCGCATTTCCCCCAATTAGCGGCGCTTCCTGCCCCCTGCAGGCCCGGCAGCCCGAGCTCGGGCGCGCGTCCGTCCCCGCGAGCGCGTGAGGGCGGGGTCGCCGCGGCGCGAGGCTCGGGCCAGGCCGAGGTCCGAGCCCAGGAGGGAGGACAGAGAGAGGCCTTGGGTGCTGCGGCGGAGGCTTGCGGCCTCCAGGGCCCGCGTCTGCACCCTTACCCCTGGAGCGCCCCCTGGAGCCAAATGAGGGCGAAAAAGTGCGGGAGGGGGGCGCTCCAAGGCCGGGGTAGTGGGGGCGGACAGGAGGAACAGGGGAGAGGGGAGGCATGAGAGAAGGGGGAAGGGAGAGAGTAAGGAGCGAGGAGAAAGGGGACAAGATAGGGGGAAGGGAGGGGGCGGGGAGAGGAGAAAGGGGCCAAGATAGGGGGAGGGTGGAGGAGGGGAGAGGGCAGGGTTGGACAGAGGGGAGGCGGAGGGGACCTGAGTGCCTGCACTCTCAGGCCAAGTTGTGGAGCTCAAAGTGGGTAAGAAACAGCCCCAGCGTGGAACCGCGACGGTGCTGAGAAGTGACTTTAGGGGAACCCTGGGAAAGAGTCTGGGTATCCTCGTGCTGGGCTTGGGGAGCTGGTGGACAGTGGTCTCAGCCCAGCCACACTTCTCAGGGTCAGGCAGGTGCCCAGCAGGTAGCCCTCAGGGATCGCCAGTTTGGGGTGGGCAGGTGCTCCTTCTGCCCCGGGCTCTGCTCCAACACTGAGGGTCTCCAGGCACCAGCAGCAAGGGGCTGCCCACCGCCCCCCTAGGCCTGTGTGGGGCACAGCACCAAGTGGGGAGCACAGGCGTGTGGGTTGCTGAGGGGGGCTGCTCTCCACCGACGTCAGGGGCATGCAGAGTGGAGCCTGCGAGGAAGGGTGCCCTGATTGGGCGGGGGTCCAGGAGGAGCAGAAGGGACGGGGCAGAGGGTGGGCAGCTCCCTGCCCCCGGGCCTGTGGCTGCAGCACACATCATGCACACCCCCCATTCTCAGGTGCCCCAGTGTACATCTGACCCAGACGTCACATTACACCAGGCACTGGCCCCTGGGCCCCGTCATCTCTCCCTGGACACTTCTGCTCCATATATTGCTGCCTGTCCAGGTGCATGGCTGCCAGGTGTCATGTGTCCTTCATGTACATCTTACCCTTTGTCCCAGGTGCATGACGGTCCCAGATGCATCTATGGCCCAGGCACATTACTGTCCAGGTGACGTTTGTCCAGGTGTGCCTCTGTCCCAGGTGTGCCTCTGTCCTGGGTGCATCTCTGTCCTGGTACACTTCTGTCCCAGGCATACCTCCGTCCAGCACTCCTGTGTCTGCCGGCTCTTGCATGGAGGCGTCCAGAGCGGACACGTCTCCCATATACCACCCAATGCGCCCTGTGCACCTGCCGTGTCTGACCCTTCTGGTGCTCGGCCCTGCAGTGCTCCCTTCATGCTGGTTGCAGATCTCCACAGGGACCGCCCGGATAAGCCTGGTCACAGCACCTATGCCATGACTCATAGCACAGTGTTCTAGAAATGTCTCTGAGCTTCCAGGTGGGCCCTGGCATGGTGGGGTGGGGTGTTGAGGTGGTGGACACTCATAGCTGGCCTCGTCAGCGTCCTGCTCGCTGGCTCCTACTGGGCTTCCCAGGCCAGTCACAGATCCTCTCTGTCCACGGCTCCCAGTGCCCTCTCCCAGCTGGTGCCTGGCGAGTTTTGTGTCGACTATCTTGTGCCGAGTACTATGTGCTTAGTACAATGTGCTGAGTACTTACTGTCTGCCAGGAAACTTATGCTAAGTGCTATGTGCTGGGTACTGTGTGCTGAGTGCTGGTACCTTGTGACAAGTAAGTACTGTGATTTGGATGACAAGCACCAAGTGCTGAGTACTGTGTGCTGAATACCTTGTGCCAAGTACATGTACTGAGTACCTTGTGACAAGTACTGTGTTTTGGGTACTGAGTTCTGAGTATTATGTGTTCAGCATCAGGTGCCAAGTGCTATGTGGTAGGCCCGGGCTCAGGAGTTTGGACAGTCTCTGTGCAGTGGCAGACAGGAGGCTGTGCCTTTGTGGTGGCCTCCCTGGGCTTCCAGATGCCCTGTCCCTGCTCCGGGCAAAGTGCTCCCCTCCAAGAGCTTCCCTTCCCTCCCTGCAGCTCCTGATTCCCCGTGAGGGCTTGCTCTGCAGCTGGGTGCAGGAAGGGGCCGTGTCCCTCCGTCACGACCGGGGCCTGTCCACCCTGTGTTGTCCTGGCCTGTTGCTCTGCAGGCACCTCGGCCTCCTCAGGGCCCCGTGGCCGCTGCCTCCCTGACTGGGCTTCTTCCTGAGTCCCCGGTCTCCGGGGCCAAGTTCTGTGTGGGGACACGCAGTGTCCCTGAGTGCCCGCCTGATGTGCCGAGGCTCTCTGGGAGGGTCAGCTGCGAAGGAGCGAGTGTATCTGACCAGGGTCTGGCCTTCGTGGGAGCCAGGGGGGACCGCACAGAGGGGACAGCTGAGAGGGACACTGGGGGATTAAGGGGGCGAGACTGGGGCTGCAGAGACCCTTCCGTGGACAGGACAGGAAGGGGGATGGCGCCAGCTGCGCCCAGGACAGGGGCAGTGAGGACACTGCCCCAGAGCACACAGGCTGCAGGGACCCCCCCCCCATGTCCTTCATTCCTGCCCGCAGCTGCCTGTCACGTGGGATGTGATGGACATGTGCAGTGCCACCCTCGGAAGTGACCGGGCAGAAAGTGGCCTTTTAGGCTGGAGAGACGCCAGCAGAGCTGCACCTTACTGCGTCCAGGTGGGCTGAGGGCAGCCCCGAAGCTTGGGCGTCCTCCAGGGACACAGAACAGGCAGCCTCCCCACCTGAGGGCTACGTGTCCTCGGTGACCTAGCAGCTCCCAAGAACTAGCAGCCTCGGCCTCACACTCCCCACTCCCGGCCCGCGTGGACACGACCCGCGTCCCCTCACCCCTGGCCTGGATGTCGGTGCCTCGGGCCATCTCCCGCCCCTCCACCCCGGGCCCCACCACCCTCGTGAGTGTCAGAGCCCTCCATGCCTCAGCCCTGGCTCGGAGCCCCGTGTCTGTGATGAGGCCTTCCTTTCCCTGCAGGCGCCTTTCTGAGGGTGTGGGGGTGCCTCGGATCATCCCCCACCGTGCTGGTTTCCAGTGAGAGGATTTACAGGGGCAACAGTGTGAACCCACGTGCCCTGAGCTGTGATGGGCGCCTGTGTGTGGACACAGGGCGTCAGCCGCAGGACCCCACCTCTCTCCCGGGCTCCATGGGCATCACTGGCTGTGCCTCCCCAGGGCGCCTGTGGCCCCTCCCGGGAACACACGGGGAATGCCACACTGTGAGGGTCCTGGCAGGAGAGGGGAGAGGGGAGCGGGCAGACGGAGCCGCCCCTTGGGCCTCGTGAGCTGCGGTCGGTACTTAGAACATCAGGCCCATTTGACATGATTTTATGAAAAGCAAATTTTATACACTCATGTTTTCTGCTGCTTATAGACCGTCTTAATTCCCTTTTTGGTCAATTTCCTTAGTCTTTGAACTTTTGAAAGGCGAGTAATTAGTCTTTTACACAGGGGAAGAGGCTAGATGAGGCAGATAAATGAAGAATTGTTAATTGACTTATACCCCAATATACCTTAATCCCAACCCTCGCTACCACAAGTGAAACAGTGTACCACGTTTTGATAAAGCGACCATGGGTGAGGTTCAGGGCACGTTAGTGTGCCAAGGTTAGCTGGATTTGGGAGAAGCCTTTCTGTGATTGAAGCACAGGCCCAATTCCTAGAAAGTCCAAGAGTACGTGATATATAAAGTGAATTTTCTGCTGCACTGGTTTCACCCGTTCTTCCATCTTGCTTGTACCGCCTGTGTTTGTTTTCTCTGAGTCAGCTTTGGGCAGACGAGCTTCGGCCTCGGGTCTATAGCAGGAACCCCGTGTCCTGCGTGGAACACAGACGCAGCATCCCGGGGGGCTGGGCTCCTCTGGGGTCGGAGAGACGGCCGCGTCCTGGGGCACGTGCCTCTCCTAGCAGCTCCGCGCACGCAGCTTCCACCCCAGGCCCCTGCCCTCTGCTGATGAGCGTCTCTGCCCCCTCAGCTCGTGTTGGCTTTGCCGCCCTCCCCTTGGGCCTGGCCTCCTCGGCCTTGCAGACTGTGAGTGAGTCTGAGTGAGCTCCGACCTGGGGAAACTGATGGGGAGACGGAGGCTCTGTGGGGAGCAGAGCCCCGGGACCCCCCGCTGAAGGCTGCAGCTGGGATTCCCCCCACACCCGCCCACTTTCCTTGGGCCTTTGCTAGTCCTCAGGAAGGGCTCGGCGAGCAGGCCGGTCACTGTCCACGAGGGCCCAGGTGGGCCTCAGTCCTGGCACCCACTTGGAGGCCGTGGTGGGCACTCTGAGGGAAAAGAGGCCAGTTCTCAGGTGACCTCTGGGGTTGCCAGTGTCAGGAGCATTTCCTCCGGTGTGTCCCTGCCCTGGTGTGCGTCTGGAGGATGAGCAGGGCTCAGCGTGGGGCGACCCGCTCACCCCCTCTCTGTGGTCTCTGGCCAGTCCCGTCCGCATGGGAGCAGTGCCCGGGAGAGAGGCCGCAGCGGGGAGCACAGGGCAGGGAGACCGTCAGTGGTGTCTGCTTCTCCGGGGGGCTTGGGCTCACACCCGCAGGACTCGGGGAGTGAGGGGCGAGCCTGGGCCAGCCGTGAGCAGGCAGGTCCCCCCCCGCCGTCCTATCCTCTCCAGCCTGTGGTTCTCCTTCAGTCTCACGGGCTCTTTGCAGGAGGAGGGGTGGCCTGTGGTTTGGGACCGAGGTGCTGAGTCAGTCACTGATTGTCCACGCCGTGAACAGTGCTCCGGTCCCCGTGGACAGCAGCTGGCACGGGAGCCTCCCTCCAGAAGCACCTGGGGTCAGACGCTGCCTGTGTTCTGGGCTCGTGGGCGCAGGGGAGGGGGATGGACACCAGGACAGTGGACGTATCACAGGAGCAGGCTGGGGCCACGTGTCCCACATGGCAGGACTGTGCCTGCTGCGTGTGGCTGCCAGAGGACAGTCCCTGAGACTAGGGCCTCACACAGTGTCTGTGCACCTCACTGCTCTGTGTCCTGCTCTGGCACCCACCTGGCCTGGCTCCCTGCTGGGCAGGACCATGCAGTGTCTCCCTACTGGGCAGGACCATGCAATGTCTCCCTACTGGGCAGGGCCGTGCAGTGGCTCCCTGCTGAGCAGGACCATGCAGTGGCACTCTGCTGAGCAGGACCGTGCCGTGGTGTGGCCACATGTTGCCAGCAGTGACGGGTTCTGTGTGACCTCCTGCTGGCATTCTGCTGAGTTGTCCCAGAGTGCACTGCACTGCCACCACAATGGGGGTGCTTCGGCACAGAGTCGGGCCCCTTGGGCAGTGCTTGGAAGACTCGGGGCCTGGGGTCCAACCCGGGGTGTCGCTCTGCCCCCTCCCCAGCTCTCTGGGCATGCCCTGGACACAGGACTGATACTGTGACGAGAGCAGCTGAGCGGGAAGGCTGTGTCGGACACCCATGCCGGCAGGCGGGGGCTGGCTCTGCAGCTGAGCTCAGCCTGCCCGTGGCACCACTAAGAGCAGCCCCGAGTGGGGCTCCAGACCCAGAACACAAGCAGGAGACAGGCCTGTCCTCTAGACAGGGGCTGCCCAGGCTTCTAGTTCTTGCCTTCAAAGCCCAAGGGGCTGTGGCAGTGGCTCTGCTGGGACCCTCCTGTGTGCACCCCAAAGCAGAGAGGGGGCCACTACAGGTGCCTGTGGCGTCCCTGACTAGACCCCAGTGGCGTGGGCAGTGGAGGCTGCGCCTTCGGGCTGGGGCATCTGGAATGGGCTAGAATTGGGCTGGAATGTGCTGATGCAGGTTGCAACGGGCTGGAGTGGGCTGAAACGGGCTGGAACGGGTTGGAGTGGGCTGGAATGGGCTGGAGTGGGCTGGAGTGGGCTGGAATGGGCTGGAATGGGCTGGAGTGGGCTGGAATGGGCTGGAATGGGCTGGAATGGGCTGGAATGGGCTGGAATGGGCTGGAGTGGGCTGGAGTGGGCTGGAATGGGCTGGAATGGGCTGGAATGGGCTGGAGTGGGCTGGAGTGGGCTGAAACGGGCTGGAACGGGTTGGAGTGGGCTGGAATGGGCTGGAATGGGCTGGAGTGGGCTGGAATGGGCTGGAATGGGCTGGAGTGGGCTGGAATGGGCTGGAATGGGCTGGAATGGGCTGGAATGGGCTGGAATGGGCTGGAATGGGCTGGAGCGGGCTGGAATGGGCTGGAATGGGCTGGAATGGGCTGGAATGGGCTGGAATGGGCTGGAATGGGCTGGAACGGGCTGGAGCAGGCTGGAGTGGCTCAGACTGGCTGGGCTTTCCTCAGAGGTGTGTGCAGAAAGATGTCATGAGTCGTCCATCCTGGGGGAGAAACTGTCACTTTTCAGTATCAAGGGAGACCCAGGATGGAATTTGGACATGCTGAGACCATCTCCGGAATCCTGTTCCTGACAGTCCCCTGGTGTGACCCTGCCCTACAGCCATGCCCTGTGGGCTGCAGGGGGTGGTGGTGCTGGAGGGTCAGAGCCAGACGCCACCCACTCCTGCCCTGGGACCGGCTGCCCGTGTGGGGGGCTCCACACCGCTGAGTCCCTTGGAGCAGCTCAGGTCCTGGGGCTGCTCCGGGAAGCCCAGCGGACCACCACCTTCTGCTCAGCAGCACAGCTGATATTTTCGCTTTTCACTTGATCAGTCTACTTTTGGGGGGAATCAAGCATTCTTCTGGGGGTCTTTCGGGGAGGGTTGGAAGCCCATGTCCTCACTGGCCGCGGTCTTCACAGCAGTGCAGCCACAGAACGAATATCAGTTCATTTTCTCTCGTTCTGCTGAAGCCAGTCAGTGGCGGGGCCCTGCGTGGGGTCCCCGGCCTCCCTGTAGGGGTCCCGGGGTCCATCTGAGTCCCTCTGCGCCCGCCGCAAGAGAGAGTTTGCTCCACTAGGACGTCCGGTTATGTTCGCCCTGTCTGCCCGGGGCTGGGCCGACAAGCCTGTCCTCCTCCTCCTCTGGCTCCCTGAGTCTGGCCCCGGGGCCAGCATGGGCTCCTCTGCCTCTGCCCCCTGCCAAGCCACGCTGTGAGTGGCTCCAGTGCTGGTGTGTGGACGCTGCAGAGTGGACGCAGGGCCGCCCTCTCCTCAGCAAACGCTTCTGTGTGGCTTAGGAGCAGGACGAAGTGGCGCTTCGGAACGTTCGTTCTCTGTTCCACATGGCCCCGAGTCCGCCCGTCTGCTCCCTCCCACCTTCTGAAGAGGCAAGCGGTCAGCCTGGCAAGGTGCTGGGTTCGGGGGTGCTGGGTGCTGCCCCTCCCTCTGCGCAGGGTCCGGGCCCTGCACATTTTTCTCCGGGGCAGGTTTTCTGGTTCCGTGACGTCCGTCCTATGGCTCCTTCTGCAGGGGCTGTGCTGGTCCTTGACCCATCCCCCACGTGCCTCCCACACATCCTGGCTGGCGCCTGGAGGCTCACCAGGTGCAGGAACGTGGGGCTGTGAGTGCCCGAGAGCTGGAGCCGTGAGACCGGGAGCACCGCACGGCTGGTGCTGGGGCTTCCCCTCGGCCCGGAGTGCCTGATGCTCGTGGCTCGCTGGCTCCCGCAACAGGCTGTCCTGGGGCCGTGCTTTAGAGCCAGGGGACACCAGCAGCGCGGAACTGACCTCGCCCATATAGCCCGCGTGCTGTTCCCCTGTCCCTGGGCCTGAGAACTGCAGGCGGGAGGCCCCTCCTGGCGGGGACAGAGCCCGCCCCCGCGCCTGCCAGCCTCTCGGGAGTGAGCAGCTCCGAGTCTGCGTCGCGGGTGGGTGTTCGGGTGCCACCCCCTTTCCAGGTCAGGCCAGGCTCGGCCGAGACTTGGGTGTGGTGCTGGACGCGGGGCTGTGGGGCTTAGGCGCTGTGTCCGGAGGGTCCTCAGGGTGGCTCCTTGGAGCCTTATTGAACTGCCCACAGGGCAGAGGAAAGGTTAGTCCAGTGTCTTCTCTGAAAGCCCACAGAATGTTCCAGATTCTTCTCTTCCAACTGAGCCCCTCTCCTTCTCTTTACCCGGGGTCCCTCTAAAGAGCCACATGAGGTGTGGGTCTGGGCGGTTCTGACCCAGTGGGCAGGAGGGGAGGGGTGTGAGGGGCAGGTGCTGCTGGGGTCTGGGGACCTGGCAGGTGTGCAGACATGCCCTAGAGCAGCCACGTGTTCCTCTTCCATGTCCTGGTCCACATCAGAGCTGCCGGGAGGGAGAACAAGGAGCCCTCCGGCACCTGCTTAATACCAAAGTGATTTTCCGACGTCTGGGGAAGAGACCCGAGTGACAGAGAAGAAAGCTCCGGGCGCAGGGTGGGGGCGGGGTGTGGAGGGCACAGACGCTCGCCTCTGGCTCCAGCCCGGCACCTCCTGGGACCCAGTGGGAATTGTGGAACTTTGTCATGCACCTCTTGGGTGCTTCTGTGCGTGCCTCGCTGTGGGGTCTGCCTCACTGATGGTCGGCGCGAGGTGGAACTCGTGGCCCTGGGGACGTGAGTGTCCTGAGACCCGGGAGGGGATGAGTGGACGTGGGGCCATGGCTGCAGGGTGGGGTCCGGGCAGTGCTTCCATCCCAGCCGCCGAGAGGACAATGGGGCCCACACGTGACTGAGGCAGCGGAGTGATGCCGGGAAGCCAGGAGGCGACTCTAGGTCCTGGTTCAGCGTCTCGGCTGTGGCTGAGGGAGAAACCAGGGCCCCTTGCTCCTCAGGACGAGGCCGAGCCACCGGCCTGGCGCTGGCACTCGGGTGAGGAATGGCAGCCGCGCCACAACAGTGATACAAAAGAATTACACCCGCGCGGAAGTCTATTTCCTCGTATAATCACACAAAATGATTTTTCTTAAATATGATAATAAATCACAGCCAAAAATCAATGTGGCAGGGCCCAACTGGTCCGGGCTGATAACGCATCAATCAATATTTAGTATTTAGATTTTAATTAATACATAGCCATGGCGAGGCTTTTTAAGAGAGAAATATTATCTCAGATAAAAAACGCGGTGCCGAGCTGGGCAGCATAGTCCCTCATACCTGTCATTGATCAATCTGGCCGCGTCGTGATTAAAAACCCAGGAAGTATGAGACAAGAGAGAAAACGAATTGAGCTGCAGGAAGGACCTGAGCCTGCCGGGAGTGGGCGGGCAGCGGCCAGGGCGGGCTCAGCTCCTGCGGCCCCTGGCCCAGCACGGCCTCTGGATGCAGGTTTGCTCCTGGCGATTGTGTGACGTAGCCCAGCAGACGTGTGGGGCCGCGGGCTTCAGGGGCTGCTCCCAGGGTCTGGTGGGTGCCCGTCCCGGGGTTCCCCCTGGCTGCTCGTCCCCTGTGGTACCCGGGACAGTGGCCCCAAGAATGGGCAGAGGCCAACACTCTCCTAGGAGGTTCCGTGTATGTGGGGTGAGGCCTCCACCAGCCTCAGGGACTGGCCTGTGCCCATCTCGGCAGGGGGTGGCTTGTGGCCTTCCTGTCATCAGGGACAGTCCTGACCTGAAGCCTGTGCAGAGCCGAGGGACCCTGGGACCCTCCAGGTCCCCCTTGTTAGAGCTCCAGCCCCTGGGGACATTTCCCCACTCCCGCCCCCTGGGGGTCCCCCGTTCCTGGTTCCCCTGGGACGTCCCCCACTCCCATCCCCTGGGGTCTCTCCACTCCTGCCCCCTGGGGCAGCCCCCACTCCCGTCCCCTGGGAGTGCCCCACTCCCGTGACCAGGGCAGGCAGACTCCAGAGCCGCTTGCTCTCCTGGGGTCCCTGAGTCCTGCCCCATGGCTCCTGCACTAACCTTGGCCAAGGAGCTGTGGGTGTCAGAGCCCCATCGACGGTGCTTCAGAGACAGACAGGAGGACCACGCTCAGACATGGGGGTCCACCGGGGGTGGTCAGGCCATGTGGTGACAGAGGGCTGGCTCTCCTGCAGCCCTGGCTCAGGGCACCACAGGTGCTGCGGGGTCACTGGGGAGGTCTCAAACGGCCCCCAGGACCCAGCCCCCACGGGGGGGGGGCGGCGTGTGCTGCTGGGAGGGCGGTGGGGTCCCTGTCTCTGCTGTGTGTGTCTAGGTGAAGGCTCCGCGGGACCGTGGAGCTGGACCGGGTCCGGGGCAGCTGAGGACGGACGGACAGAGGCGCTGCAGAGCAGAGCAGGGCAGCCCCTCGGCAGCCGAGCTCGGCCAGGCCTCTGGCACGAGTGGCCTTGCCTGGTCTCTAAGGTCAGGGTGAGGGGCGGGTCTGAGCTGCCTGTGTTTCTGCGTCTCTGTGCCCGCTGCCCTGCTCTCAGGGACCCTCCAGGCACGGGACGGTTCCCTCATGCAGGAAGCCGAGATGTTTCTGGTGACCCTGGAGCTTCAGGCGTGGAGGTCCTCGGCTCCCGCTGCCTCCGCGAGGCGCCCCGTGGGAGAGGAGCGCAGGCCCAGTCTGCCCTCACCGGGAGGCAGCTGGACCTCAGAGGGGCCCTGGCCCTGCCCCCCAGCCCCCCAGCCCCCCGCAGCCGCAGCCAGCCCTCCCTGGGATATGCTGGTAGGGGGCCATTCTGCCCAGTGTCAGGGACAGCTAGGGTGCCGTGGCCCCACTGCGGGGGCGGGGAGGGCTGTGGGGCCGGGCTCTTTGCTGCCTGATTTCTGTGGCTGGCCCTGCCTGGCGGCCTCATGGCTCCTGATTCCTTCCTCGTCTCTCTGGGGTCTGAAGCGAGCCCCCAGTGCACCTGGCGGGTGAGCTGGGCCTGTCCGTGGCAGCGAGGCTGTCCCTTGGCCGCTCACCTGCTGCCAGCAGCCACCGGCCTCAGTCAAGCTAACGCAGTTTGCTCCAGATGGAAGACACTGATTCTCTGTGGGTGGATTCAGGTGACTAGTGCTCCCATGTGGTGTTTCTCCGTGGAACACACATGTCGAGACAGAAATGGAGTCTTCCTGAGGCTGAAGCACATATGTAGCATTGTGCATTCTAAGATGTGTGCAAGCGTGTGCCAGGTACATGAACAGGGCACGCAGGCACAGTGCACATGGGTAATGTCCATGCAAACACATGGACGTGTGTTCTTATGTGCATGTCCACACACATATGCATGATCATACATGCACACAGAAGCATACATGAGTGCATGGTGTGCATTAGACATGCTGTATGTCTACTTCATGTGCACAAGTGTGTCTTTGTATGTGGGTGTGCATGACTTTGCCTGTGTGCATGTCTGTAAGGGTATGTGCTCGGGTGTGTGAACACTGCTGGAGGTAAGAGTTGCTCCCCAGCCCTGAGGTCAGATTCATTAAAGTCCCAGTTGTTACTGTTTCCCAGAGGTAGGAGCTGTTATAGTCCCATTGTTACTGTTTCCCGGAGGTAGAAGCTGTTACAGTCTGGTTGTTACTGTTTCCCAGAGGTGGGAGCTGTTACAGTCCGGTTGTTACTGTTTCCCAGAGGTAGGAGCTGTTGCAGTCCCATTGTTACTGTTTCCCAGAGGTAGGAGCTGTTACAGTCCCATTGTTACCGTTTCCCGGAGGTAGAAGCTGTTACAGTCCTGTTGTTACTGCTTCCCAGAGTCCTGGCTTGTGTTGGTCCTGGGTAGCAGCTGCCCGGGCCTCCTCTCTGGACCTGCATAGCTCGCCGCCACAGTGTGCCCTGCGGGTGGCACCGTCCTGGTCCCCTGCAGCTGCTGTGAGTGAGAATCAGGCCCATCCAGGAAAGCAGGCACGGCCCCTTCGTTCCCCGGAACCCCGCCAGCAGGGTGTGTGCATCCCCCAAGGGCCCAGAGCCCAGATAAAACAAAGCTTCCCGCTGACGGACAGCCGGCAGACAGGCTGTTAGTTTATGTGGGGTGGAGGCAGCACCTCCTGGAACATTCTGATCACTTTAATTCACTCGCCGCAGTGGGGCTGCCGTCCCAGCCGGCGCGGCCATCAAGCCTGAGAGGCGGTATTGATTTTTTTATTTTCTGTGCGGGATGAGAAGACAGAGAGTTAGGAGCAGGAGTGAATGAAGAACTTTCCCCGATTGCTGCTCTTCTCTGCTGATTGCAGCCTGTCGAGTGTCGTTCCGGATGACGCCCTGCGTGTCAGGTGCTGGAAGCAATAAACTGCGTGAATCACAACACTCGTGGTCCAGCCAGATTGACCGAGGCGGCGGTAGCGGCGACGTGTTCCTGGGGCGGCTCCCGGGAGGGCTGGGTTGGCCTCCAAGCTGGGGTGAGGGGCAGAGTTGTGGCCCCCAGGCAGACTTTCGAGACACCAAGAAGCCCCCAAATCAACAACCACCCTGACAACCGGGGGGAAATTGGGGGTCGCCATCTCCTGCAGCATGAGGCCCATGGGGTGGGCAGGTGTGAGCATGTCACTCCTGGGACCACAGGGCACAGGCGGGACGTGGGTGGCCTCCTCCCCGCCCCCCACACCCAGAGATTTCAGCTGGCCCCAGCCCCCAGGGGACACAGAAACCCTTTATTAAACTGAAAAATCGCTTTAATTCTGATGGAATAAGAAGATATTGTTTTCCTTCTGCTTGTGGCGGCTGCTGTGGGGACGGTGGGTCACACATGGCGGAGTGGCCGGGCTGGCCCGTGCCTGCGGGCAGTGCCGGGAGGAAGCCACTGCCCTGTGCTGCTGGGACCCCACAACCCCCCACCTCTGTGGGAACAGAAAGTGGGTGGTGTCCCACAGTCCCGCCCCAGCCTGTGGATGTGGCTCTGACATTCCTGGATTTGCTTGTGTTTGCCAGTGAGTTGGGACAGGAGCCTTCTGGGTGGGCGTGAGGTGGGAGTACTGGGAGCAAGGACAGCTGTGGCGGAAAGGACTCAGCCTGAGGCCTGGCGCTGGTGAGCACAGAGCGGGCACGAGGACAGACACGGGCGCTGGGAGAAGCCGGGGCCGAGAAGCCTGGACCTGTGGCGTCCACCGGGGCTCTTGCTGGATGCTGGTCTCTGAACAGTGGCAAAGATGTCATAGAGGGCGGTCCAGTTCCCATGGGCAGTGGTGAGGTTCATGTCAGGGGGCAGGGGCCCTGTGGGGTCACCCAGGCTGACTCCTGGGTAGCCTGGGTTTTCCTTCAGAAGCCAGAGATGTGGGTGCTGAGGCACAGGGTGACCCGTGCTTGTAACCATGAGACGTGGGTCCTGGAGGGGAAGCCCCAGAGTGTGTGGAGCGTGGCTCGCCCTGCCTGGTTGGACGCCCCCTCGCTTGTGTTTGCCCTGTCCTACGGAAGGTCCAGTGGGCGCGGGGCCTGGAGGCTGCCCCCGTGCTGCTGTGGGGTGGGGTGGAGGAGGAGAGGGCACGGTCTGTAAACGCATCACGTGCAACCCTCTAGAGGGGGGAGGCAGCATGGAACAGGAGCCCAGGAAGCTGCGGGGGTCACGTTTGATGACCAGGCAGACACTCGATCGGTCTCAGGGACTGCAGCGTAAAGAAATCTCGCAGTGTCGGTCTGGTCTGCGGCCAGGCCTTTGACCTTCAGAATACCTGCAGTCCTAAAGCCTTACTCCTCGACTGGACTCGGGAAAATGATCTGCTTGCTCACCAGGTAATTTCTGGTGGTCATTCCCTGAAGATGAGCTAGTGTAAAAGCCTGTGTCTGCCTGTCTCTATGATTCGGCTGAAATAAAGTTTAATAAAATTAACGCATGAAGTGGGGAATGTGCACTGTTGAGAGGACGGGGGTCGGAACACTGCACGACTGGAGCTTGATCATGAACAACTTGTGACTGTGTGAGTCAATTAAAAAATAGATACATTTAAACTAATAAAAAATTAGTGCGTGACTTACCTGTAAATGCAGTTTGCCCAGCTGCCTGCCTCACTGAGCCCAGTGCTCTCCTGCCAATGAACTCTGGTCTACCGAGCCTCACCAGCAGGTCAGAGCACAGACATCCCGAGGCACCAGGATCGGCCCAGCTCTGGACCCGTCTCTGGGCCTGGAGTCCTGACCCGCGGGAGGCTGCAAAGAGTGTCTGCCTGTGGTCCAGGTGCTGCTCTGCAGCCGCTGGACTCCTGGCCTTCCTCAGGCGCCCCAGCTCTGCAGAGCTGCCAGACCCTCTCGATTGGCTGGTGCCCAGGTGATCACACCTTGTTCTCTCATTCTGATTGGTCCCACCCCACTGACTATACCTTGTTCTTGCAACCTGATGCAATGATCACAGCCCGGTGGCCAAGTCTTGTACTCACGCCCTGATTGGTTAGACCCCATTTTTTCATGCCTTTGTTCTAGTATTGTGGTTGGCTATACCCCCTTGGTCATAGTTTCATCTTGCATCCTGATTGGTCACATCTCATTGACTGTGCCTTGTCCTGCATCCTGATTGGTTAAACCCAGTTGCCTCTTCTCCTCACTTTGCCCCTTGCTGGATGCCTGCCAGGTGTTTGACATTCATAGCTTGGGCGAGTTTGAGGGGAGAGATACTTAGGGGTCTGGGCCACACCTCTCTGTGCTCAGGCTGACTGCTGGCTCTGCACTCAGGGACCACTCCTGGTGGAGTTCGGAGGGCCCCATATGGGTGCCAGGGATCCAGCCCAGGTTGGCCACATGCCAAACACGCCTTCCCTGGTGTGCTCTCCCCAGCTCCGAGATGCTTCTGAATGCCTCCTACTGTGGTCCGAGCTCCATGCGTCCCAAGTGGAAGGGGTTCTTCACCTCCCATCCGCTCCGGGGAGCTGCAGTCGAGTCCCGGGGGGGGGGGAGAGCCTGCCTCTGTCTTGGATTGTTCGGGTGGATTTGTGGGGACCCGTTGCCTCACTCTGCTCTGTGAGTACTGGCCAGCGTCACGCCCAGCTGAGGCGACAGGGCAGGGAGGGAGAAGCGACTCCACAGCCGGAGGCACTGCAGGGCAGCCCCTGCCCCGGGCACTCAGGGGATGGTGTGGAGGTGCTGGTTTGGGTGCGTGGAGGCAGAGTGTCGCAGGGACCCGTTCTTGTCGCTGAGCGAGTGCCGTGGCAGGGCTCCCTCACCTGCAGGTTTGGCCGCTGGGGGGGGGGGCAGCGGGGACAGCGGGGGCGGCTGTGACCTGGTGGGCAGCATGCACCCCTACACGCCCCACCCCTTGGCCAGCTGGGCCCCTGCGTGGGGCGGGGGCTCTGAGGGCAGCTGGGCCAGGTCTGTGAAGTTGGACAGCCCCTGCCTGCACCCCCAGGCTGTGAGCAGTCTGCAGGTCTGGGCTGCCGAGGGGCCCCGATTCCTCTGGCCCTCGCTTTCCCAAGGAGATGAATGTGCAGCTGCCCATTCGGAAAGGCGACCTTCCTAACAGACGCCTTCGGACACGGAGACGGCATGGCAATAGTCACGTGTGAGGCGGGACGTGGCTCCAGGCGCGGGAAGGTCTGAGCTGGCAGCCGCCTCCCCAGAGCGGCCCCCGGGCACGGGCCGCAGCCGCGGGAGCACGGGCACGGCTGGATTGCTTCTCGTTACCCGGGTTATTTCTGAGCAGCACTGCGGACAGGGAAGAGAAATAATTCAGACATATGGATAAGAACCTCCAAATCGATCGTGCAGGAAGAAAGCAGCCAGCTGATGGGAGCCGCAGAATTGAGTTTCATACAAATGTTAGCAAATCCAGATCAGATTACCACAGCAAAACTTCATTTTCATTGATTTATAATGTATTATGACGGCTGCCACCAAACTGCCACCGACAGGCACTTAGCAGCTGCCGTGCCTTCGGGGAGCGGCTGTCTCTGCCGGGCGGGGCGGGGGCGCCCATAACTCATCACGCAGGTGCTCAGCCTGACCCTCTCCCGCCTGCCGCAGATCCTGGGATGAAAGAGGAGGACGCGGAAGTTTCTAATAGACAATTCTTTAGCTGAGACAATGGCTCGGCCAGCTCCCGGGGCCACGGAAAGGTGCTGCAGACCAGCGCTGCCCCCATGGGGTAATGCCCCCCTCAGCTCCGGCTGTGTGCTCTGCCAGCAGAGGGAATGCTGGAGTGGTGTCTCAGCCCCCCTCCCCTCCCCTCCCCTCCCCTCCCCTCCCCGACCCGCCCCTCCCCTCCCCTCCCCTCCCCTCCCCTCCCCTCCCCTCCCCTCTCCTCTCCTCTCCTCTCCTCTCCTCTCCTCTCCTCTCCTCTCCTCTCCTCTCCTCTCCTCTCCTCTCCTCTCCTTCCTTGTCCCTTTCCTTTCTTTTCTTCCTTTTACTTTTCCTTTCCTTTCTTCTTTTTACTTTTCTCTAATTGAATCACCATGAATTACAAGGTTACAAAACAAAGATCTTTTTGCTTCAGTTTCAGGCACATGTTGTTCCAAGACCAGTCCCTCCACCATGCCCACTGCCCTCGGCCAGTGTCCTGCTTCCCTCCCACCAGCCTGCCTCTGTTTCTGAGGAGAGGTTTCCGCCAAACCCACGAACTCCAAGAAACACAGAAACAACACTAATAAAAACAAGTTCCTTTGTCACGTGAAGCCTTCAGCTATGGCTACACAAAGGAAACTAGAAAATTGGGTATTGGCTGTGCTCTGTGATGGAAATGTGGCCTTCAACAAAGAGGAGCCCTTGGAGCCCGGGGGGCTTGGTTGCCTCAGTAGCACTGTAGAACTGTCGTCCCATTGCTCATTGATTTGCTCCATCGGGCACCAGCAAAAAAGCCAGTAACGTCTCCATTGTGAGACTTGTTGTTACTGTTTTTGGCATATCCAATACGCCACAGGTAGCTTGCCAGGCTCTGCCGTGCGGGTGAGATACTCTCGGTAGCTTGCCGGGCTCTCTGAGAGGAATCAAACCCGGTTGGTCACGTGAAAGGCAAACACCCTACCCTCAGTGCTATGGCTCCAGCCCCATCATTTCTCACCTCAGGACTCGAAACAAACGTGTCTGTCGGGGCGAGGGGGCCTTTCGCTGAGACCCTGCGGTGAGCTCTGATTCTCAGATCCCGAGGACGTCCCTGCCACCTGCCTGGACATGGCAAGAGAGGAGAGAAAGTCCTGTCCATGGGGCAGCCAGGCCTGGGTTCCCCAGAAGAGTCAGCGGGGGTTAGGGCCAGGTCGCCTGCCCAGAGCCTGGGGTCTCGGCCGTGCTCTGGCCTGCACACGTGAAGCTGAGAATGAGCCTGAGGGAGGGATTCAGGGCTTACTCCCCTCTTCCTCCCGCACGAACAGCTCCTTGCCAACCACTCTCTGACCACTGGGCCTTTGCCCACCTTTCTCCTGAGAGAAGTTGGTATTTTTGCCTAGTTACACTACTTTCCCTTGGTGTTCTTAATAAATCAATTAACCAGTATTATGGCCCTGTGACTTACCAAGTTGTCCATAATAGAACTCTCAGGGCAAGCACAGACCTGCCATGTTCAGGCTGATGAGCTTCGGACAGAGAACTTCCCAGGGCCGGGCACGGGTGCCAGCTCCTGCCTCGCGCCTGGAGCTCTGCCCCACCAGTGTCCCCGGGGACCTGCTGACTTTGCCCCCCTTGGCACCAGGGCAAGGGGGTGAAGACTGAGCCCCATGCTCTCCGGTGACGTCCAGGGGGCCACGTGTGGCAGCCCCAGCTGTGTTCTGAGTTCTGGGTCTCCCGCACTCCTCAGCCCTCACAGGACAGGATGAGCGTCTCGTGGCTGCAGTTCCAGCCCGCCTCCCCGGGTCCGAGGACACCTTCCTGCCCGCCCCGGTTCCCCCTGCAGCGGTGCAGTCCTGGACAGACCCCTGAGGCGCTGTGGGTGCCCTCCCTGTGTGCCGCGGGGGCAGGGCAGGGCCACGCCTCGCCCTCCTCTCCCCGCCTCCCAGTGTCTGTGTGCCAGGGAGCACTGTCAGGGAGGACCGTGGTTCCTGGCCCAGCCCTCCTGCCCATCAATAGCCCTGGAGTGGTGACCCGTGACCTGGCCTTTCTTCTCCCCCCCCCCCCCCCCCGTCCTTCCCTCCTTCCCTCGGACACCAGGTCTCTCTGGCCCTCAGGCTCCTTACCAAGCTGCCAGTCTCTCAGCCACCATGATGGAACAGAACCACTCGTTCACCCATGCATTCATTTACCTGCCCACCCATCTGCCCATTCACCTGCTTAACCATTCACCCACCTGTGCCCCCTCTACACTCTTCCGGCCCATCAGCTCACCCACCCCTGCACCCTCAGTCCATCCACTTAGGTATCCACCTACCCATCTGCTTAAGCATTCATCCATCCATACACCTGCCCACCCATCCAACTATCTGTCCATCCACCCACCCATCCACACATCCATCATTCATCCATCCACCCATCCACCCATCCACCAATCCATCCATTCACCTACCCATCTACCCATCCACCCACCCATCCATCCACTCATCCATCTCTCTGTCAATGCATGCATGCATGCATCCACCCACCCATCCACCTACTCATATATCCATCAATACATGCATGCATCCATCTACCCATCCATCCATCCATCCATCCATCCATCCATCCATCCATCCATCCACCAATCCATGCATTCATCCATGCACCTATCAATTAATTCACCCATCATATATTCATCACCCACCTATTCATATAATCATCATTCTGGTCATCCATTCATCCATGTCCAGTCCAGGTATTCAACAACTTGTCTATCCATTTATCCATGCATCCACTCATCCATCCACTGATCCCTCCTTCTACCCACTTACCCCTTTCCCATATTCCTTACTTCTATCATTTCATCTATTAATTTATTCATCTGTTTGAAGAATATTCAGTTACCTGCTGTGTACCAGACATAAAACTCTGAGCTAGAAATAGAACAAACATTTTGAAAACTCCAAGGCAGTGCAAAGTCTAATGCAGCAGTTTGGAAGAGCCCCATGTAGCGGTGATTCAGCATGGCAAACACAGTGACAGACGGGGATTCCCACAGCTGGGGATGTCCTCGAGTGGCCCGACAGGAGAGAAGAGGCCAGACAGTGTTTCCTGGAAGGGGGAGGACTCCAGCTGATGTTTGAAGGACAGAGGAGGGACTCCTGGGAAGAAAGGAGTAGGCAGGGCTGGGTCAGTGCTGTGAGACTGATTTGATGCTGTCTCGGGAGCACAAGGAGGGCCAACTGGGTGAGACTTGGCTAGGAGTTCAGCGGTCGCTTCTGTCTGGGGTCCTGGCCAGCATGGGCAGTGAGGAGGCTGCGAGGGCTGCCCGTCATAGGACCCCCTGTCCTGAGCATGTGCCCCCTTGCATGCTCCCCTGAGCACTCTTCTGCTCAGGCTTGGCCCCTTCTGTGATGCAGGGGCTGGCCGTCAGTGCCGCGATGGCCCCTGATGAGGGCTTTTCTCTCTGGGGCATGGGCGCTAGCCCTGCGCCCCCCACCGAGCCACGGAGCCAAGAAGGGAGCAGGCAGCACAGAGTCTTCCTCAGGCCAGGTAGAGGCCCCAAGAGCAGAAGATCATTCCCTTGCTGAGTGACTGAGTTGGGGACACCATCCCATGTTCCACCAAGGGGACCCCTCCCAGGTGCCTCTGAGGGATATCTCCCGGGTGACTCTGAGGGATATCTCCTGGGTGCCTCTGAGGGAATATCTCCCGGGTGTCAGTGAGGGGACATCTCCTGGGTGTCTCTGAGGGGACCTCTCCTGGGTGTCTCTGAGGGGACCTCTCCTGGGTGTCTCTGAGGGGACATCTCCCAGGTGCCTCTGAGGGAGTATCTCCTGGGTGTCAGTGAGGGGATATCTCCCGGGTGTCAGTGAGGGGACCTCTCCTGGATGTCACTGAGGGGACTAACTGAGCGAACCTTTCCCAGGTGTCACTGAGGGGATCTCTCCCTGGTCTCACTGAGGGGACCTGTCTGGGGAGTTGGAGGGAGGGCTAGAAGAATCCACATCTGTCTATTCATGGCAATGGTCCAGCTCTCCCAGTGGACACGCGGGGGCTCCAGACTTCTGACTTCTGAGATGAGCAAAGGGGCAAAGACTCTCTGGATGCCTGGGAGACAGTGGTCCCCACGGTCTGCACCAACGCTCCCCCCGTTGGAGACAGGCTGGATTTGGAGTGCAAGGCCAGTGCTGACCCAGCCTGACCCAATGTCTGTGTGAGGGTGTTGGCAGGGTTCATCCTGCTCTGACCGAGTCTGGCTTCCTGGAAATGTGGATGTGGTATTATTTGAGTTTTGGGAACTTCTGTTGGGATTGGGGGAGCAGCCTCCTGGCGCCACATCTGAGCACCACGGGTAGGTTTTGAGGGAGAACGTGGGTTTTCTTCCAGCATTTCCATCCGCACCCACCTATGCTGGCACGACGGAGAAATACTGTGATGAGGATAGACACTTCTTGACTTGTCTTGGGCAAATCAGTTACCGGCACTACACATGATGCTGATCTTTCCCTCTCTGCGGAACATGTGAGGAAACATCGCTGGGTCCGGAAGCCATGGTCAGTGCTGCCCCGGTGGTGGCACCGGCAGGGCTCAAACGGGCTCAAACTGGCCGGGCAGCCAGTCCCCAATGGCCTATGGCTGGGGCTCAGCCTGTCGCCTGGAGCCCGTCTCAGCAGAGCCTGCTCTTTGGGGTGCGGGGCCGCTCTTAACCTCTGTGTCCCGCTGGGTCAGTGCAGGCACGCCGCCTCAGGCTGAAGCCCAGAGAGCAGAGAGAAGAGGCCGGCTGCCACCAGCTTGGCTGATGCCTCCTCCATCTCGGAACCACGCCCCTTGTTCCCACAAACGCACATTGTGGGGCCGCAGACTCGGGCACAGAGAATCCCAGCAAGCCTCTGCTTGTTCTTGTCCCTGAAACCGGCTGGGCATCTCCAGGAAGCGGTGAGGCCAGCTCTGGATGGTCAGTGGCTGCCCAGCTGCAGGAGTTCATCATGTGGATGGGGACAGGTGCTTGGGGGAAGATGCAGGTGATGTACGAGCATGAGGGTACAGGTGTGAGGGTGCAGGTATGAGTGCAGGTGTGAGGGTTATGGAATGAGGGTGCAGGTGTGAGGTTGCAGGAGTGAGGGTACAGGTGTGAGAGTGCAGGTGTGAAGGTGCAGGTGTGAGGTTGCAGGAGTGAGGGTACAGGTGTGAGAGTGCAGGTGTGAGGGTGCAGGTGTGAGGGTGCAGGTGTGAGGGTGCAGATGTGAGGGTGCAAGGCATGAGGGTGCAGGTGTATGAGTGCAGGTGTGAGGGTGCAGGTGTGTGTGTAGGTGTGAAGGTGCAGGTGTGAGGGTGCAGGTGTGAGTGCAGATGTGAGGGTGCAGGAGTGAGGGTGCAGGTGTGTGGGTACAGGTGTGAGGGTGCAGGAGTGAGGGTGCAGGTGTGAGGGTGCAGGTGTGAGGGTGCAGGTGTGTGAGTGTAGGTGTGAGGGTGCAGGTGTAAGGGTGCAGGTGTGAGGGTGCAGGTGTGTGAGTGTAGGTGTGAGGGTGCAGGTGTAAGGGTGCAGGTGTGAGGGTGCAGGTGTGAGGGTGCAGGTGTGAGTGCAGATGTGAGGGTGCAGGAGTGAGGGTGCAGGTGTGTGGGTACAGGTGTGAGGGTGCAGTAGTGAGGGTGCAGGTGTGAGGGTGCAGGTGTGAGTGCAGGTGTGAGGGTTATGGAGTGAGGGTGCAGTTGTGGGGGTACAGGTGTGTGAGTGCAGGTGTGAGGGTGCAGGTGTGTGAGTGAAAGTGTGAGGGTTCAGGAGTGAGGGTGCATATGTGAGGGTGCAGGTGTGAGTGCAGCTGTGAAGGTGCAGGTGTGAGTGCAGGTGTGAGGGTTATAGAGTGAGGGTGCAGGTATGAGGGTGCAGGTGTGAGGGTGCAGGTGTGAGGGTGCAGGTGTGAGTGCAGGTGTGAGGGTGCAGGTGTGAGGGTGCAGGTGTGAGGGTGCAGATGTGAGGGTGCAGTTGTGAGGGTGCAGGAGTGAGGGTGCAGGTATGAAGGTGGAGGTGTGTGAGTGCAGGTGTGAGGGTGCAGGTGTGAGGGTGCAGGTGTGAGTGCAGGTGTGAGGGTGCAGGTGTGAGGGTGCAGGTGTGAGGGTGCAGATGTGAGGGTGCAGTTGTGAGGGTGCAGGAGTGAGGGTGCAGGTATGAAGGTGGAGGTGTGTGAGTGCAGGTGTGAGGGTGCAGGTGTGAGGGTGCAGGAGTGAGGGTGCAGGTGTGAGGGTGCAGGTGTGAGGGTGCAGGTGTGTGAGGGTGGAGGTTTGAGGGGGCAGGTGTGAGGGGGCAGGTGTGTGGGTGCACGTGTGAGTGCAGGTGTGAGGTTGCAGGAGTGAGGGTGCAGGAGTGAGGGTGCAGGTGTGAGGGTGCAGGAGTGAGGGTGCAGGTATGAGGGTGACCTGGGCTCTTGATCCAGTGCTCTGTCCTGAAGGGTTTCAGGAGGAGGAGACACTGCAGGCCTCTGCCGTCACTGGCCAAGCCTAGATGTCTTCCTGGGCACAGGCCCGTCTCCATGCTGGGTGCCACATGTCTGGGGCCAGGGCAGAGGTCTGCCTTCTCTGACCCCCAGGACATGAGCCCCTGCTTTGAGCCCCACCCACAGGCCCCACCCAGCAGCCCAGTTCTCTCGTGGGGCTGGGGCCACCCACACTCAGAGGACAGTGCTCTCAGGCGTGAGTGAGGGGTCTGCTTCCCGCCTGGGGCTGTTCTCAGGACTCTCCTGGGGGTGGGCACGTGACCCCACATGGAGTATCACCATCCTTGGTGAGAGCCCTTGGCTGAGTCCACAGGGGATGGGGGCGGGAGCGGGTGGGGAAGGGGGCGGGGGAGGGGAAGGGGATGGGATGGAGGCGGGGGAATGGGTGGGCAGCTGGAAGGGGGCGGGGAGGGGGCGAGGACGGCTCAGTGCCAGGTACACAGCTTGGCACTGAGTGCCACGCCCCAGGCGTCGCTGCCCCGTCCCCACCTGCCCTTCCCGCTGGGCCCCACCCCCCCCAGGCCGAGGGCACAGCGCCTGCGTGTTCCCCGCCTTGGCTGGGTGTATCTGGGCCCCGGTGGGGACTGCCCGCAGCCCCGGGCCAGAGCAGGCCCCAGATCCCAACGGAACAGTGAACGGAGTGTGCGAGCGCGCTTTATGGCATCTGATGAAATATTTATTAACTGCGATTTGCATATTTTGAGGGAGGGTACGGAGACCTGCCCCCACCCCCACCCCGTTAATCAGAAATGCGGCATCTCAGCAGATGTTAGCGACGTGGTAATGATGAATGTGTGCATTTACATTTTATTTAGCTGATTGCAGACGTGTTTATGTCATGACTGGGTCCAGAAAGGGCCTCTGGCGCTCTCTGAGACAGAGCACTCCCGAGGAGAGGGCAGTGCCAGAGCCGGGAGGGTGGCGAGTAAGGCCAGACCCCCGTCCACCTCTCCCTGCACGGTGACCGCCAGCTTCCGGGTAGTCAACTCATCAAGTGGCCACCATCTTGGTGGAGGACGCACGAGTCTCTAGTGCAGTATCCACCGTCCAGGGGGTCTCCTCGGTGGACACAGGTCTACCTGCCCACGAGTCTCTGTCACAGCGGGGTCTGTGTGTCCACAGGTCTCTCTCTGGGGTCCGCTGGCTCTGCTGTCACTGCCGAGACACCCCTCTGGGCTCTGCAGATGTGGCTGGGCAGCAGCACGAAAGGTCAGAGGCTTGTTCATGAGGGCAGAGGGTGGTGCCCTGGGGCGGCTCGTGGGCGGGGCCGCCTTCAGTGAGGCTGGCACCCTCTGAGAGCACTGCTCTCTTCGCTCAGCTCCGTCTGCCTATTAGCTGATCCAGCGGTGACAATAATAACGCGGCGTGTAGCTCCCCAGCCCAGAGGACGCGGGTCCTAGTCAGGAAATGGAGCTAATGGCGGGAGGGACCTGTTTGATCAGCCCTCCACCCCCCACCCATGCGCCTCTTAAACGCACCTCATTATGAATTCATTTTAAGCTTCATTGAGTCCCAGAGATTAATCTGGCATAAATTTTGCTGTAAGGCTCTGGAAACTTTCATTTCAAGGGCGCTGTTGAGGGGGGTGCCATTTCCGTGGGCCCGTGCCCGCCCCGGCCAGCGGCAGGGCACAGGCGGGCCCTCCTGGGCGGCACTCACTGACGGGGTTCGCTCAGCTTCTCACCTCTGTCTGTAAGGGGCCCCTTGTCCCAGGGCGGCCCCGAGCCCCCGGCCTCCAGGGGTGCCCCACGCCCTGCTGTCCCTGTGGGCACATTATGGCCCAGGGCAACTTGGCCTCCATGGGTGTGGCAGTGGCAACTGCGGGGGGAGGGTTCCCCAGGAAGCTGGGGTCCCCAGCAGGTGGTCCTGTCCTTGGTGTGGCCTGGGAGCCCAAAGACACCAGGTTTCTTTTTCATTCGCAAAACTCAAAGCAAACAAGGAGAGGAGACAGGGTCCAGCTCTGCCCAAGAGGGCCGGACACCAAGTCCCCCCGTCCTGGGCCGGCCACTTCCTGCACACGCATGTCCTGCGCCCCAGCCTTGGGCAATGTGCAGGGGGTCCTCGGCCAAGCTGGGTCCTGTGGGCTTGCAGGGCTCCCCCACCCGTGGGCAGCCTCTGAGGCTGATTCTAGCGGTGAAACAGCTGCTCCTGGTTCCCGCCTGCTGAGAGTGGCCCCTGCACTGGGTCTGAGCATGGATGCGAGTCCTCCCAGGGGTGGGTGGGGCTGTGTGGGGGTGTTGCCTGCCTCTTCCCACGGACTCACAGTCCCAAGAGCTCGCAGACGGCTGCTGAGAGGCCCCTGGGCGAGTCCGGGCAAGGACGGGGATGGACACCAGTGTCTCGGGGTCTGCTGGCACAGAGGAGCAGCGGCCTCCGGTGCGGGTCAGACCCCCCTTCTGCCCACAGCCTCCTTGACTGCGCGGCCGGGGCTAGGGCGGGGCTCTGCGGGGCTCTGCGGGGCTCACCGGGAGGCCTGTTTCCTCTGAGGTGGCCCCGAGCCCTGTGGGTCCCACGCAAGCCTCAGGAGGTGCTCTTCCTCGAGAGCGGTGGGCCTGGGGCAGGGAGCCCTCCCGCCAGGTCCCGCTCTCCCCTGCAGCCGGCGCCCTGCGCGGGGGCGGGACTCTGCACACCGGCGCGCCCCTCCCCCGCCCGGGAAGGGTCTCCGAGCGCGGCGCGCGGGATGCAGATGAGGCCATGCTCCCAGAGCCCATTACCCGCACACGCTCAGCGCGGCAGCCCCAGATGTGCTCGTCGCGTGAGCTCCCGCCGCCCCAGATAGAAATGCCCCCAAAGGACAAGCCAGGTACTAAAGCAAAGATGGAAAAAGAAATCTTGCCTTTAAATAGTGTCCCCTTCGCCTCTCCTATTTTTGTCACCCGCCCGGCACGTACGTGGCTGTCCGGAACTGCAGGGGAGAGGCTGGCTCGGGGGTAGCGGGGAGCGGAGTCATTAAGGCCGGAAAGTGCCGCAGGTAATTGGGTCCATCCCGGTGGCGCCGCGTCTTCCCGAGTGTATTTTTAGGGTTTCCAGTTAGCCTGCTTGGAGACCTGTGTCCCCCTCCGGAAAGCTTCCTGCGCCCGCGCCCGCGCCCGTCGGGGGGTCACTGGCCTCCGACGAGACCTCGGACAAGGTGGTGGCCACCTGGCCAGGCTGCCGTGGCCCTCCCTTATCGAGCCCCGCTGTGCCCCCCAGTTCCCGGAGAGCCCCCGGTTTTCCCCGAAAGCAGCTTCCCCACCCCGCTCTGCCCCGTCTGGAAGGACCACGTCACGCCTCCGACCCCCTTATTGTTCCACAGCCTGTTCCCGCTGACGGCCCCGTCATACACTGGTCACTCCCGACTGCCCTTCAGGCACAGAGCTGGGTGTGTGTGGGGGGAGCCTCACACACAGCTGAACACCTGCACCCTCTTGTGTATACACCTGTACACACCTGCACACATACCTATACACACCAGCACACACATATATACACACCTTCACACACCTGCACATACACCTATATGTACCTGCACACACGTCTACATGCACCTGCACATACCTGCACACACACCTATACTCACCTGCGCACACCTATACACATTAGCACACACATCTATACACCTATACACACCTGAACACACCTGCACATGCACACACATCTATACACACCTGCACACACCCACGCACACCTATACATACCTGCACACACCTGCACACACACCTATACACACCTTCACACACACCTATACACACCTATACAAACCTGTACACACCTATACACATCAGCACACACCTACACACACCTATACACACCCACATACACACCTATACACACACCTGCATACACCTGTGCACACACCTATACACACCTGCACACACCTGCACACACCCTGTACACACTTGCACACACCTGCACACACCCCTATATGGACCTGCACATATGCACACATCTGCACACAGTTGTACAAATCTGCACACAACTGTACACATCTGCACACATGTATGCACCTGCATACATGCACACACCTGCACACAGGCACACTTGCACATACACCTACACACATAGCTGCACAGATGTACACACCTGTACATGCACACTTATAATACCTGCATACATGCCTGCACACCTGCACACACCTATACAATGCACATACCTACACACACCTGCACACATGGACACACACACCTGCATACATGCACACACACCCTACACAATGCACACAGGCACACACCTGCACAGTACATATACCTGCACACACATGCACATACCTGCACACATATGCAGACAGCACATGCCTGCATACACCTGCATGTATGTGTATATGTGCATGCCCTTGTGGCACGGAGTCGTTGGAATCTTCGGCCTCATCGCAGGGTGCAGGACCAGAGTCCACTGTCAGAAAGCAGAGCACAGACTCTTGAGGGAGACTGCTCCAAGAATACCAATGACCAGCCAGGGACGGGCAGCTCAGGCTGATGGACACTGAAGGTCAGTGGGCACGGAAGGCTGGTCTCTGGGAGAATGCTTGGCCCATGTCCCCGAGCACGTGCTGACCAGTGAGAGTGCTTGTCTGAGCAGGCCAGGTTCCTGTCTGTGTCTGAGGGAGGACAGGCAGCCACAGCAAGGGCCCGAGTGCAGGCGCAGGGATGTGAACACAGAGAGGAGAGGCAGGGGTGTGTGGAGAGGGGTGTGTGTGGAGAGGCAGGTGTGTGTGGAGAGGTAGGGGTGTGTGTGGAGAGGCAGGTGTGTGTGGAGAGGCAGGTGTGTGTGGAGAGGTAGGTGTGTGTGGAGAGGCAGGGGTGTGTGTGGAGAGGTAGGTATGTGTGGAGAGGCAGGTGTGTGTGGAGAGGTAGGTGTGTGTGGAGAGGTAGGGGTGTGTGTAGAGAGGTAGGTATGTGTGGAGAGGCAGGTGTGTGTGGAGAGGCAGGTGTGTGTGGAGAGGTAGGGGTGTGTGTGGAGAGGGAGGTGTGTGTGGAGAGGCGGGTGTATGTGTGTGGAGGTGTGTGTGTGTGTGTGTGTGTGGAGAGGCGCGTGTGTGTATAGAGGCTTGTGTGTGGAGAGGCAGGTATATGTGGAAAGGTGTGTGTGTGTGTGTGTGTGTGTGTGTGGAGAGGCGTGTGTGTGTGTGTATGGAGGCTTGTGTGTGTGTAGAGTCAGGGGTACGTGTGGAGAGGCATGTGTGTCTGTAGAGGCAGGGGTGTGTGTGGAGAGGCAGGGGTGTGTGTGGAGAGGTGTGTGTGGAGAGTTAGGGGATGTGGAGAGCTGTGTGTGTATGTGTGTGTGTGTGTGTGTGTGGAGAGTCAGGGGTGTGTGTGGAGAGGCATGTTTGTGTGTAGAGGCATGGGTGTGTGTATGTGTGTGGAGAGGCAGGGGTGTGTGGAGTGGCGGGGAGTGTGTGTGACAGACCAGGGTGTGTGTGTGTGTGTGTGTGTGTGTGTGTGTGTGTGTAGTAACTTCTTGTGTACAAGCTAGTGATGGGACACATAAGGAAGCTAGTATAGTGTCCAGTTGTGTGCCAAGCAGTTGACAACACTGCCAGTACAGTAAGTATTTAGAAATTGAATTCATCCTGAGTACCTTTGATATTTATGGATCATGGGTCACAAATAAATCATTTGTTCACAAGGCAAGTTACATTATGTTGTTTGAGTCAAACCACAGTCACTGTGTGAGTGTTGAACATGTTTCTTACATGTCCAACGTGCTTCTGGTGGCCATAGCTCTTGCTGTCCGCGAGATCATAGCAGGCTTGGGCAGCAGCGGCAGCGTGGGGGGAGGGGGTCACTGGCCTTGTATGCGGTGTCGACCAGGATTCGATTCCCGGCCTCCCCGGTGGTCCCCCGAGCCTTCCAGGAATCATTCCTGAGTGCAGAGCCAGGAGTAACCCCTGAGCCCTGCTGGGCGCGACCCCCAAAGAGAGCAAAGGGAAGAAGACGCACGCTGATCTGAGCCCGGGGCTGCCTGGGGCTGTTTGCAGCACAGTGCTAACGGGGTGGAGAGTCACAGAAGAACGTCGGACACTGGCGCTTATTGATACCTGTCAGATCAGTCTGTGCTATTTGGTAAATGGAAAAAGGGATTGTCCATAGGAGAGTTTATTTACTTAATTGTAGCACTGTCGTCCTGTTGCTCATCGATTTGCTCGAGCGGGCACCAATAACGTCTCCACTATGAGACTTGTTGTTACTGTTGTTGGCATATCGAATACACCACGGGCAGCTTGCCAGGCTCTGCCATGCAGGCCGGGTACTCTTGGTAGCTTGCTGGACTCTCCGAGAGGGATGGAGGAATTGAACCTGGGTCAGCGGCATGCAAGGCAAACGCCCTACCTGCTGTGCTATCGCTCCAGCTCCTCAAGGACCATTACGTTTTATTTTTAATGGCATCCAAAATTCTATTTGACTTAGTCAAGAGCAAATTTAATGCTTCTATTCATAACGTTTTCATTGAAGTTATTAAATTTTTAA
Source organism: Sorex araneus (assembly GCF_027595985.1). Taxonomy (NCBI): domain Eukaryota; kingdom Metazoa; phylum Chordata; class Mammalia; order Eulipotyphla; family Soricidae; genus Sorex; species Sorex araneus. Next base: position 380,447,036 of record NC_073303.1, on the reverse strand, counting down.
AAATTGAATCACTGTGAATCAGATAGAGCCTTAGAAAGCTGTTCACAATTAGGTTTCAGTCGCAGAGTGTTCCAACACCGTCCCTCCTCCGCCAGCACCAGTGTCCCCAGATTCCTCCCATCACCCCCACCCCTCACCAGCCTGCCTCTGTGGCAGGTGCTTTCTCTCTCTCTCTCTCTCTCTCTCTCCACCCCCATCTGTCTCTGTCTCTCCCTCTCTCTCTCCCACTCTTTCTCTCCATCTGTCTTTGTCTCTGTCTGTCTCTCCCCCACCTTGGGGCATTGTGGTTTGCAATACAGATACTGAGAAGCTTATCAGGAATATCCCTTTACCTACTTTTGGCACTCGGTTCTTACTTGGCGTGATCATTTCCAGCTATGGTCATATTGTTCCCTTCTCCATCTTACCTGCCCTCTGCCCACACATACTTGTGGTTGATTGGAGAAGTTTTTTTCTTTTTAATTTTATTTTATCACCATGTGGAAAGTTACAAAGTTCTCAGGTTTATGTCTCAGTTATACCGTATTCAAACACCATCCCTTCACCAGTGCCCATATTCCACCACCAAAATCCCCGGTATATCCCCCGCCCCCACCCCAACTTTATAACTGATGAATTTCACTTCATTTTCTCTTCACCTTGATTACGTTCCATATTTCAACACAAAACTCACTATTGTTGTGGGAGTTATACCCCCAAACAAGATAGCCCTACTAAGGAAGCATTTGATAATTAGTTTTCCATTAAAAGATTGTATGTTTTCAGGTTTTAGAAAAGGTCACACGGCCGTGTGAGCGGCCGCGCAGCTCGGATGTGTCCCAGTCCCGAATCCCGGAGCTGTGTTAGTTGCTGCTCAGTGTCGCCAGGGCTCCATCTGGAGAAGGTGTTGTGGCTGCACCTCCTCCTTCCGGCTCCCCGGTGTTGTTGGCCCCAATTCGGGTCCGGAGCATTTTCCGGGCCGCGTTGCTCACCAGACTGCCTGGCCGCTTCTCTGTTGATTGTGGCAAGATGGCCAATTGGAGAAGTTTTTTAAAGAAGGAAAACGGGAATGAAAACTGTTAATTGCTTTGAAAGAAATATGGTGCATTTTAATTTGTTTCCCTTGGTTTCGGGCCACCTCTGGAGGTGGTCAGGGGCTGGGCTGGCCCCAGCCTCTGCCTGCTGAGCTCTCACAGGCCCTGGATTCGCTGTAAAAAAACATTTTCATGAAGATGCTGTGATTGACAAAGTTGACGGCAATAAAGTCGTTTCAGGCATGCGGTGTTCCGGCACAATCTACAGCCGGTGTCCCCTCCCACTAGAGTCCCCTCCCATCAGGGTCCTCTCCTGCCGGTGTTCCCTCCCGCCAGGCTCCCCCTGCCCCACAGCAGTGCCCTCCCACCCCCGATCTACCCCCTTCATTTCACGTTGCTTGCTCCAACAAGACTTACAGAAACTTGAGTGATCAGATAATAAATCAGTAAAAGTCGAATTGTGACGCTTGATGGCTGAGTGAACTGAAAGTGACTTAAAACTGTTCTTTCTCGGTGCCCAGGGCTTGGTCTCAGCAGTCTGAGGGGCCACGCGTGTCCTGTGAATGCGTGGGCAGCGCCCAGGCAGCTGGCTGGTCCCGGCACACCCGACTAGCTCGTCGTCTGCTCTCCTCGGAATAACTGATGTGAAAGTGTCGGGTCCCTGCCAGGGAAATTTCCCTGTTCTGGTGGAACAAACTTTCCTGCCCCACGCGGTAAGTCAACACACCGACACTCCGTGTTGTCACTGACTCTGGGGCTTCTCAGTGCTCTCCGCCTGCCGGGCCGGGCTCACAGCTGACGCTGGCAGTGCCCAGGGGATGGGCGCCAGGGCCAATGCCAGGGGGTGCCCTAGCCTCTGCTCTGCTTGCGAGAGAGGACATCCTGGCGGCCACCGTCCCTCGGCGGGCAGAGGGGCGGCGGCTCTCGGGGCCGGGGCCCGGCTGGCTTTGCAAGTTTCACCCGGTGAGGCGCCGAGGCCTCCCTGCACCCGGTGAGGGTCCCGCTGGGGACTGGACCCGAGGGTCTCCTAGTTTCAAGCTCTGAGACCACCGACACGACAGCGTCTGAGAGTGGGAAGAGCTGCGGAGGGCCGTGTGGCCGCGGGCTGCGGGCTGGCCAAGCGCTCCCCGCCACTGCGAGAAAAGTGCCCACGCCCTCAGCACAGTGCTCCAAGCCCGTCTCTGAGCACTGAGAGGGTGAAGGAGAGTCGCTGTGCTCTCTGCCGTCAGGGGGGAGGCCCCACCCCCGGCAAACGCGCAGTTCCTGAGAGAAGAGAGAACTGCCCAAGCATGCTAAGTCAGACGCTCCTAAACAGGCGGGAGAGGCGAAACACCGTTTCACGGGTTCCAAGCTGTTGTTGTTGTTTTCACGGAAAAAGACCCCCTCCCCTGCCAAGTGGTACTTTGCCAGCCATGACAGGCTGTCACGGATTCCCGGCACATGTAAACCAAGTGGCTTGTGCCGAGTCCCTCGTCACCGCGATCCGTGTCTGGTGCCAGAATCGGGGGCCACAACAGGATGTCGCAAAGCAGCACAGGAATGAGAGATTGCTCGGCCCCTTGTGTGGAAAGGACCAGGAACTCACCTCCGGGGCGCGGGGGCCACTCTGGTCCCATGCTGGGGGTCGCTCCCAGGTGCCTGTGGGCTGAGACTGGCACTGGGGCCGGCTGCACGCAGGGCGAGGCTTTCAACACCTGCGCCCTCTCTCTGCACCAAGAACAGAGGGTTCGAGCATTTGTTGCTTCCTCCGGCAGTCTGTAGGCTGTGAACAGCGTCTCTGGGATCATGTTTTAGGGGTGTCATGTAGTGTGTGGGGTCCAAGTCAGGCCCCCTGCAGGCAGAGCCAGTGCTCAGGACTCAGTGCTCGGAGCAATGAGCTTCTCCCCGCCCCCTTGATGGGTTTTATGAATTCTTTCTCCCAGGGAAGAAACCCCCAGCAAACGCGCTGATGCAGCCAACTGGACTGATCCCAGTCACTTGACAGGCAGAGTTGATGCAGTTCCAGGTTCAAGTGATGAGCTGAATCTAATCAAAACAAAAACTGTAATTTCCACATTTGTGGCAGAACTCTGCCTAAGCCAGACCGTGGGCGAGGGGATCTCGCCGGTCTCCAGACTCACGCAGGGGGAGGCCCGGCGTCCGTCCTGGCACTGCTCCGGACCCGACGGGCCTTTCCCTCTCAGCTTCCCCCGCCCCGGGCCCCCGAGGTCACTCCCGGCTGCCCCTGCTTGGGGGCAGTGTGTGGGCGGAGGACCTTGCCACCCTGGGCTCCGAGCACGTGCTCCAGCTCTGGAGACACCCCTAAGGGTGGTCCCCTGAGCCCCGCCAGGAGAGACCCCCGAGCACAGAGCCAGGACGAAGCCTGAGCACAGCCAGGTGTGGCCTTAGACACCAAACCACACCCAGCCTGGTTGGGGCATGTGCAGGACCGACTCTGAGAGGCTCCAAAGTGACGGGGGAACTAAGAAGCCACAGAAGTGATGGACCAGGATGACGCCAGAGTCACCACTGAGGGCTGCCGCTGTGGAGGCAGGTGCTGGAACTCTGAGTGACCCTGGGGCCCCCCTGGGAGTGACCGCCTGAGTCACTGAGCACACGCTCCGTGGGCTCACAAATCTGCTAGCTAAAACCCACCGACACAACGATGGCAGTAGTTGCCCTGTGACTCGAGAGCACTGTGGGCCCACAAGCCCCAACTTAAGGCGCAGAAGCCGCACACGGGGCCGTCACGTGAGGGTTACTCTTATGTTATCAGCAATTTTTACTTTGGATACTATCCTGCATATCTTAATTTTCTGCGTTGAGCTTAAATTATTTTATGATTTCAAGCCTGATTGTGTCTCACAACTTTACCTCACTGTGGGGTGTATGTGGACAGACAGACACAAAAGGATGCAGGTATGTCAGCCACACTGTCCTTCTCCGAAGAAGGCAGACTCTGAGGGGCACTGGGTAACTCTGGGGTGAGGGTGGTAGTCAGGTAAGACAGAAACGGCCTTAGAGCAGTGATTTTCCCCGAAGACCTTCGGCAAAAACCAGGCCTCTGGGAACACGGGCAGAAATCACTGAGCAATAGTACCCACGGGGGTTGTCAGGAGAGCTGGGGCTCTGAGTCCCCAAAGGAAAACACAACCAGGGTGAGTTTGTAAGGTACAGGGTCCCCCTCAAGCCAGTGCTGGCATTCTGTGCAAGGCCTGTCTGAGGCGTGGCCGTGTTCACATGTGGGATTAGTCTGAGGCGTGTCAATACCCATGTGTGGGGCTGTCTGAGGTGTAGCTGTGTTCATGTGTATGGCCTGTCTGAGGCATGGCTGTGTCCACACGTGGGGACTATCTGAGGTGTGGCTGTGTCCACGTGTGGGGCCTGTCTGAGGTGTGGCCGTGTCCACACGTGGGGCCTATCTGAGGCGTGGCTGTATCCACATGTGGGATATGTCTGAGGCGTGTCAATGTCCACGTATGGGGTCGTCTGAGGTGTGGCCATGTCCACGTGTATGGCCTGTCTGAGGCATGGCTGTGTCCACATGTGGGGCCTATCTGAGGCGTGGCCGTGTCCACGTGTGGGGCCTGTCTCAGGTGTGGCTGTGCCATGCCTAGAGGAGTTGAGCTCTGTGCTCAGACTCCCTCACCCAGGCAGATGCCCTTTGCCCCCGGCTGACCCCCCTGGCCACGGCAGGAAGGGAGCGTCTCTGTGCCCTGGCACGGAGCAGCAGAGAGAGCTCGAGTGAGTCGGAGCCTGGTCTGCGATAACGCTGTCTGTCAGTCTGTCAGAAGCACCTTGGGTCAGTGCAGCATGGGGGATGCCGGCCTGAGCTCAAGGCGACAGTGCTCACAGCCAGGCCACTCGTGAACGCCGCCGACAGAGTTCTCTCCATGTTCCCGGAACGCTGGGCGTCTGCTTCCCTGGAAACCGTCACTGAGTTTCAGGAGCTCAGGGCGGGCTCCGGCCTGGTGTTCGCACCAGCTCGGGGCTGCCCAGGCCTGCCGTGGGGAGACACTCGGACGGGCTGTGGGGGACGCCCAGGCCCGTGGCAGGGAGAGACCCAGGGTGCCCGGCCCACTCCTCCGTAACTGAGGGTGTCAGTGGCGCATTCGGCCACGCAAGCTGGAATCTTTTCCAAGTCCCGTGCTGAACTATATTTTCACTGAATACAACCACAAAAGAACATAATATCTCAAAATTTTGAGTCACAATCTCAGGCTTATTGCTGTCAAAAAGCAATTACAGGCTATTTTTATGCAGAGCTGAAACATAAAATTAAAGACTGGAATGAAAGAAGCATTTTTAACCCGCTCCCCAGTGCTCTGAGCGGCGCCGGAGAGCCAGTGTGGGTAGGAGCGGCACGTGCGCCGGGAGGCGGCGGGCTCGGCTCTCATCTGGGCCAGCTGCCGCGGGCTCTGTGCACGGCAGAGACGGGGGACAGCCGAGTCGCTGAGAATCTCCGAGGAAGCAACTTTCCCGGCAGCTTTGACCCCACGGGGCGGGTGGGGCCCTGGGCTGGGGGTGACAGACACCAGACACGCTCACATGTGTCCCCACTGTGGGGCTCTGAGCACTGAGCCCCGTGGGCCTGCTCTCCGAGCAGGCGGCAGGGGCCTGGGTCAGCAGTTCCTGCCCCCATCAGCCAGCAGAGACAACACCCAGCCCAGAGGCCTCACCTCCTCCGGGAAGCCCGCTGGGCTGCACAGAGCTGCCAGGCCCCAGGCCCGCCTGGACACGTGCCCCTTGCCTGCGAGGAGGCCCCTTGCCTGCGAGGAGGATCTTCCTTACTGACTGGCCCTGGGCCGGGGCAGGCGCCAGGAGCTTCAGGAGGGTGAGCACTTCTGGACTGGGCAGTGTCCAGGCCTGTCTGAGGAGGGGCACCCACTGAGTGACCTCGGCGAGTGCCACAGCCTGGGTCTGAGTCCAGCCTTCGCCCCCAGAACACACAGGCAGCAGCTGGAGCCCGGGCACTGCAGGGGGCAGGGTGAGCCCCGGTGGCAAGTGGGGACGCACATGCTGGTGATTCAATACCCAGGGCCTGAACACGTGTGGGGGACGCAGGGGCACAGAAACACACACGTGCACACACACGTGCGCACACATGTGCACACACACGTGCACACACTTGCACACCAACCTACATACCCCCACACACCTGCACACCCCACACATCCACACACACCTGTACACTCACCTGCACATACACCTGCACACTCACCTGCACACACACACCTGCACATACATGTGCACACTTGCACACCAACCTACATACCCACACACACCTGCACACCCCACACATCCACACACAACTATACACTCACCTGCACACACACACCTTCACACTCACCTGTGCACACACCCACACACAAATACCTGCACTCACCCACACTCCTGTGCCCCCTTGCACACACACCTGAACACTCACCGCAGTCACTTGCACACACACCTGCACACACACCTGCACACACACCTACACACCTATACCCTCTCACACACATACCTGCACACTCGTCTGCACACTCACCTGTACACACACCACACACCTATACCCACTTGCACACTCACCTGCACATCTCCTGCACACACAGCTGTACCCCACACCTGCACGCGCCCCTGCCCGTGCACAGACCCTTCTCTCAGTGTTGGCAGGGCAGCTGGCGGGGGCGGCTCTGTGCCCGCCAGGCCCTTCTCACAGGTGCTTCCGGGCCCTTCCAGCCCCCTCTACCCCCACGCTGTGATCAGTGCGAGCACCAGGAGTGAGCACCGGGCTGGCCAGTACCTGCTCCAGTGCTCTGTCCTGTGGCGACTCGCAGGGCTCCCTGATGAAGCTCGCCGCTCTCCCGCACCGCTAGGACCGCGTTAGTCTACGTGTGATGCGTGAGAGAAGCGTGTCTGTCAGACGCGGCAGCGGGGCTCACACGGAGAGTGGCGGCAGGGCTGGACACTGCCCGGCCTCTCCTCCTTCTGCCCGACTCTCTCGGGCTGTGGCCAGGTGCCGGGACCACCAGCCACTTGGCCCTGCTGGGGTCTCGCGCCGTGACGGCAGAACTCCGCAGCAGTGGCCAGCTGGTCCAGAGGGCACGACCCGTCCAACCAGGGCTGTCTGCTGGGCCCTGCACCAGCAGTCCCCGCAGGCCCCCGCAGTGTCCTCTGCTTGTTCTTGCTGGCACAGGGCCCAGGGCCAGCAGGTCATCTCGGCTTGCACCCCTGTCCTGTCCGTCCTGCCGGGGGCTGGGCTGTGTGCAGCCCCTGGGAGCTGCTCTGGTCTGTTCTGTCTCGGGGCCTGTGGACGTGGCCGCGTGGGCTGGCCAGGGACCTGGGTCCATCGTGGCAGTCGAGTGGAGTGGCCTGGGCTGGCCTGTCCTGGTGATGCCCCAGAGGCCGGTGCGTGCTGGGCTCGGCATTGCGTGGACAGAGAGCAGATGGCAGTGGCCGCCGGGCCCTTGGCATGCGGAGCAGCCAGGGGCGGGCTGGGGCAGCTCCAACTGAGCAGTGTCGGCCCCGAGGTGCAGCCACAACTGCCTCCACAGCACGGCCTTGGCCGGATCCCTCGCGGGGTCAAGGTGGCACACTGCCACCTGCCGTGGTGACACACGTGCTCCGGACGCTCCTCCCGGTTCCCCGGTCCCTCCCAGCCCGCTGGCCTCGGGTGACCCTTTGCTGGTGGGCCTTGCTGAGCTGTCTCGGCCTCTCGGCTCTTGAGGTCACCTGGGTTCTCACTAGCGGTTGGCACAGGAGGGTCTGCAACTTGGGGGGCTGTGTGTGCCCCAAGGGCTGTTGCATCCCTGCCCCCCTGAGGCATGGGCTGTCGTCCTGGTGACCCAAGTGCCATGTGGCACCGTGGGGCTGAGCTGGGCCTCTCCATCTTGCACTGTCCTGGTGGAAGGGCCATTGCTCAAATAGGCCACGCCTGGCCACTCTCAGCCACACTTGGTCATGCTTTGCTGTGCTCAGTCACCCTTGGTCCACTGGTCACCCAGACCGCAGCCTCACATAACTCTGGTGTTTATAGTTTTTGAAGGTGGGGGTGGTGAAAAGATCTTTGGTGCTTCCTGGCATCTGAGAAGAAGACGCCTCTTCATCTCTTATTTGTGGGGTGCTGTGGGTAACGTCATTGTCTGATTTTAGTGCAACCTAATCCTTAAGGGACCCCGTGTCCACTGAAAAGACGATTGGGAGCTTCTGTCGCAGATTCACCGAGGCAGCCCTCACACGGAAGGGCGAGAGCCCCGATGGGGCCGGGTTCTGAGAGACATTGGCTTTATCCGCCAATTTAGCGGGCGTGGGACTGTGGGGAGGAAAATCCATCCACATGCATCCCTGATGAGGACTCAGCTTCTCTCGGAGGCATGTCTGCCTGCGCGGAGGTCTCAGAATCCCAAGGACATCGTTGAGTTTACAGATGCATTATTAATGTTCCAATTAATATAAAATTCTCAGCTGCATTTTCGGTCACTTGAATGAGAACCAATAAATCTTAGACAATAAGATGCAAAGGCAGGGGAAATAGTCGTGGGACCCGCAGGCAGGGCCCAGGGCCTGTGTCCGGCTCTGGCCACGCTGGGTCTTCTCAGTGCTGCCACAAGGCTGGAAGTTGCCTGGGGGCTGCCCTCTGGGGTGCTGGGCGCCTTGTCACTGCTCTCGACCTCCAGCCTGACATCAGTTAGCCTCTGGGGACAGGCAGTCAGAGCTGCCCCGTCCACACCTGAGGGCTCAGTCTTCCTGTCCTCTGACCTGCCCCGTCACCACTGGGAGTTATGGCACCCTCTTCTGGGGCATGACTCTCCATAGCTTGCACCCCTGTCCTGTCCGTCCTGCATAGCGTGTTCCTGCATGGGGCGTGGTTATAAGGGCCTGAGCTGGCACCAGATGAGTGCCAGAGGATGTGCGGCAACTGCCTAACAAGGCTGGGGGGATTCCTGGGGTGGAGGACAGAGGGTGAGTGGGAGGGAAGGTGTGAGGGAGGGAGGCTGTGTGGGAAGGAGGCTGTGAAGAAGGAAGGTGTCTGAGAGGGACAGTGCAGGAAGGAGAGTGCGTGGGAGGGATGCTCTGTGGAAGGGAGGCTCTGTGAGCGGCTGTACAGGAGGGAGGCTGGGAGGAAGGGAGGCTTGAGGAAGGAGGGTATGAGGGAGGAGGATGTGTGGAAGGAAACCTCTGTACGAGGGAGGGTGTGCAGGAGGGAGGTATGATGAAGGAGGCTGTGAGGGAGGAAGGATGTGAGGGAAGGAGGAGTGAGGAAGGAGGCTGTGAGGAAGGAGGCAGTGAGGGAAGAGACTGTGAGGGAAGGAGGCTGTGAGGGAGGGAAGCTGTGAGGGAGGAAGCTGTGAGGGAGATAGACTGTGAGGGAGGGAGGTATTCGGGAGGAGGCTGTGAGGGAAGAGGCTGTGAGGGAGGGAGGTGTGAGGGAGGGAGACTGAGAAAGGGAGGTGTGAGGGAGGGAGGTGTGAGGGAGGAGGCTGTGAAGAAGGTAGGCTGTGAGGGAGGGAGGTGTGAGGGAGGAGGCTATGAGGGAAGAGGCTGTGAGGGAGGGAGGCTATGAGGGAGGGAGGTGTGAGGGAGGAGGCTGTGAGGGAGGGAGGTGTGAAGGAGGAGGCTGTGAGGGAAGAGGCTATAAGGGAGGGAGGTGTGAGGGAAGGAGACTGTGAGAAAGGGAGTTGTGAGGGAGGGAGACTGAGGGAAGGAGACTGTGAGGGAGGGAGGCTGTGAGGGAGGGAAGTGTGAGGGAGGAGGCTGTGAGGGAGGGAGGTGTGAGGGAGAAGGCTCTGTGGGAGGGAAACTGTGAGGGAGGGAGATGTGAGAGAGGGAGGCTGTGAGGGAGGGAGGTGTGAGGGAGGAGGCTGTGAGGGAAGAGGCTGTGAGGGAGGGAGGTGTGAGGGAGGAGGCTGTGAGGGAAGAGGCTGTGAGGGAGGGAGGTGTGAGGGAGGAGGCTGTGAGGGAGGGAGGCTGTGAGGGAGGAGGCTGTGAGGGAGGGAGGTGTGAAGGAGGAGGCTGTGAGGGAAGAGGCTATAAGGGAGGGAGGTGTGAGGGAAGGAGACTGTGAGAAAGGGAGTTGTGAGGGAGGGAGACTGAGGGAAGGAGACTGTGAGGGAGGGAGGCTGTGAGGGAGGGAAGTGTGAGGGAGGAGGCTGTGAGGGAGGGAGGTGTGAGGGAGAAGGCTCTGTGGGAGGGAAACTGTGAGGGAGGGAGATGTGAGAGAGGGAGGCTGTGAGGGAGGGAGGTGTGAGGGAGGAGACTGTGAGGGAAGAGGCTGTGAGGGAGGGAGGTGTGAGGGAGGAGGCTGTGAGGGAAGAGGCTGTGAGGGAGGGAGGTGTGAGGGAGGAGGCTGTGAGGGAAGAGGCTGTGAGGGAGGGAGATGTGAGAGAGGGAGGCTGTGAGGGAGGGAGGTGGGGGAGCAGCTTCTCAGACACCCCATGGCCACACATCACCAGGAGGCTGGGGGACACTTGGACCATGTTGGGTGCAGGTGCTGAGGCCACCTTCTATCCTGCGGGTAAGCATGACCCAGGGGGGAGGGTCCCAGGTAAAAGGCAGCAGCTCATCCTCTCACATCTGCCACGTGGTCACTGGACACCGACCCCCAGATGACAGTGGCCCATCACAGATTCTGCAGCTCAGCAAAGGTCGAGGGCTCCAGGGTGGGCAAGTACCTGGCCTCTTGGTGATGTGTGAAGTATGCGGTGCCCGAGAACCGGCGTCTTCGTGATGGCATTCGTGTCTCTGGGGCATGTCTCTGGGGTGTCTCTGGGGCATGTCTCTGGGGTGTCTCTGGGGCATGTCTCTGGGGTGTCTCTGGGGCATGTCTCTGGGGTGTGTCTCTGGTGTGTGTCTTTGGGGCATGTCTCTGGGGTGTCTCTGGGGTGTCTCTGGGGCATGTCTCTGGGGTATGTCTCTGGAGTGCCTCTGGGGTTTCTCTGGGATGTCTCTATGTGTCTCTGGGTATCTCTGGGTGTCTCTGAGCCTCTGAGATTGGAGGCCCTGTAGCGTAGGCTCCTCCCTCAGGGGCTCCGAGACCACAGGCGAGCAGCCGGGATGGATGTGGGTGAGGCAGGAGCCACCTCCTCATCTGCATATGCAGATCAGCCCATTAGGGAGGAGCAGCTTCCTCATTTACATATGCAGACCGGCCACCCCACATGCAGATCGAGCACTGGGGGGCTTGTGGTCAGGCGGGCGTGCCTGTGGTTGCATAGACCCGAGATGGATTCAGACAACATACATTAGGCTATTAATGTCTTTTAACATCGAGAAAATTGGTTCTGCCTATCGACATTCTCGTTCTCGAGCCAATGGCTTCTTATTTAACTCCCATTACTGGGGATGTCCAGCACCTCCAGAGGACACTGGGTATTAGCTGCGGGCAGGAAAATGATACACACAAACAGAACATTGATCATTTTGTCAGGGGTCCTGGCTGACACAGACCTGGGCAGCTCTGCCCGGCGAGGGGGCGGGGAGGCGCAGGCAGGTGGGAGGAGGCCCAGACCCACCCAGCTGCGCCCGGCGTCCGACCTCCTGGCTCGCTCACTCGGGGCCTGGCCCCCCCACCACGTGTGTGCGCCTGTTTCTGCAGGTGCTGAGTCAGACGAGGGTGTCCTGGCACCCTGGGCTGGCGTCGCTCTTGTGCTTTTGAACCACCGTCACCTGGAGGCTGGTGGGGCTCAGCCACAGGATGGGCACCTCCCATTTCCCAGGCTGTGAGGGAGGAAGCTCAAAACGCTTCCCGTTTTGCGGACTGCGTGGGGTTCCCTCTTGCCAGCTTGAGCCCCGGAGCAGACCCAGCGCAGAAGCCAGGACCAGCTCCAGCTGCAGCCGCAAGCGGGTGCCCAGAGCTCCCCGGCTCTGCGTGTCCGGGTGAGACTCCATTCTCCTGGGTCTCTGCTCAGAGTCTCAGCAGCGTCTCTGTGAGGACACACCAGAAGGTTTATCTCTTGGGAGTGTGGGGTGCAGGGCTCAGGGCGCAGGGCTGGGGTGCAGAGTGCGGGCTGCAGGCGTGAGGGGTGCAACCCTCGGAGGGTGGTGTGCAGGGCTGGGGCCGGGCTGTGGGCTGGAGGGCAGAGGTCACTGTGCTCAGGGCCTAGTGGGGGCCGCAGGGGTGCGTGTGGGTGCAGGGGGCAGGTCGCTGTGACTTTGCCTGTTGCGGCCGTGTGGGAGGGTCCTTGGCCCCGTGTCGGTTCCCTGACGCGAATTTGAGCGTCGAGGTGAAGGTGGCAAGTGCCCGGGTGTGACCGACCGTGTGAGGGACGTTTCCCTGACGGCCAAGGGCCAGCCTGCTCCTCGTTCCTGCCCGGCCCCACCGCCCACTCAGGGCTGAGTGAAGGCCCTGGACAGCCTGTGGGCCCCTCCCTCCCAGGTGAGGGCCTGAGCGGCCACGCGTTTTCCTGGCGTGGCGGCCGTGCTGTGTCCGTGACCCTGCGCTGGGCGGCTGCACCCCGGCGGGCGTGTCTAGCGGCGGTTTCCGTGGGGAGTGGGCAGCGCCCCACAGCACTGCCCGGCAGGCCCAGCTCTGTGAGCACCGTGGACGCTGCATGCGGGTCGGCCAGCGGGCAGGCCCAGGACTGGGACAGGGCCGCGCCCCCCACAGCCCTTTGAACAGGACGGGGAGCCCGTCTGGGAGTCCCTCTCCCCGTCACGGCTGCTCTCAGCCCCCTCTGAGGGGCTCAGGAGCAGGAGGGACAAACAGGCCCCCCGAGAACACAGGGCGTGGGAGTCAGGACTCGGCCTCGGTGCTCAGGTCAGTGTGGGAAGCACTGACCGCCCCCCCGCCAGTCCTCAGACTCGTGGACCATGCTGTCCTAGAAGGGAGCGTCAGGAGGCCGTGGAGGTGACACAGCTCACAGCTGTCGGGGACTCGAGCTCGAGCCTGACCCTGGAATCGAGTGAGGGTTGAACCCTGTGTGCTGGTTGGCAGAGTGTCACCAGGAGGGGCCCTGCCCCTTGGGGACCCTCCGTGACAAACTCCCTGGAAGTAGCAAAACTTCACAGAAAATCGAACAATCAAAAAACGGGCCACATGACATTCCAAAGGGCTGGTCCAGAGAGGAACATGGGCTGTGGCAGGTGGCAGGTGGCCCGTGGCAGGCCCACCTGGGCCAGGATCCTAAAGCAAAGCCGCCCCTCCCTAAGAATGCAGAAGTGACGGAGAATCTCACAGGAGGTGGACTGCACCCCAGCCTCACCCCAGACGGGAAGGGCTGTGTGTGCGCGTGTGTGCCTCTGTGCGTGTGTGTGTGTGTGCATGTGCGTGTGTGTGTGCTGTGCGTGCATGTGTGTGTTGTGTATGTGTACTGTGTGGGTATGTGTGCTGTGCTTGTATGTGTGCATGCATGTATGTGCCTGCATGCGTGTGTGCGTGTGTGCTGTGTGTGTGCGTGTGTGCTGTGTGTGTGCGTGTGTGTGTGCTGTGTGTGTATGCATGTGTGTGTGCATGTGTGTGTGTGTGCTGTGCTTGTATGTGTGCATGCGTGTGTGTGCTGTGTGTGCTATGCAGGTGTGCCTTGCTGTGCTGTGTGTGTGCTATGTGTGTGTCTGTGCTATGCAGGGGGTGTGTATGCTGTGCCAGTGTTATGTGTGTGTGTGAGTGTATGTGCTGTGCAGGTGTGCTCTGTGTGTGTGCTGTGTTGGTATGTGTGTGTGCTCTGTGTGTGTGCGGGTGTGTGTATGTGCTGTATGGGTGCATATGTGTGTGTGCTGTGTGTATGTGTGTGTGCTCTTTGTGTGTGTGCGGGTGTGTGTGTGTGTATGTGCTGTGTGGGTGCATATGTGTGTGTGCTGTGTGTATGTGTGTGTGCTCTGTGTGTGTTGTGCTGGTGTATGTGTGTTGTGTATGTGTGTGCTGTGTATGTGTGTGTGCTGTGTGGGTCTGTGTGTATGCTGTGTGTGTGCTGTGTGTGTGCTATGCGGGTCTGTGTGTGCTGTGTGTATGTGTGTGAGTGTGTGCTGTGTGTGTGTGCATGTGTGTGGGTGCTGGGCTCAGGTAGCGGGCACTCCTGGCCGGGCGTGTGTGGAGTGAGAGCGGCCCTGCCCAGCGGTGGTGCCAGGACGGGTGCCTGTGGCTGGCTGCCCAACCCTGAGCTGCCCTGGGAGCCCCAGTGCCCCGGTCAGGCCCTCAGGGCAGGGCAGGTGCAGCTGAGCCGCGCTCGCCCCTGGGTGCTGGGTGCTGGGTGCTGGGTCTGGAGCTGCTGGGAGCTGGTGGAGCGAGGAAGTTCTTTCCCGGGGCCCGGCCCGAAGTTGCACATGACCCGTCCTGGGACCATGTGAGAATTTAATGGCTTTTTATTTACTATCTTTTTTGGCCAGAGGACTTTTCTCCATAAAGATAAACATTTCATTAATTTTCCATTGTTCCGGTAGGTTCTAAGATATGGCTGGCCAATTTAAAGCTGGGTTATCTCGCTGGAAAAACCCCCATCAGAAGCACCCCCACATCTGCCCGGGGGTCCGGCCTGGGTGTTTCATGGCCGCAGAAGGAGAGAGAGGGGAGGGGAAGGGGAGGGGAGAGGCTGGGGGAAGGGGGAGGGGAGGGGAGGGAGAGGAGGGGCGGGAGGGTGAAGAGCGGGGGGCGGGGGGAGTGGGGAGTGGGTGCCGGGGGCCTCCCGCCTCAGCTCCTGCTGCTCTGTGGCTCTGGTGTGGGTCCGGAGTCCCGGGTTCTAGAACACGCTCAGCTCTGCCCGTGGCTCTGAGATGGCACGGGCCGGCCCCTGGCTGCCCCTCGCGGGTGGGCTCTGAACCCGCAGGCAGCTGCGTCCCCGTGGTGAGCCTCGCACCCCCTGGGCTGCAGGGCAGGAGGCGGGAACATCCCGAACCCGGGCCGTGGCGACAGACTGGGTGCTGAGCCCCGCCCTGCGCCTGGGGCGGGGACCCTGTGCGGTGCCAGGGAGGAAGCTGGGCTGGCTGGGCTAAGGCTGTGTCCTCCTCGCAGGCCCTCGGGCACCCTCTGGGTCTGATGCCCTCGGGCGTGCATCTAAGGTTCTAAGATATGGCTGGCCATCCCTCCATCTCTCCATCCCTCCATTCCTCCATCCCTCCCTCCATCCATCCCCATCCCTCCCTCCATCCATCCCCATCCCTCCCTCCATCCATCCCTCCATCCCTCCATCCCTCTGTCTCTCCATCCCCCCTCCATCCATCCCTCCATCCCTCTGTCTCTCCATCCCTCCATTCCTCTGTCCCTCCGTCTCTCTGTCCCTTCATTCCTCCATCCCTTCTCTCTCCATCTCTCCATCCCTCCATTCCTCCACCCTCCCTCCATCCATCCCTCCATCCCTCCCTCCATCCCTCCCTCCATCCATCCCTCCATCCCTCCACCCCTCCGTCCCTCTGTCCCTGTTTCCTTCTGGGACCGGCTGGGGGGCTGCAGGGCCCGTTCTTTGCTTCTCTCCAAAGTGCCCGGTAGCCCCCCAGCCTTCCTGCTCGATTCCTGCGGCCTGGCGGCTCTCGGACGCTGTGACGGGCGGTCACAGTGACATGCTCTGGCCCTCCCAGCGTCCGGACGCCTGGTTTGTGGGTTGGGCTGTGCCGTCGAGGGACAGCGGATCCACGAAGTGGTCTCTGCTCTACGCAGGGCAGTCGGTGCAGGTGGGAACTTCCTGGTGCCCGTCGTTCTCTCCCCTGTTCCCTCTTCTCCTGGGGCGGCCCTCTGTCCCGAGACAGGCCGAGCCCTGGGCCGCGCCGTCCCCGACGCATTCCGGAGCCTTCTTACTCTCTCCGTGGCCTCGTTCCACCCCACAGAAAGAACGTCTAGGGACTCAAGAGGATGACAGAGATGCGGGTGTGCACACGCATGTACAGATGTATATGCCAACACAGTGCATCTGGGAGTGCATGCACACGAACATCCAAATGCATGTGCATGTGTGCACACACAACACCCACAGACACACGCATGCAAGCTCGGATATGCAAGGATGAATTCACCAGTCGCACCTATATGCACACAATACATGGACACACCAGACATGCGTGCACACACGATGTACCTAAATGCAGGACAGGCACACACACGAAGACATGCATCTAGACATGCATGCACACATGTGTACAGCGAGGGTGGGGCCACATCTGGGTGCTCTCCAGGCAGTGCCCAGGGGGCTCTCAGGGTCTGCCTCCGGAGAGTGGGCGGCGCGGAGGTTAGGCCCTGGGGCGTGGGGCCGAGCACCACGGGCCCCTGGTGACCTGTGTGGCCGGCCCGACAGCCGCCCCGCGGCCCCAGCCCCCACCGGGCCCTGGAGCACCCAGACGGCCCGCAGCCCCGGCTGAGAGCAGAGCCCTTTCATGTGTCCGCCCGACTTAAGCCGCGGCCCAGCGGCCACTTGTGGCTCCTTTTGATGAGGCGGCGACCGTCCCTCCGCCCGAGAGGGCCCGCGAGGGCCGGGCCTGCGTCTGGGCGGAAGAAAGCGCCGCCCGGGCAGGTTCCTTGTTAGGGCAGATTACGGGCGGGCGGCACAAGAGCCTCTCGGGGCTGTGCCCGGCCCCCTGGGCGGGGGATTAGGGCACAAAGCCGCCCTGGCCTTTGTTGGCCCACTCGTGCAAGGGGCTCGGGGCGGGGCCCTGGGCATGGGGTGGTGGGCCCGGGCGAGGACGGGAGCTTTGAGCCGGACAGTGCTGGGGGAGGGCAGTGCGTGGGCGGCCCTGCCTGGGGGGCCAGGGGTCAGAGGTTGAAGTCAGGTGTGGGGGCCACCATCTCCCTGTGGACCAGTCTCCGCACAGCCTGGCGTCTGGGTGCTGGGCCTGCCTGGGCCTCAGTGAGCCTGAGACGAGCCTTGGGCAGGGGCGGCCGAGGGATGTGCCCTGGTGGGGCCGTGGGCCCTGTGGCCCTGCCCACAGGCCGCTCGGTGCCCGCTGAAGGACGCTGCGGCTGCCGGGGCAGTAGCCTCTCAGGGCATGAATAGCCTCGCAGGGCAACGTGCCACACACGCACTTCCGGAAGCTTCCACAGGAATAGCACAGCAGGCGGGCAGGGTGGGGGGGAGGTGGCCTCTCCCAGGAGAGGCTGGGGGTCAGCAGCTGCAGGCGGCCGGCCTGCACAGTCTCTGCAGCCACTCGCACCCGCCAGGGGCCAGAGCTGGAGCAGACCCAGGAGCCCTGGGCCCTGAGCCCCGAGTTGCCCCCTGCCCCATGTAAGCCCCCAGGCCTGCTTTGGGAGCCCTAATCCCCGAGGGCCCCCTCTCGGGCCTCCTACAGTGCTCCTGAGCCTTCAGGGCGTAATTTTGGCCCAGCGAGGGAGCCCTGGGCTGGCCCCAGCTAATTGTTCATTTGTGGCCAGAAATTCTTGCGCTGACCCCGGCTCCAGGACGACGCTACAACACCGGTGAGGCCGGAGGGTCCCAGGTCCGGAAGGTTCAAGTCACCAGGCCAGCAATCTCGCAGCACAATTGGGATTTTGAATTTTGCATCTCTGTCATTTCAAAAAAATGCTTAATCACAAAGATTTAAGGAGTCATGGCCTTCGGGCTCTGGGGGTGGGGGGCTCCTTCTGGGTTTGGGGGTGGTGTGAGTGTGCAAAGAGCAAGTGTGCATAGGAAGGTGTATATGAGTACACACATGTCAAGGAGTGAGTGTGTCTAAAGGGGCGAATCAGTGTGTAAAGGAGCAAGTATGTGCACGTAAGACTGACTGAGTTTAGGTGTGTCAAGGGTGTGCATAAAGGGATTTGTGCATATATGCATATGAGTGTGCGCATGTAAAGGGGTGTGTGTAAAAATGAGCAATGTGTATCACTTGTATCACTTGTCTTGATAAAGGAATAAGTATGGGTGTATAGAGGAATAAGTTTGGGTGTGTAGATGAGTGTGTAATGGAGCGAGTTTGTGTTTATAAACAAGTGTGTGTGTATATAAAGGAGTAAGTTGTGTATATAAAGGAGGGAGAATCTGTAAAGGAGTGAGTGTGTAAAGGGGCGAGTGTGTAAAGAGACAAATGTGTGTGCATGCTATAGGTGGCCTGTGTGAGTGTGTGTGCGTGCGTGTATGCGCGTGCATGTGTGAAGAGATGCTGTAGGTGGCCTGTGTGTGAGTGTGTGAGTGTGTGTGCGTGTGAAGGGATGCTGTAGGTGGCCTGTGTGTGAGTGTGTGTGCGTGTGTGAGTGTACAGTGTGAAGGGATGCTGTAGGTGGCCTGTGTGTGAGTGTATGTGAGTGTGTGTGAGTATGTGAGTGTGTGTATGTGAAGGGATGCTGTAGGTGGCCTGTGTGCTTGTGTGAGTATGTGAGTGTGTATGTGTGTGAAGGGATGCTGTAGGTGGCCTGTGTGTGTGAGTGTATGTGAGTGTGCGTGTGTGTGTGCGTGCATGTGTGAAGGGATGTTATAGATGGCCTGTGTGCTTGTGTGAGTATGTGAAGGGATGCTGTAGGTGTCTCCTGTGTGTGTGAGTGTATGTGAGTGTGAGTGTGTGTGTGAGTGTGAAGGGATGCTATAGGTGGCCTGTGTGTGTGAGTGTATATGAGTGTGTGTGCGTGTAAAGGGATGCTGTAGGTGGCCTGTTGTGAGTGTGTGTGCATGTGTGTGTGAGCGTGCAGTGTGAAGGGATGCTGTAGGTGGCCTGTGTGTGTGAGTGTATGTGAGTGTGTGTGTGCGTGTGAAGGGATGCTGTAGGTGGCCTGTTGTGAGTGTGTGAGTGTGTGTGCATGTGTGTGTGAGCGTGCAGTGTGAAGGGATGCTGTAGGTGGCCTGTGTGTGTGAGTGTATGTGAGTGTGTGTGTGCGTGTGAAGGGATGCTGTAGGTGGCCTGTTGTGAGTGTGTGAGTGTGTGTGCATATGTGTGTGAGCGTGCAGTGTGAAGGGATGCTGTAGGTGGCCTGTGTGTGTGAGTGTATGTGAGTGTGTGTGTGCGTGTGAAGGGATGCTGTAGGTGGCCTGTTGTGAGTGTGTGAGTGTGAGCGTGTGATGCTGTAGCTGGCCGTGGCAGTGGTTGTGGCCCAGCAGGCTCTCACCGACCCTGGCATCACGTGACGATTGCCTGCTCCTTTCTCCACAGGTGAGGCTGTGCGGCCAGGAGGGCCCCTGGCACGCCCTCGAGAGCCTGGGCTCAGACCCCTGCTCTGGCGGCTGCGCGGCCTTGGCAGTGAGGCGCAGGCGTCCCTGGCACGCAGTGTGGCTCGGCTCCCAGCCGCTGGCTGTGCCCGCTGCCCATCTGCGCACAGCAGGAGGCCTGGCAGGAGGCCACGGCGTGCATTATGATGACAGGTCCCGGGAGCCCGGGTGGGGGGCGGCTCCCCTGTAGTGACCGTTTTCTCTGCCCACACCCTCCTGTTGGGGAACGCGGGGAGTTGAGGAAGACAAGCCACTCGCAGCCTGGCATGCCTCGCCGTCTTCTGGGGGGCGATTCCGACAAGCTGTTTCCTGTAAACAGCCTCTCAGTGCAGCACAGATTTGGGAATTACCAAAGACATGACGAACAGAACCAAATCTTGGTCGCCCACAGTAGCTATGAGGAGGTTCTCAGAGGACGGGTCAAAATAGAATTCTCCAAACAGGAGAAAGCAGCTGTTCCACAATTGGAGCCTCCCCACCCACCCACCACCACCCACTCACCATCTACCCACCCACACCATCCACACATCAACCATCCATATATCCACCATCCATCCACCATCCGTCCATCATCCATCCATCCACCACCCATCCACCAGCCATCCACCATCCATCCACCATCCATCCATCATCCATCCACCATCCATCCATCCATCCACCATCCACCATCCACCATCCATCCATCCACCATCCATCCACTATCCGTCCACCATCCATCCACCATCCATCCACCATCCGTCCATCATCCATCCATCCACCACCCATCCACCAGCCATCCACCATCCATCCACCATCCGTCCATCATCCATCCATCCACCACCCATCCACCAGCCATCCACCATCCATCCACCATCCATCCATCATCCATCCACCATCCATCCATCCATGCACCATCCACCATCCATCCATCCACCATCCATCCACTATCCGTCCACCATCCATCCATCATCCATCCACCATCCATCCATCCATCCACCATCCACCATCCATCCACCATCCATCCATCATCCGCCCATCATCCATCCATCCACCACCCATCCACCAGCCATCCACCATCCATCCACCATCCGTCCATCATCCATCCATCCACCACCCATCCACCAGCCATCCACCATCCATCCACCATCCATCCATCATCCATCCACCATCCATCCATCCATGCACCATCCACCATCCACCCATCCACCATCCATCCACTATCCGTCCACCATCCATCCATCATCCATCCACCATCCATCCATCCATCCACCATCCACCATCCATCCACCATCCATCCATCATCCGCCCATCATCCATCCATCCACCATCCATCCACCATCCGTCCACCATCCATCCACCATCCGTCCACCATCCATCCACCATCCGTCCATCATCCGTCCATCATCCATCCACCATCCGTCCATCCACCATCCATCCACCATCCATTCACCATCCATTCACCATCCATCCATCATCCATCATCCATCCACCATCCGTCCACCATCCGTCCATCATCCATCCACCATCCGTCCATCATCCATCCATCATCCATCCATCCATCCACCATCCATCCATTCATCCACCATCCATCCATTCATCCACCACCCATCCATCCATCCACCCATCCATCCAGCCAGCCATCATAAATCCACCATCCATCCATTATCTATCCATACATCCATCATCCATTCATTGTACATCTACCCACCAATCACTTGTTACCCATTCATTCACCGTCCACCCATTATCCATTCATCCATTCATCAAATACCCATTCATCATACACCCACCACATATCCACGACCCACTTATCTACCATACATTATCCATCTATTCACCTACCATCCACCCGTCATCCATTTACCCATCCGCCATCCGTTTGTTGTCCATCCTTCCATCCACCACCCATCATGCACCATAGACCCATCCTCCATCCATCCACTCATCCATCCATCCCCCATCTATCTATCTATACCCCATTCACCCATCCATCCATACACCGATCATCCTTCTGTCACTACCCATCATTCATCCACTCATCTATTCATCCATCCATCCATCCATCCATCCATCCACTATCCATCATCCATATTTATCATTGAAGGGGTTGAACAACAGGCTAATATAACTTTGCAGAGACTAATTTAATTGCCAATTTTGGGGTTGCAAATCTGGTGTCAAAACATCAACTGAGCAACCTGACTTGGGGCATTTTTGTGAATTCAGAGGCTCTCGTAAGATGTAGGTTGAGAGAAATATCCCTTGGGGCTGAGTTAAAATCTCATTCCATGTGGAGGCAGACTCAGCTTGGGGGCCTCACTGCGCCCTGCGATTCTCCTCCCTCTGCTCTCAGAGCGTCCGAGTCCTGGTCTCGGTGACCCCGGCCGGGGGCGGCTGCTGCTGGCCCGTGGGGCGGTCCGTGTCCGCAGGGACGGGGCCTGGCCCCTTCTTCAGGGCAGAGAGAGGCCTTCCCTGCTCGCCGTGCTGCTGGCATCACGTCCCAGGCACGGAGCGATGTCGAGGAGAGCCCTTCCCGTCTGACTCAGCCAGGGCCTGGTCTCCCGTGTGCCTGGGCATGGCGTGACTCAGACTGACCTTAGCCCAGGCCTTTGCTTTGTACCCGCACAGCCCGGAGCACTAAACACGCGTGTTTACTTAATTTGCCCCGGCATGCAGTGTAATTACAAGCAGTTTGTTTTCTCTGCTGTAAAATATGTTCTGGAGGAGGAATAAAGTAATGTGGGAATTAACATTGTGATGTACTGTACGGGCGGTGCGGCGAGCGGACGCGTGGCCGCGCGGGCCGGGAGCCGCGGGGCGGTGTGCAGAGCCATAAAGAACCGAACGCTCCTTCCAAGTGGCGCTCCCCGCCTCCCCGCGCAGTAAGATTAATCTGCCCGGCCCCGGGAATAAACAACCGACACTCCAGTGGAGCCGGGAGACGCGGGGCTCCGGGCAGAGAGAGCGTCCTGAGGGGCCGGGCCTGGGGCCTGCTGGGAGGGAGAGCGAGGCCACGTGGGTGGGGACATGGGCCGCCCCGGCGGCCCTGGCCTTGGTACCTTGATGGCGGGACGCGACCCAGCTATGGAGCCTGTCCCTGCGGGTCGGGCTGCAGACGTGCCGCTCTGGATGCAGGTCGTGGCGGGAATAACACACCGGCCGACCCACCGTGTCCCACACCGCAGGTGAGCCTGACGGGAAACGCATGGCCTCACACGGCGGGCGACGTGCTCACGGCTCAGGGAAGGTGAGGGCAATGTGTGCAGGTATGTGTGTGCAGGTGTTTGTGCGGGTGTGTGTGTGCAGGTATGTGTGTGCAGGTGTGTGTGCAGGTGTGTGTGCAGGTGTGTGTGTGCAGGTATGTGTGTGCAGGTGTTTGTGCGGGTGTGTGTGCAGGTGTGTGTGCAGGTATGTGTGTGCAGGTGTGTGTGCAGGTGTGTGTGCAGGTGTGTGTGCAGGTATGTGTGTGCAGGTGTGTGTGCAGGTGTGTGTGAAGGTGTGTGTGAGGGGCTGTGCAGGTGTGTGGTTGCAGGTGTGTGTGTGAGAGGCTGTGCAGGTATGTGTGTGTGTGGTGTGTGTGTGAGGGTCTGTGCAGATGTGTGTGTAAATGTGTATGTGCAGGTGTGTGTGTGTGAGGGGCTGTGCAGGTGTGTGGGTGCAGGTGTGTGTGTGAGAGGCTGTGCAGGTGTGTGTGTGCAGGTGTGTTTGTGTGTGTGGTGAGTGTGAGGTTCTGTGCAGATGTGTGTGTAGGTGTGTATGTGCAGGTGTGTGTGTGAGGGGCTGTGCAGGTGTGTGCATGCAGGTGTGTGTGTGAGAGGCTGTGCAGGTGTGTGTGCGCAGGTGTATGTGTGAGGGGCTTGAAGTGTGCAGGGCTGTGCAGGTGTGTGCATGGAGGTATGTGTGTGCAGGTGTGCGTGCGTGCAGGTATGTTCATTTGTGTGTGCAGGTGTGTGTGCGCGGATGAGTGCAAGCAGGTCGGCAGCTATGCAGGAGTTGGTGTGTGCAGTGGCGCAGTGCACAGTTGTGTTCATGTGGACGCGTGTATGGGGGTGTGTGCCTGTGTCCGTGGACAGGCGGAGTATGCAGAGGCGCAGCCCCGGGGCACTGTCCTCCCCAGGTCTGGTTCTGAGGTTTGGGCCTGAGGCACCCACAGGGCCTGCGGAGGGCCAGCGTCACGGTCCCAGGGGTCCTGTGTGACATGCGTCCCATGTCCCCTGTGGGATGTGTGCTCCATGTATCCTGTATATGCTACGTGATTTGTGTCCTGTTTTTGATGTGTGTTCCATATGCACAGTGTGACATGTGTTCTGTGTGTCTGTGTGGTGTATGTTCCGTGTGCCCTGTGTCCCATGTGTCTGGGGGGTTCTGTGTCTCCATGCCTTATGTGCATCCCATGTGCCCTGTGTGACATCTGTGTGCCCTGTGGGATCCTCTGCTGGGACAGGAGGGATGCCCGGGTGGGCTGGGCCCCTCGCCCCACTCTCCCTCTCACTGCTCCCTGGGGCTGCTGCTGTGCTGCTGGAAGCCCCGTGTCAGGGTGGGCCCGTGGGAGAGCAGGCTTGGCTCACTGCCGTGGCTTGCTGTCACGGTTGACCGCCATGGCTCACCTCTGTGGGTGACTGCCGTGGCTCACTGCTGTGGCTCACTGCCGTGACTCAGTGCCGTGGCTCACCGCCGCAGTCCAGTGCCGTGGGTCACTGTCAGGGTTCAATGCTGAGGTTCACTGCCGTGGCTCAGTGCTGTGTCTCACCGCTGTGGCTCAGTGTGTGGCTCAGTGATGTGGGTCAGTGTGTGGCTCAGTGCTGTGTCTCACCGCTGTGGCTCAGTGTGTGGCTCAGTGATGTGGGTCACTGTCAGGGTTCAATGCTGTGTCTCACCGCTGTGGCTCACTGCTGTGTCTCACCGCCGTGACTCAGTGCTGTGTCTCACCGCTGTGGCTCAGTGCGTGGCTCAGTGCCTGGCTCACTGCTGTGTCTCACCGCCGTGGCTCAGTGCATGGCTCAGTGCCGTGGCTCAGTGCCGTGGCTCAGTGCCGTGTCTCACCGCCGTGACTCAGTGCTGTGTCTCACCGCTGTGGCTCAGTGCGTGGCTCAGTGCCTGGCTCACTGCTGTGTCTCACCGCCGTGGCTCAGTGCCGTGTCTCACCGCTGTGGCTCAGTGCGTGGCTCAGTGCCGTGTCTCACCGTTGTGGCTCAGTGCGTGGCTCAGTGCCTGGCTCACTGCTCTACTCTGTCATTCCCGCACGCCCCTGAACAGAACGGTGCTCTGGAAGATGTGCGTTCCCTGGACTCACTGGCCAACCCAGTGCCACCTCCTAGAGACCTCGTGGCGTTGCCCGCAGGGCATTCCTGTCCCCACATGTTCACCCCTCCCCCACTGCCCTGGAGTGTGCTGCTGCTCCAGTGTCAGCTGGGATGGTGCCCACGTGGCCACAGCAATGGAGGTGGGCTGCTGTGTCCCCGGGGCAGGGACACGGACACCGCTGGGCACTAACTGCCTAGAGTGGCACCCAGCAGCAGGGATACAGAGAGAGGACGTGGGACATGGGAACGTGGGACATGGGACATGGGATATGGGATATGAGACGTGGGACATGAGGACATGGGGCACGGGAACACAGAACACAGGATACAGGACATGGAGACATGGAGACAGGGGACTTGGGGACATGGGACACAGGGGGTATTGGAACATGCTTGAGAAGGGGCCGTGGGACATGAGGACACAGGGGACACGGGACACGGAATAAGGGAGATGTGAGCTGGGTGTGTGCAAACACACGTGTTGGCACTTTACTGCCCGTCACAGCTGCTGTCAGCCCGGAAATCGCACTGTTTCTCTCTAAGCTCTAAATCACTTGTTTTATAGAGCACCAAGAATTTTTTATTATAACATAATTCTGTACATAAAATATCACATTAAAGAAGAAGATAAAGTTTGCTACTTTTATTCCCCATTAATTTCCCTGAGCAACGCTGCAGAAATCTCCCTATCAGAGCACTGTGCTGAAGCCGGCGGGGGCAGGGGGTCCTAGGCCTGGGCTGCATCTGGTGCCCGCAAGGGAGAGCTTGTGGGCCCATGGCCACGCGAGGCACAGACCCATATGGGGGCACGGCGCAGACCCACGTGCAAGGGATGGAGGCGCCAATCTCACAGGTGCACACGTGGCTCCTGGCATGCAGGGACGTGTCACGGAAGACCCGGGTCCCTCTCGGGAAATGGAAGGTGGTCCTGGGTTTCACGGGCACCATGGAGCAATGACAGCCTCTCGAGGATGAGTTTGGGGGTCTGAGCGGTGGTCCTGGGTCCTCACCATCCTGTGCTCCGTCCTGTGTTTCCTGGGAAGCCGGGGGAGGCACAGAAGCAGGGGAAGATCTCCCGGCTGTGTTACGGGGGGCCTCCTACATGTGACGTCCCATGTGTCCTGTAGGGACCGGCGTGGCTGTTCTGTGTGCTGCAGGGACTAATGTGGCGGTTCTGTGTGTGCCGCGGGGACTGGCATGGCTATTCTGTGTGCTGCGGGGACCGGCGTGGCTGTTCTGTGTGCTGCGGGGACAGACGTGGCTGTTCTGTGTGTGCTTCGGGGACTGGCGTGGCGGTTCTGCGTGTGCTGTGGGGACAGACGTGGCTGTTCTGTGTGTGCTGCGGGGACTAGTGTGGCTGTTCTGTGTGTGCTGTGGGGACTGGCGTGGCTGTTCTGTGTGCTGCGGGGACTGGCGTGGCTGTTCTGTGTGTGCTGTGGGGACAGACGTGGCTGTTCTGTGTGTGCTGTGGGGACAGACGTGGCTGTTCTGTGTGTGCTGTGGGGACAGACGTGGCTGTTCTGTGTGTGCTGCGGGGACTGGCGTGGCTGTTCTGTGTGTGCCGCGGGGACTGACTGGCGTGGCTGTTCTGTGTGTGCTGTGGGGACTGGCGTGGCTGTGTGTTCAGCCAGTGACCAGGGCCCAGGGCCCACTCCCACAGACTGAGTCTCGTTGCCCACGAGATCTGGGTGTGCCCTCCCTGGAGAAACTGTCTCTGTCAGCTTTCGGCAGAAGGACGGGTGCTCCCTCGCTAGATGACAGTCTGGGGTGTGGCAGACTGTGCCCACCCCCCACCTCAGTCCTGCCTGCGGTGTTGTCCACTGCTGGAAGCAATGGTGGCTGCGGGTTCCAGCAACCAGGACCATGTCTGGGGCGATGCGAGTCTGCAGGTGACACAGCCCTCGGAGGCTGGGGGGACCACGAGGGTCCATGGGAGTCACAGCCCTGGGAGGGTGGGGATACCGTGGGCCAGCTGTAAGGCCGGGGTCCCCACCTCTCCCGGTCACCTCCAAGCAGCCCTGGGCAGAGCCCAAACACTCCTGTGCCAGTGGGCGTGGTAAGGGGCTGGTGCGGACCAGGCAGAGGGCGGTAGGTGGCAGAAGTGTCTGGGCAGAGCCAGGAGCAGCCCTGAGGGTGTGAGGGCGCAGGGGAGCAGCTGGGCTGGCTCATGCTGGGGACCGGGCCCAGGGAGGGCGGGGCAGCAGAGGGCCACACATCAGCGCCCCCTTCTCGCGTGCCACCAGGGAAGGAGAAGAAAGTGGTGTAGCTGCTCCTCCACCCGCCTCTCTCACACACGCGTGTGCACACGTGCATACAGGCTCATGCACACACTGTCCATACCATCACACGCATGTTAACACCAAGCACACCCTCTGCAGCAAACGCGTGCGCACATACATTGCACACACACAACCGCTTAGATACACAGACACACGTGTGGCCAGGCACGGAGAGATCAGAAGGCGTGAGGGGGAGAGGGGTTCGCAGAGGCTGGCGTTAGCATGAAACTTGAGCAAATTCTTGTTCCCTAGAGTCCAGTCGTGTCTGTCCTCTAGTCCTACAGGTGCAGGGAGTCGTCCAAGCGTCACGTCCCGAGCGGGGAGTCAGCTGAGTGCAGGCCCTGCCAGCCCCGGCAGAGGCTAGAGAGCCAGCCCACGACCACAGGCCTGCCTTTGTCTCCACAGCAGGCGACGCTTGCCCCTGCATGTCCGAAGGGATGTGGCTCTCTCTTTAAAGCCAAAGCACACACGTTTGCTCTGGCCACAACATCCAGGTCAGGGCAGCAAGCATGGCGTGCGAGCTCGTCCGGGGTCAGGCCTGCTCCAGATCCCCTGTGGGTGCCAGCTGGCAGTTCATGGGACCTTGTGTGCTTGCTCCAGTGTGCACATGTGTCCTAGCTGCACGTGTGTCCTGTGTGCACATGTGTGCCTGTGTGTACATGTGTCCCAGCATGCACATGTACCAGTGTACACATATGTCTTAGTGTTATGTGTGTCCTTGTGTGCACGTGTCCTCCTGTGTGCAACTGTGCCCCAGTGTACTTATGTGTCCCAGCAGCACATGTGTTCCAGTGTGCATGTGTGTCCAATGTACACATGTCTAGTGTACATGTGTGTCCAGTGTGCACATGTATGCACATGTGTCCCAGCATGCATGTTTCCCAGTGTGCATGTGTGTCCAGTGTACACGTGTGTCCAGTGTGCATGTGTGCCCCAGCGTGTACATGTATCCAGTGTACATGTGTGCTCCACTGCGCACATGTGTCCAGTGTACACGTGAGTCCCAACATGCATGAGTGTCCCAGCATACACGTGTGTCCGATGTGTCTGTTGGTTTCCCGCTGTTCCGGCTCAGCACGGCGACCAGCACTCCCTCCCACACGCCCGCTCTGGGATGCAGGTCAGGCCTGTGAGCTCCTCGGGGACAGAGAGCCCTGGGCCCAGGGGTCCTGGCTGGGCTGCCGTGTGGGGGGGAGGAGGGCAGCCCTGCCAGGGGGAGGCGGGGGGTGCTGGCCCGTGCTGCTCTGCTCTGTTCTGGGCGGCAGCTGGCGGCTGGTGGTGCTGCTCCTGGCTTGAGGCAGGGTTGCCCTCTCTGGACTCGCGGCTCCGGGAAGATGCGTCTGCCGAGGCCTGGCCTGCTGGCGCAGGGGACACCCTGGCCTGGACGCAGCCGTGGGCCCCTCCGTCTGTGGCGGCTGTGGCGTGTGGGCCGGGCTCGCCTTCCCGCCCACGGGCCCATCCCTGGCACCACCCCCCGCGGGCAGGCTGTGGCTCCGAGGAAAACCTGGGCCGAGGGCCACAGCTGCCGAGACGCAGACACGTCCCGGGAGGCAGCTGGGTGTCTCACGCAGCGCTGCTGGCCAGAGCACCTCAGATCCACTCGGGGGCCGTGACCCCCAAAGTCACCTTCCAGAAGATTCTGTGAGCCCGGCATCTGCCACCCCCACCCAGCGTCTCTCCAGGTTTACTATTCCTGACTGGCCCCCTCAGCACAAGGCCAGTGGCTGTGAACAATGCCGAGCACTGCGCAGGGCCGGGGTTGGAACAAGGAGGAGAGAGTTCTGGAAGCTTCTGGAGGGTCCCGGCAGGCGGCTGCTCCCTGGGCTCCTGTCCTGAGGGTGGGGGAGCTGGGATGCCCTTGGCACGGAGCAGAGGGGGTCAGGGCAGCTCTCGCCTCTACCGCTCGCGTGGCTGCGGGGAGACCAGCCAGGTGCCGCACAGCGCAGACGGAACCATCCAGAAGCAAACCCGCCATGGACTGGCTGGAGGCCGGGCTGGGTTCGAGGAGATGGCCAGCGCCGGTCAGCCGCAGCCCCTCTCCCTGTCTGGCCCTGCGTCCCGGTGCCGAGGGCTTCTGGGCAGAATGATGCCCTCTTTGTGGGGGGCGGGGTGGGAGAGTGGACGCCCCACCTCAGACCCGGCCTGCTGTGAAAAGGGCGCCAGGCAGAACGCCCTTTCGAGCACACTCTGCTCTGTGATGGGGGCCGTTGGGGTCCCCCGTGTGCCGGCTCCCACAGCTGGTGGGACCCCAACAACCCCGTGCACAAAGGGCCCATCCCAGCCTGCTCTGTCACCCCAGGGAGCTGCCCTCCCAGCTCAGGCATTTCTGCCCCCGCGGCAGGACGCTGGCTGGAGCAGGGGCGGAGGAAGGAGAGTGCGAGTGGGAGTGTCGGGCCCACCCCCTTGCCAGCCCCCCTCCCGCTGTTCCCGCACTCCTGCCCCGGGCTTTCCAATATTTACTTCTTAGGGTCGAGCCATTGCGAAGCTGTGATCGCAAACTCCGTGGTTGTTAATTGAAAATGCCCCCATGACGCCGGGAAGAAGGGGCCGTGGGGGGCCCAGCCTCGCCTGCCAGCTCCGTTCCCTCCAGAGGGGCGTCTGCCGGGCCTGGCGTTTGATTCAGAGCTCACAGCCGGAAGACTGAAGGAAAAAGAACAGGTTTCTTTCAGGCCGCGCTGTACCTCCACATACATATAATTTAAATATTTACCCACTGGGAGAGGCCGCGGCGCTCGGCTCACGGGCCAGCGGGCTCTCGCTGGGCGGGAGCCGGCAGGTGGGGGGCTGATTCACGCTGAACAGCACAGAGCACTTTTCTCCAGAAGCCCCTCCTGCCGTCTCCAAGCACTGAGGAGATCAGGGACGCCAATGCCGCCGTCTGGGTGAGGGGACTCGGCTCCTGCCCGCCCTGGCCACACCTGACCCTCCTGACTCCGGAATGGAGCGACCCGGACCTGAGTGCAGAGAAGAGGAACTGGCAGTGCCAGAGCGGCCCCGGTGGCATCTGGGGAGGCAACTGTCACTCAGATGCCGCCTCTGGCCACGGAGCGCTGGGCCTGGATGCAGGGACAGTGGAGCTCCTTGCTTTCCTGAGATGCTCCGGCCAGGGAAGGGGAGGGTCCCTGCAGTCTGTGGAGACAGGTACTGGGCCTTATCCAAGCAGATCCCTGGGGATGGGATGGGTGGGGCAAACCTGTCAGCCTGAGGTGTGTGGGGGCTATAGGGAGCCTGTGAGGGTTGTGAAGGGCAGTGGAGGCTGTGCGGGCTGTGTGGGCTGTGGGAACTGTGGGAACAGTAGGACTGTGGGACTGTGGAATTGTGGGGCTGTAGGACTGTGGTGGCTGTGGGGCTCTGAGAACTGTAGGAACTTTGGGAACTGTGGGACTGTGGAATTGTGGGATTGTGGGACTGTGGGGACTGTGGGACTGTGTCTCTGTGGGCCTCTGAAACTGTGTGACTGTGGCTCTATGGGGACTGTGGGGCTGTGGGACTGTGGGGCTGTGGAAACTGTGGGACTATGGGACTATGGGGACTGTGGGGACTGTGGGGACTATGGGACTGTGGGGACTGTGGGGACTGTGGGACTGTGGGGACTGTGGGACTGTGTCTCTGTGGGCCTCTGAAACTGTGTGACTGTGGCTCTATGGGGACTGTGGGGCTGTGGGACTGTGGGGCTGTAGAAACTGTGGGACTATGGGACTATGGGGACTGTGGGGACTGTGGGGACTATGGGACTGTGGGGACTGTGGGGACTTTGGGGCTGTGGGAACTGTGGGTCTGTGAGAACTGTGGGTCTGTGGGATGTGGGGCTGTGGAGACTATGGGTCTGTGAGGACTGTGGGATGTGGGGCTGTGGGTTATGGTACTGTGGGTCTGTGCGTCTGTGCGTCTGTGGGACTGTGGGACTGTGGTTCTGTGGTACTGTGGGACTGTGGGGCTGTGGGACTGTGGGACTGTGGGGCTGTGGGGCTGTGGGGACTATGGGACTGAGGGGCTGTGGGACTGTGGGTCTATGGGGCTGTGGGGACTATGGGACTGTGGGACTGTGGGGCTGTGGGGCTGTGGGGACTTTGGGGCTATTGGACTGTGAGGACTGTGGGGACTGTCTAACTGTGGGGTTGTGGGGACTGTGGTACTGTGGTACTGTGGGACTGTGGTACTGTGGGGCTGTGGGGACTGTGGGACTGTGGGGCTGTGGGGCTGTGGGACCGTGGGGACTATGGGGTTGTGAGCACTGTGGGGACTTGGGTCTGTGGGGACTGGGGGACTGTGGGGACTGTGGGGCTGTGGGGACTATGGGACTGTGGGGCTGTGGGACCGTGGGGACTGTGGGACTGTGGGACTGTGGGGCTGTGGGGACTTTGGGACTGTGGGACTGTGGGGCTGTGGGGTTGTGAGACTGTGGGACTGTGGGACTGTTGGACTGTGGGACTGTGGGACTGTGGGGCTGTGGGGCTGTGGGGACTTTGGGACTGTGGGACTGTGGGGTTGTGAGACTGTGGGACTGTGGGGCTGTGGGGACTTTGGGACTGTGGGACTGTGGGACTGTTGGACTGTGGGACTGTGGGACTGTGGGACTGTTGGACCGTGGGACTGTGGGACTGTGGGGCTGTGGGGCTCAGGGCTGCGGTGCTGTGAAGACTGTGGGGTTGTGGGGACTGTAGGGTTGTGAGGGCTGTGGCATGATGCCTCACTCTGCTCTGGACTGTTGTGTCTGTGGCGGGGACAGTAGCTGAGGAGCCGGTGGAAGGCCCTCGTGGCGTCCCTCAGTGACTGACTAGCTGTGCGTGGCTTCGAGTGGCGTCTTGGAAGGTTGCAGGGAGAAGGCTGGGACTGGGTGCTGGGCTCTGTCTGGCTACCGGACTCAGTTTCCTCCAGTCTCCTGGGCAGTGGTTGAGGCCACAGGCGCAACAAGGCACCTGGTGCCGCCACGCCTGCCTCCCCTGAGGGCAAGTCCTGGCCGGAGTGGAAACCCTCCAAGCCAGACACCTCTGGTCAGCCAGAGCGCGCCCGAAGATGCTGGCGCTGGGTGAGGGTGGCACGACCCTCGCAGTCCCTCGAGGAGTGACGGTGCTCTGCACCCCCACAGGAGCGCCCCCAGTGGGCAGGACGGCAGCTGTGAGCACTCAGGGTCCCACAGCCCCGGAGTGCAGAGCAGAGGGACACTCCCGGGCTGTGCCCCATGCCCACACCCATGTCCCGGTCATGCCCCTGTGGCTGTCCACGTGCGCCTGCGAGAACCCAGAGCCTCATGGGGAAGCTCTTTGCTGCCTGGAGTGTGTGGGGGTCTGCGTGTCCTTCCTTCCTTCCTTCCTTCCTTCCTTCCTTCCTTCCTTCCTTCCTTCCTTCCTTCCTTCCTTCCTTCCTTCCTTCCTTCCTTCCTTCCTTCCTTCCTTCCTTCCTTCCTTCCTTCCTCCCTCCCTCCCTCCCTCCCTCCCTCCCTTCCTCCCTCCCTCCCTCCCTCCCTCCCTCCCTTCCTTCCTCCCTCCCTCCCTCCCTCCCTCCCTCCCTCCCTTCCTTCCTTCCTTCCTTCCTTCCTCCCTCCCTCCCTCTCTCCCTCCCTCCCTCCCTCCCTTCCTTCCTTCCTTCCTCCCTCCCTCCCTCCCTCCCTTCCTTCCTTCCTTCCTTCCTTCCTTCCTTCCTTCCTTCCTTCCTTCCTTCCTTCCTTCCTCCCTCCCTCCCTCCCTCCCTTCCCTCTTCCTCCCTCCCTCCCTCCCTCCCTCCCTCCCTTCCCTCTTCCTCCCTCCCTCCCTCCCTCCCTCCCTCCCTCCCTCCCTCCCTCCTTCCTTCCTTCCTTCCTTCCTTCCTTCCTTCCTTCCTTCCTTCCTTCCTTCCTTCCTTCCTTCCTTCCCTCTTCCTCCCTCCCTCCTGTCCTTCTTCCCTCATTCCCACCCTCCCTCCCTCCCTCCCTTCCTCCTTCTCCCTCTCTTCCTCCTTTTAACCCTCTCTTCCTTCCTCTCTTCCTTCATCTCTCCCTCCCTCCCTCTCACCCTTCCTTCCTTCCTTCCTTCCTTCCTTCCTTCCTTCCTTCCTTCCTTCCTTCCTTCCTTCCTTCCTTCCTTCCTTCCTTCCGTCCTTCCTTCTTTCCCTCCCTCCATCTCTCCTTCCTTCTTCCCTCCCTCCCTCCATCTTGTGGCATATTGTGCATCTAAGGCAGGGTGGCAAGAAGCAGATATTTTTTTTCTGAAAGGAAAGATTCTTCTGAAAATATACCTACAGAGAAATTCAATAAAAATGTAGCTTTATTCAGAAATTGTCAGTGATATGATACAGCTAATTAAGGCATGTGTGGGGCTAACGGTTTCATTAGAGGAGATAATATTGCTCAAGAAAAATAAGAAATCATTATGATGAATGTCTCAACATTACATTACATGTTAATGAAGTGTAAATGATCTAATTATTTTTGAAAGAATACAGATTCGATTAAACTGTCGGAATTAAATTGGAAGGGACAGCCTATTGTACTTTTATGTACAGACAAGTTAGCGTTAATTAGGCACCGTCTACAGGAGCAAATGAGGCACGACCCCGGGTGAGGCGGAGCTGCCACTCGCAGGCTGCGTGAAGAATTGGATCTGGAGGAACCGGAAGCCAATTAGGTTGCGGTCGGCAAAGGGGCCCCAGCTTGGCTCCGTCGCTGCGGGTCCTCTCCTGACTGGAGACGGGTGGCTTTTGCTGCTCCTCCTTCCCACGACACCACCTGGCCTCCTGTTCCGGGGACCTTGGCGACGGAGCCACCGCCACCCCTCAGAATCACGCCTCAGAACCCCCAAGACCTCCCCACAGCCCAGACCCGTGCTCAGCGACTCTCCACACACGGGCTTGGCCTTTGCTCTCTGGGGGAGCGGCTGTGAACTTGCTAAGTCTTCCGCACGTGGACACCACAGTCCTACCTCAACTGTAATGAGGTGAAGTCAGAAATGAATAAAAAAACTTCCTCTCCCGCACTGATGGATCCCTCTCCCTCTCTCACTGACGCCGTCACACCCTGATGCCATCGCTCTCTCACTGACACCGTCATTCTCTCACTGATGCCGTCACTCTCTCACTGACGCCGTCACTCTCTCACTGATGCCGTCACTCTCTCACTGACGCCGTCACTCTCTCACTGATGCCGTCACTCTCTCACTGACGCCGTCACTCTCCCACTGACGCCATCATTCTCTCACTGACACAGTTACTCTCTCACTGATGCCATCACTCTCTCACTGACACAGTTACTCTCTCACTGATGCCATCACTCTCTCACTGATGCCGTCACTCTCTCACTGACGCCGTCACTCTCTCACTGATGCCGTCACTCTCTCACTGACGCCGTCACTCTCCCACTGACGCCATCATTCTCTCACTGACACAGTTACTCTCTCACTGATGCCATCACTCTCTCACTGATGCCGTCACTCTCTCACTGATACGGTCACTCTCTTGTTGACACGGTCACTCTCTTGTTGACAAAGTCACTCTCTCGTTGACACAGTCACTCTGTCACTGATGCCGTCACTCTCTCACTGATGCCGTCATTCTCTCACTGACACAGTCACTCTCACACTGACACAGTCACTCTGTCACTGACGCTGTCACTCTCACACTGACACAGTCACTCTCACACTAAGGCTGTCACTCTCACACTGACACAGTCACTCTCACACGGACACAGTCACTCTCACACTGATGCTGTCGCTCTCATGCACTGAGTCACTCTCACACTGACGGGTCCTTCTCCCACACCCCTTCTGCAGGGCCAGTGTTCCCGGGCCCTGGTTCAGGTCCCTGCTGGGCCGTACCCCCTTGCTGGTTCTCAGGAATGCCCCCGAGTGCGTGCATGGCCGCGGAGGGCAGAGCGGGTGGCGTGGGCTCCCCTGGGTTCTGGAGGCCCGACCAGGCCTGGTGGAGGCCATGGAGAGGGTGGCTGCCAGTGCGCGGTGCCAACGCCACAGCAGGACGGCCTCCTGCTCCGTCCAGGCAGCAGAGTTGGGCCCGAGCCTGTGAGTCCATTATCTCACGAGGCGCGGCCGCGGCCTGCTCTCTCGGGCGCGCCCGGCGGGCAGGGAAGGCCGGGCTCTCGGTGCAGGAACGCAGATATTTCTTTTACACCCGGCCCCCGAACTTTAGGGTAATTATTAATAATTAGGGTTGAGTGGGAAAGCCCACACCCAGCGAGTTATCCAGCGCAATTTGCAGTTAACAATAGTTTCCCTTCGGAAGCCTCGGGAGCCAGAACAAGAGGCTCATACAGTCTTTTTGTTTTAATTTCTGGCAGCTGAAGGGATCAAGATTTAGAAAAACGCTGTAGAGGGAACCACATGCTTGAGAATTACCAAAAATTAAAAAAGCACACACATCAACAACAACAAAAAGTAATTTGTAAATGCGGCCTCGGCTGCGAGCGCCTTGGACGCTGCCCAATCGCAGAGCTCCGAGGGCCCCCACAGGCGGCTTTGTGCCGGGCACGCTCGGAGAGCAGAGCAGGAAGGTCGGTGCTGCGGACACCAGCCACGGGCAATGCGGGCCGGGACAGGCCTCTGGGTCCGAGCAAAGGTGGTGGGGCAGCAGCCCCGGGCACCAGGGAGATGGGGCTGCCAGTGCGAGCCTCTGACACACAGACTCAGGGCGAGGGCCAGGGGCTCTGGGCGAGGGCCAGGGGCTCTGGGCGAGGGCCAGGGGCTCTGGGCGAGGGTCACGGGCTCTGGGTGAAGGTCAGGGGCTCTGGGTGAGGGTCAGGGACTCTGGGCGAGGGTCACGGGCTCTGGGCGAGGGTCACGGGCTCTGGGTGAAGGTCAGGGGCTCTGGGTGAGGGTCAGGGACTCTGGGCGAGGGTCGGGGGCTCTGGGCAAGGGTCAGGGGCCGGGGACTCTGGGCGAGGGTCACGGGCTCTGGGCGAGGGTCACAGGCTCTGGGTGAAGGTCAGGGACTCTGGGCGAGGGTCGGGGGCTCTGGGCGAGGGTCACGGGCTCTGGGCAAGGGTCACGGGCCGGGGCTCCCATCAGATGAGTTGGCCCTGCTGACCACAGCCCGTCCTTCCGGGAGCTGCCCCTGGTCTCGTCTATACCCAGGTGTCGGCTGGAGCTTCTCACACTGGGTCACTGGGGCAAGATGCGGAGCCAGAGGCCTTGCTGCCACCTCTTCTCTGAGGAGAGGGAGCAGAGGGGAGGGACAGCAGTCGCCGGTGTCCTTGGGGACGCCCTGCCCAGATGGCCGCTGGGCTGCTGGTCCTTCTGGCCCTTCTCCCCCGAAGGTTCCACTTTGCCGTCCGAGCCCGAGTCGAGGGAAACCCTGAAGCAGCCTCTGCTGGCCGCCGGGTGCCACGGGGCGGGGGCTGGGGCACAGCCGCAGTCACCAACGGCCCCCTCCCTCACGGGGCGCACCCAGCAGGTACCCGATACCCCGCCCCAAACATGCCCACAACAACGTGCAACCAAGAGCACCCAACGTACTCCAGTAATACCCCAACACACAGCACACCCACCATGCCCGAATCATGCCCCCCCCACAGCAGCACACCCAACATGCCCGAATCATGCCCCCACACACAGCAGCACACCCAACATGCCCGAATCATGCCCCCCCACACAGCAGCACACCCAACATTCCCAAATCATGCCCCCCCACACAGCAGCACACCCAACATGCCCGAATCATGCCCCCCCACACAGCAGCACACCCAACATGCCCGAATCATGCCCCCCCACACAGCAGCACACCCAACATGCCCGAATCATGCCCCCCCACACAGCAGCACACCCAACATGCCCGAATCATGCCCCCCCACAGCAGCACACCCAACATTCCCAAATCATGCCCCCCACGCACAGCAGCACACCCAACATGCCCAAATCATGCCCCCCCACACACAGCAGCACACCCAACATGCCCGAACCATGCCCCCACACACAGCAGCACACCCAACATGCCTGAATCATGCCCCACACACAGCAGCACACCCACCATCCCCGAACCATGCCCCCACACGCACACTGGCACATGTCAACACCCAGCCATGCCCAACACCCAGCAGCAGCCCAACCGCACCCACCACAGCATGCCCGAGCACACAGGGGCCCCGCTGCTCTCCAACAGCACCTCCCCCAGGGTGGCGGGTCAGGCCTCCTCCGTCGGACTCTCCTGCACTCGAAGGCGCCTGCGTGTGTCACGGAGCAGCAGGGCCCAGCTGCAGCCTGAGCTGAGTGGACGCGGTGAGCACGTCCTGCCAGGGACCGTGTGGGCCCCGAGGGACGGAGGCACACGCCCCACACTGGACACGGCCGCCTCGGGCCTCGGCCTGGCGAAGGCTCCCGAGTGGGCCCACGGCCGCACTATGGCCATGGCACTGGGCGGTGCCGGGTGCTGGGGAGGGACTCCCGCGGCCGGCGGTGGGTGGGACGGTGGACTCCCCCGTCCAGGTGCCCGCTAGACTGGCCTCCCCGTGACCCCGTAGCCGTGCGGAGGGGCCGGGCCTGGTGTCTGGGCGGAGGCGGGGACGCCCACAGGAACCGTGGAAGCGGAAGGCCCAGGCCACGCTCAGGGTCAGGGGTCAGGGGGAGGTGCCGGGCACCGGCCAGGTGACAGCATGTGGAGGTGCCCATGCCGCCCCAGACCTCCCCAGGCGTCGTCTCTGCCCCAGGCAGGGGGCTGGCCCCGCTCACGGCGTTGGCCTGGAGGGGGCCACCAGGCGGCCCGAGCCACAGCTGCCCGCTCCACGCCCCTCACTGCCTGTGGCCCTTCCCTGCTCCTGCAGGGCACGGGCCGAGGACACCCAGAAAGGAGGGCGGGGGGACCAGCACGGGACGGTGACAGGGACGGCCCAGCAGGGATGGGCCCCGCATAGCCCAGCTCGGGTGTCCCGGCAGGCCCAGCTCAGCACCTCCCGGCGTGCAGGACGGAGCCTCTGCGTCACTGACACCGGGGCTGCAGCCTGCTGAGTCCTCGGAACATGAGCCCGCTCCCGTCCCCGCCTGGGGGCCCAGCGGTGGGGCCACTCTGCAGTGACCCAGACACGGTCAAGGCCGCAGGGGCCGGGCCGGTGTCCAGAGAGGGACACGGGCTTCAGACGCCCGACTCAAGGCCGCAGGGGCTGGGCCGGTGTCCAGAGAGGGACACGGGCTTCAGACGCCGTGACTCCTGTGGTCAGCATGGCTGCCGTGTCCCCTGCCCGCTCCCTCTGGGGACTTGCCCGCCCCAGTGCCCGTCAGCAGAGTGCCAACTGCGGTGCGTGGTGTTGGGTCTAGGAGAGCATGAATGTGGCACAGACCTGCCCCTCGCACATCCCTGCTCCGAGCTCCCTGATGCCGCCTTCGGGTGAGAGCCGGGCACTTGGCAAGAGCCACTTGGGACTTACACCGGCCCCGCCTTGGCTATGGTACACGGCAGTCCACATCCGTGAGGCGGTCTAGAGACTGGTGAAGGCGGCACTGGCCCTGACAGCGCACAGGAGTGTGGGCAGGGCAGCGGGTGCGAAACCTCCAAGCCTGTGGGCCTGGGGTTCACCGGGCTGGCACAGTGGGGCAGGCGTGTGCATACGGCGTCCCCATCCCAGGGCAGGCGTGTGCATACGGCGTCCCCATCCCAGGGCAGGCGTGTGCGTACGGCGTC
Organism: Sorex araneus; assembly: GCF_027595985.1. Taxonomy (NCBI): domain Eukaryota; kingdom Metazoa; phylum Chordata; class Mammalia; order Eulipotyphla; family Soricidae; genus Sorex; species Sorex araneus. Next base: position 380,408,862 of record NC_073303.1, on the reverse strand, counting down.
CCCATCCCGGGGCAGGCATGTGTGTACGGCATCCCCATCCCGGGGCAGGCGTGTGCGTACGGCGTCACCATCCCAGGACAGGCGTGTGCGTACGGCGTCACCATCCCAGGACAGGCATGTGTGTACGGCGTCCCCATCCCGGGGCAGGCGTGTGCGTACGGCGTCACCATCCCAGGACAGGCATGTGTGTACGGCATCCCCATCCCGGGGCAGGCGTGTGCGTACGGCGTCCCCATGCCGGGACGGGCGTGTGCGTACGGCGTCCCCATGCCGGGACGGGCGTGTGCGTACGGCGTCCCCATGCCGGGACGGGCGTGTGTGTACGGCGTCCCCGTCCTGTGCCGGGGCAGTCGGGTGGGTTTCGCGGTCGGCATACAGGTGAAGGAACCCTGGTGTCAGGTCTGAGCACACGTGCTGCCATGGAGGGTCCCCGCGGCCGGCCCAGTGTCAGGAGTGAGGGCCAGGCGGGCGGTGCCGGGTGCCTGACCCCAGGGTGTGTGTCCCTGGACGGGCAGAGGCGAGTGCGAGAGTGGGTGACAGGGTGCGGGTGAGGCTGGGCTGGCAGTGTCGCCACACTCTCTCTTGTCACGCCAAAGCACCCACGGGTGCAGACACTGGGACATGGAGACCCGCCCCTCTGCCCTGAGCACTGGTTCTGTCCGCCCGGGGCCCCCTGCCTGTCCCGCCCAGGGGCTGGGCTGCAGTTGCTCTGGGATCAGCCATGTTTGGGTCGGAGGTCATGGTCATGTCCAACCGTGGATCCTGGGCCTGACTGCCCCGAGCGCTGGAAGCGACGTGCCCGCTGCCAGCGAGCGCCAGCCGGTGCCCCTGGAGGCCTGGCCTGCCCCGTTGGGCCTGTGAAGGGCCGGAGCTGAGTCCTGGGCAGACGCTCGGGTCCTGGCAGGGCCTGCGGTCAGGGGCTCGTTTTCTGGGGGTGGAGAAAGGGTCCACACCAGGGCATGTCTCAGGCCTGGCCTGGGGGAAGGGGGACACGTCCCCTGGTTTCAGCCGGGACATGGGGGCCATAGCTGGCCTGTGGTCGGGGACCCCGGACCTCACAGGCCTGTCACTCGACCTAGGAGTGGTGTCCAGGTTGGTGGGGGCCCGATGATGACAGTGGCCACCAGGTTTCGGGACCCTCTCCCTGGGGACACCATGTCAGGAAAGCGGTGGCTACATCAGCATCTGCATGATGCCTGTGTGTGCATGTGTGTGCATGTGCGTGTGCATGTGTGCACGTGTGTGCATGTGCATGTATGTGTGTGCATGTGCATGTGTGTATGTGTATATGCGTATGTGTGTACGTGTGTGCGTGTATGTGTGTGTGTGTTTGTGTGTGCAGCTTCCAGCCCAGGGCACGGGGACCCAGCTGCAGCCTGGCACTGCCTGTCCCCAGAAGCGAGGTCCCGCCTGTGGGGGCAGGTCCCCACTGCTGTCCGGGGGAGGTGCCTGGCCCCGCTGTGTGTCCATGCTTGTGCTCTGGCCCCTCCCAGGCTGACCCGTGTGTCCTTGTGCTGCAGGACAGTGTCGCCCAGACGGCCGAGCATCCCGAGAGGCCTCACAGCCTGGACACGAGGATGCCGGGTCCCAGAACTCTGGACGGAAGCTTCCAGAAGCCCTAAAGGCGGCAGGAGCCAGAAACCTTTTTCCCGTCCGTGTATAAATTTACAAAGCAAGCCCCCCAGTGACACCCACCTTCCCACTGCGGCCCGGGAGCGGGGTGTGCCTGGGAAAGGCGGGCGCCCAGGCCGAGCGCACACTCACCCAGATTATACGGGACATTCATCCTGCGGCAGGGTTTTTTTTTTTTTTTTTTTTTTTGTACAATCCTGTGTTGTGCTGAAAACAAAAATCTGAGAATACTTCTTAAAGAGAAAACAAAGGCCGGGCCCGGCCATACATCTGTGAGTTGTGAAACAAAGGTCTGTTTGTACGCCTCGTCACTCTCCCCATGAAAGGGGACACTTAGTTGAAAAACTTTTCAGGGAAACACTCTAAACCAACATCCTGGTATAAATTTGCAAAACGCAATACAGGCCCGATTGTCTTTGGAGGGGACGCAGGCCGCATACGAATGGCCCTTTCTGAAACGTAATGTTCTTTGCACGGCTCACTGGCTAATGTACAATAAATCCACAAAAGGGGGCTTCAATGCGGCCATTGGACAGTGGTGAGGCTGCTGCTACTTTATCTTTTTACTGTATTTAATTGGAAGGTTTTTCCTGAAACTTTAGCCAGCCTTCAAATTACTGGGCTGCATATAAGAAGAGATTGATAAGACACATTTTTTTTTTTCTTCCAGGATATTTTCTCCTGACAAGAGGGCACGTTTTGCAGAGGGGAATAAAGTTACAAGTGTCGAGCTTTGCTGGGCGGGATGAAATCAGACGCCGGCGGGCAGCGGGGTGAGGCTGGGAAAATGCAGAGTTGGCAGGCCTGCCAGGTCTGAGAAGGCTGGGCCGCGGCACCAGGTGTCCCGCATTCAAACGATACTATTATTCATAGGCCCGGCAGCGTATTAAAACTCCCCCCAAAAAACATTTGCAACTGAATAAAGATATAATCCTGGAAATATAACTCTCCATTAAGGGCCCCCATTAGCAACACAAGAGCCCCATTGTACAGGAGTTATGTATATTTATCAAGTGAAAAAAACTGTCCTAGTGCCCTACATGTTAATAGAAAACTTTTATAGGCCCAGTCCCAGAACTAGTTATGCATAAAATGTCAGGCATCTATTATTCCCTGGCAGCGCCCTGCCCGTTCCAGGCCCTGCCACCGCGCCAGCCATCGGCTCCTGGCTTGGTGGAGAGAGCTTCCTGCCGGCCGGAAGCTGCCAGCCCCGGGCCCTGGCTGGACACTGCACCGCGCTGGCTCACCGGCCGCCGGACGTCCCCAGGCGCTTGGCAGGTGCAGCCCATTCGGAGGCGACCTGGACGCTGGCGGCTTCTGTGAATGGAGGCAGAGGCTGTGCTGGCCGCCCCGAGGTTGGGGCTGGGCCCGGCCAGCTACAGGCCCGGGCTCACTCACGGCAGAGCCCACAGCCTGGGCCTGTGTGGGCGGGAGCGGGCGTCCAGCGCAGGGGCAGGGTGGGCCCGTCTGTCCGTGCCCCCTCTCCCGCCAGGGTGGGGCTGCCCTCAGCCACCCTAGGACGTGCTGGGGCGCCCCCTGCCTCCAGCTGAGGGGGTGTGCTTCACCCGCCCCCCAGCGTGCCCCCCCCCGAGTCAGACCTCAGCTGGCAACGGGTGACGGCGGTCGGTCGGTAGCCAGCAGCATTGAGCAAGCAAAGCAGCACCATGCCCACCAGCGAGGACACAGGAACATCCCCTTCATCCACAGGGCCTGCGGCCCCCAGACTCGGCACACCCTCGGAGACGCTGTCGGCTGGTCTGCCCACCTTAGCCACATGAACACATGTGCAGGTGCCCTACGTACACACACATGCTCACACATGTGCACATGCATGCAACCTAATGCACGTCTATTCACACAGCACACGTCACTTTCTGGAGGTTACTCCCTGGAGTATGGGTATTTTTGGATGATGGTACTTCCTGGAGGGGGTACTTCCTGTGGAATGGCACTTTCTTTAGGGCGGTACTTCTGGAGGATGTACTTCCTATAGGATGGTACTTCCTGTAGGGTGGTACTTCTGGAGGATGGTACCTCCTGTAGGGTGGTACTTCTGGAGGATGGTACTTCTTATAGGGTGGTACTTCTGGAGGATGGTACTTCCTGTCGGATGGTACTTTTGGAGGATGGTACTTCCTGTAGGGTGGTACTTCTGGAGGATGGTAATTCCTGTCGGATGGTACTTTTGGAGGATGGTACTTCCTGTAGGGTGGTACTTCTGGAGGATGGTACTTCCTATAGGATGGTACTTTCGATACAATGGTACTTTCTGTAGGATGGTACTTCTGGAGGATGGTACTTCCTATAGGATGGTACTTCTGGAGGATGGTAATTCCTGTCGGATGGTACTTTTGGAGGATGGTACTTCCTGTAGGGTGGTACTTCTGGAGGATGGTAATGCCTGTAGGGTGGTACTTCTGGAGGATGGTACTTCTTGTACGATGGTACTTTCTTTAGGATGGTGCTTCCTATAGGATGGTACTTTTGGAGGATGGTACTTCCTGTAGGGCGGTACTTGTGGAGGATGGTACCTCCCGGACAGCCCAGGGCATGGCATGCTTTGCCATGCACTGTCTACAGCACTGATGAATGTCCGCAACGTCCATGATTTTCTGAGGGAGAGACCTGTGGCGGCAGAGGCTGCTGGGTGCTCCTCACCATCTCCCATGGAGCTGAGAGATATTGGGGTCCCTCGGGGGAAGGACGGCATCTGTGCCTGTCCATTCTCTGGGTGCCTTGGGTCAAGAAAGGCCTCACACGGACCCCACAGCCCCATCGTTCCCCACCGACTACTGTCCTATGGGCACTCAGGGAGCCCTGGGCACAGGTTGGCTCTTCTCTGAGGATTGTTCCCGAGTCCTCACGGCCTTCAGTGGCTCCTCTGGGCGTCCTCCAGCATGAGCAGGGCCAGATGTGGGTCACTCATGGTGCTGCAGCGGCATTTCCTGGGCCAGGTGCCTTGGAGGGTCCCTCAGCTGAGAGAGGGTGAAGTGGGACAGGCTGGGGTGGTGCACGGCCCAACAGCTGTGCAAATGGCCTGGGGCTGGTTTCTTCTCTCATTGAGGCTCAACAGAGAAGTGTCCTGGGCCCAGATGTGTGGGGACACCCAGTCTCCCCTCTGCTCCGAATGGAAAATACATGGCTCTGCTGTGACTGGGAGAGGCGGTCTCCCCTCCTCTCTGATGGGGAAACGCAGTCTCTCCTCCACTTTAAGCAGGAAACACGTGTCTCCCCTCATGTGCTGTGGCCCGGCCCACCCTGTCTCTCGGGTGCTGATATTAGGATGGCTTTCCCAGGATGTGCCCCTTGATCGCACTGTCATGTGACATTCCTAAATGGAGCACTTTCTTCTTTTTTCTGGCTCCTTTTCCCCCGGAAGGGCCCGGGGGACCTGATAAGTTCTGTACGTGTGGCCAGTACCCTGTGAGGCCCTCGATGGCCATGCTGGGCTTGGGGCCTGGGCCTCCTGGTGCCACCCCGGGTGCCCTGGTCTCGCCCTTGGCCACAGAGAGGCTCCGCCTGCTGGACGGAGCTCCGGGTGGGAGGAAGGCCCGCTGCCTGCTCTGCCCACGCAGCCCTGCAGGGGTCTGCACCATCCGAGTGGGCAGCCGCGGGTCCAGGGGGCTCCCGATTATTTATGGCTTTCAGAGACTCTGGGTTTAGCTGGTGAGAAAGTTTTCTTCCGCTCCCATGGACAAACCCCGCCGCCCGCCCTGGCCGATTAAGCCCAGGTTGCTGCGGGCACAGGGCAGGCAGCAGAGTTATGAAATCTCACCTCCCGTTCCCTGGCAACTGGGCCGGCAGCCTGGGAACGGGCGGATAACGGGAAGTGGCGATATTTCTCTTTTGTTCGCACCACTGACACTTTTATCCCCACATCTGCGCGGGCTCTGGGCTCGGGCCGGCTGGGTGGCCGCGTCTGTCCGTCTCTTCACACACTGCGGCAGGGTGCAAAGTGCAGCTTCAAGGACGCAGGAGGGGCAGAGGGTCCTGGAAGCTCCAGCGCACCCTGGGGCTGCTCCTCCGGGCCCAGGGGCCAGGAGCGGGCCGTGGCCGTGCAGGCGAGGAGACTGCCGCGGCTCCCAGCCCACTGGCAGGCAGAGAGCAGAGGCACACATCCTGCCCCCTGCATGCGGCTGCTCAGGGCAGGTGCTCCTCTGAGGTCGAACTGTGGCTTTCCAGAACCTTCTTCCTGCTGCCCACTGTTCCTGCCAGGCCTCCCTTCTTTCCCTTCCATCTCCCCGAGAGGCGGCAGTGCTGGACTCACAGAGGCCATGATGGGTGGACAGTGCAGGACTCACAGAGGCCATGATGGGTGGACAGTGCAGGACTCACAGAGGCCATGTGGGTGGACAGTGCAGGACTCACAGAGGCCATGATGGGTGGACAGTGCAGGACTCACAGAGGCCATGATGGGTGGACAGTGCAGGACTCACAGAGGCCGTGTGGGTGGACAGTGCAGGACTCACAGAGGCCGTGTGGGTGGACAGTGCGGGACTCACAGAGGCCATGATGGGGGACAGTGCAGGACTCACAGAGGCCGTGCTGGGTGGACAGTGCGGGACTCACAGAGGCCATGATGGGGGACAGTGCAGGACTCACAGAGGCCGTGCTGGGTGGACAGTGCGGGACTCACAGAGGCCGTGATGGGTGGACAGTGCGGGACTCACAGAGGCCGTGCTGGGTGGACAGTGCAGGACTCACAGAGGCCATGTGGGTGGACAGTGCAGGACTCACAGAGGCCATGTGGGTGGACAGTGCAGGACTCACAGAGGCCATGTGGGTGGACAGTGCAGGACTCACAGAGGCCATGATGGGTGGACAGTGCAGGACTCACAGAGGCCATGTGGGTGGACAGTGCAGGACTCACAGAGGCCCCGCTGGGTGGACAGTGCAGGACTCACAGAGGCCGTGTGGGTGGACAGTGCGGGACTCACAGAGGCCGTGTGGGTGGACAGTGCGGGACTCACAGAGGCCGTGATGGGTGGACAGTGCGGGACTCACAGAGGCCATGTGGGTGGACAGTGCAGGACTCACAGAGGCCGTGTGGGTGGACAGTGCGGGACTCACAGAGGCCATGATGGGGGACAGTGCAGGACTCACAGAGGCCGTGCTGGGTGGACAGTGCGGGACTCACAGAGGCCGTGATGGGTGGACAGTGCGGGACTCACAGAGGCCGTGCTGGGTGGACAGTGCAGGACTCACAGAGGCCATGTGGGTGGACAGTGCAGGACTCACAGAGCCCCGCTGGGTGGACAGTGCAGGATTCACAGAGGCCGTGTGGGTGGACAGTGCGGGACTCACAGAGGCCGTGTGGGTGGACAGTGCGGGACTCACAGAGGCCGTGATGGGTGGACAGTGCGGGACTCACAGAGGCCATGTGGGTGGACAGTGCAGGACTCACAGAGGCCGTGTGGGTGGACAGTGCAGGACTCACAGAGGCCGTGTGGGTGGACAGTGCGGGACTCTCAGAGGCCATGATGGGTGGACAGTGCGGGACTCACAGAGGCCGTGTCGGTGGACAGCCAAACCCTGCTGGGCCCAAACTCTCCAGGACCATGGACAGCAGCTGGGGGGGGTTGGGAGGGGCAGAAATGGGGGATCTGGAACTTTCCGTCAGCCCCTCCTTTCCCAGCCGCAGGAACCTCTAGTTCTTGGCTCTTTTCTTATTGTGTTCTGCCCATGTGTGCACCGTGCAGGGTCCTTCATACACATGTGTTGTGTCCTGCACATATGTGAGTGCATGTATTGTGCTCCACAGCATGTACATATGTGTTACGACTGTAAGTGTATGAGGAACTCTGTGAGTGTGTGAATCGCTCTGACTGTGAGTGTGACAGGCTCTGAGTGTGTGAGGGACTCTGACTGAGTGTGTGATAGATTGAGTGTGTGAGGGACTCTGAGTGTGTGAGGGACTCTGAGTGTGTGAGGGACTCTGAGTGTGTGAGGGACTCTGAGTGTGTGAGGACTTTGAGTGTGTGACAGGCTCTGACTGAGTGTGTGAGGGGCTCTGAATGTGTGAGGGACTCTGAGTGTGTGACAGTCTCTGACTGAGTGTGTGAGGGGCTCTGAGTGTGTGAGGGACTCTGACTGAGTGTGTGATAGATTGAGTGTGTGAGGGACTCTGAGTGTGTGAGGGACTCTGACTGAGTGTGTGATAGATTGAGTGTGTGAGGGACTCTGAGCGTGTGAGGGACTCTGACTGAGTGTGTGAGGGACTCTGAGTGTGTGACAGGCTCTGACTGAGTGTGTGAGGGGCTCTGAGTGTGTGAGGGACTCTGAGTGTGTGAGGACTTTGAGTGTGTGACAGGCTCTGACTGAGTGTGTGAGGGACTCTGACTGAGTGTATGAGGAACTCTGTGAGTGTGTGAATCGCTCTGACTGTGAGTGTGACAGGCTCTGAGTGTGTGAGGGACTCTGACTGAGTGTGTGATAGATTGAGTGTGTGAGGGACTCTGAGTGTGTGAGGGACTCTGACTGAGTGTGTGAGGGACTCTGAGTGTGCGAGGGACTCTGAGTGTGTGAGGACTTTGAGTGTGTGACAGGCTCTGACTGAGTGTGTGAGGGGCTCTGAGTGTGTGAGGGACTCTGAGTGTGTGACAGTCTCTGACTGAGTGTGTGAGGGGCTCTGAGTGTGTGAGGGACTCTGACTGAGTGTGTGATAGATTGAGTGTGTGAGGGACTCTGAGTGTGTGAGGGACTCTGACTGAGTGTGTGAGGGACTCTGAGTGTGTGAGGGACTCTGACTGAGTGTGTGAGGGACTCTGAGTGTGTGACAGGCTCTGACTGAGTGTGTGAGGGGCTCTGAGTGTGTGAGGGACTCTGAGTGTGTGAGGACTTTGAGTGTGTGACAGGCTCTGACTGAGTGTGTGAGGGACTCTGACTGAGTGTATGAGGAACTCTGTGAGTGTGTGAATCGCTCTGACTGTGAGTGTGACAGGCTCTGAGTGTGTGAGGGACTCTGACTGAGTGTGTGATAGATTGAGTGTGTGAGGGACTCTGAGTGTGCGAGGGACTCTGAGTGTGTGAGGACTTTGAGTGTGTGACAGGCTCTGACTGAGTGTGTGAGGGGCTCTGAGTGTGTGACAGGCTCTGACTGAGTGTGTGAGGGACTCTGAGTGTGTGAGGGACTCTGAGTGTGTGAGGGACTCTGAGTGTGTGACAGGCTCTGACTGAGTGTGTGAGGGACTCTGAGTGTGTGAGGGACTCTGAGTGTGTGAGGGACTCTGAGTGTGTGACAGGCTCTGACTGAGTATGTGACAGATTGAGCGTGTGACGGACTGAGTGTGTGAGGGGCTCTGAGTGTGTACCGGCTCTGATGATGAGTTTCTGTGTGTGACAGGCTCAACTGTGACCGTGAGTGTGTGACAGGCTCTGGCCATGGGCCTGTGCTCTGTGTGTCTGTGAGCACATGACAGGCTGGGACTTGAGTGTGTGTGGTTCCCTGTTCACTGCCTCTGGGACACACTCGCCTCGGATTCCTGGTGCTAAGCCTGGAAAGTTCTCTGGCTGCTGCACTCTTTGTGGATGGAGAAACAAGGTGCCAGCTGCTCTCTCCTCCTGCTGCGTGTCCAGGTTTCCTGTGGGAGTCTCTGACTTCAGTAGCCGCCGGGAGAAGCAGCGGCCACTGTTCTCACCCCCGCTCAGAGCTGCTTGTGCCCGTCGAGTGGGTCGGCTGGTGCTTCTGTCTTTCCTCCTGGGCTCACAGATTTTATTCAGTTCTCTCTCCTGTGGTCTCTTCCCGCATGTGCATGCTGAGACCTTACTCACCGTGGAGTCCTGCTTCTTGGGTAGCCGCCCAGGGTTGGGCCCCTCGGCCAGGGTAGGCTCAGCTCTGGGCGAGACCCACGTCAGCACAGCAGCAGCCCTAGGGGAAGATCAGGGGGGAGAAGAGATGGGGCGGTCAGGGACAGTGAGATGGCCAGGGACGGTCAGGGACAGCGAGCTGGTCAGGGATGGTCAGGGATGGTCAGAGACAGTCAGGGATGGTCAGGGATGGTCAGGGATGGTGTGATGGACAGAGATGGTCAGGGACAGTCATGGACCTGGTCAGGGACAGTGAGCTGGTCAGGGATGGTCAGGGATGGTCAGAGACAGTCAGGGATGGTCAGGGATGGTGAGATAGTCAGGGACAGTCAGGGACGGTCAGGGATGGTCAGGGACGGTCAGGACAGTCAGGGATGGTGAGATAGTCAGGGACAGTCGAGGATGTTAGGGGCTGTCAGAGGTGGTCAGGGATAGCCCAGGACAGCCCTAGGAGGAACTTAGCTTGCAGGGAGTCTGGCTGCACCCCCAGCACAGGGACTGGCCTTGAAGCTCCGAGCACCCTGGGGTCCTCCCTGGGGGCCCTGTGACGTGAGCAGTGCTGCGTCCTTGGTCCTCGCCCGTTGTGAGAGTATCTGGGAGGTCTGGCGCTGAGTCCTGTTTGGGGGCTCCCCCACCCTCCTGTATAGCAAGGAGATGTGCAGTTTTGCACTAAAATGCCCAGACATTCCAGCCATTGCCGTGAGACATGTACAAGCCCTTTAGCATTCCCTGTCACCAGCCAAAGGCCGTCTGCTGCCTCCTTCAGCAGAGGGGTGAAGGCAGGGGAGAAAGGGGGCGAGGTGTACCCCAACACGCACGCACACGTGCACGCACACAAGGCAAACACACGCATACACACATGTGCACACAAAGTCTGCACATACAAGGCATGCACACCTCCGTGAACACACACACGCACCCTCCTCACGCACACGCGAGCAGGATTCGGAGCTGACGGGCTCTTCAGGAGAGCCCAGCACAGGCCCCTGCCCCCGGCCGCGGGTTTGCAGATGTGGGCGATCAGCTCTCAGGCCCGCTAACAGCCACAGTGTAAGGTGCGCGGGGACCAGCGGTCAGTCGTTCCAGCCCAGCCTGAGGTATGAACGTCTGGGACAGCCTCGCACTGCAGACCCACGGCGAGGCCTGCAGGGGTAGGTGCGGCCCCAGCTCAGCGCCACAGGCCGGGGTCAGCATCAGGGGGAAGGTCAGGCCCAGGCCAGGACAGCGGGCCACCACTCCTCCCCCCCACCAGCCCCATCTGCCTCCCCCCTCCCGCCCTCCTCCTCCTTCCCCTCCCCCACTCCTCCCTCCCCCCTCCCTCCCACTTGAACCCCAGCCCTGGGCCCTGAGAAGTGAGAGGGGCTTGGCGGCTGTTGTTTGCGGGTGCTGGGCCAGGTGGCAGGGGTTTCTGTGGAGCAGACGCAGAGACAGCTGCCACCCGTGCCCTGTCCTGCTCCTGCTCTCGGGTGCCCGCTGCCAGCCCAACCGGTGATCACTCCTCGGCCCTCTCAGCCCCTGATGTGCCTAGCCCAGCCCGCCTGGCACCGGCTGCCTCCTCCTCTGAGCCCGAGCCGGCCTCCGTGCTGCCGCCTGGACTCGTCTCTGTCTTCCCTCGGACCCGACGAACCGCGAGGACCAGCAGGGCTGCGGGTCTGGATGGAGCTCACCGCAGCGTCGGTCGACGCCTCGCTCTGGGAGCCCACGGCCTGGGCGAGGTGGGCGCAGAGTTCAGGCAGCCGGGCGGGGTGGCCGGGACGCGCTGCCAGACGAGGGGAACCGGCTGGGGGCGGTTCCTGCGGAGACAGGCCCCGTGCAGACCCCTGAAACCTGCCCCCTCGAAGGTCTGAGTCAAGACGCATAACGGGAGGGAGGGCACGAGACGGCAGCAGATCCAGGCAGATGCCGGCCGACTCCCTCTCATCCCACACGCCTCCACCAGGCAGAGGCCATGGGGAGAGCACCAGGACGCTGGGCCAGCACCGAGGGCCAGGCCGAGGCGGGGCGGGCCCCGGCCACCCACACAAACTACAGAAGCTCAAACTCCTGCAGCTCCCGAGTGTGACCTGCAGACCTGTCACCTGACTCTCGAGACCCCTCAGCGCAGGGAAGGCTGCTCGGGCGCTGACCCGGGCACGGGGCACGGGAGCCAGGGAAGGGCACCCGGAGCGCCCGGCTTCTCTCCCACCTCGAGAGGGGGAGCGTCCCCGGAAGGAGCGAGTCTGGAGGACAGCCCACACCCCTGTCAGGACAGTTCCTCAGGACTCATAACGCTCTCAGTCACACAAAGACACACATGCTCACACGTGCATGCACACACATCAGCAGCTATGTCACAAGACATGCACATGCTACACACAAACATCCAACATACTTGTACACTTCAGAAGACAGCCTAAGAAGCCATGTGAATGCTCATATGTAAGCACATGTGCACACACATGCACACATGTGCACCAGTGCATACACACATACATAAACTCTAGTAGAATACTCAATAGGCATGTAAATGCTGATATGTAGGCCCACACATGCATACACATGCACACTTCAGCATGCATGCTCAGGAGGCATGTAAATGTTCACATGTATGCACACAGATGCACATGTACACATGGATGCACAATGCACACACACACGGATGCACACATACACATGTACCCCTCTAGAAGGCATGCTCAGGAGTTATGTAAATGCAGACATGCATGCACACGGATAGACACATAACCCATGTATAAGGGCACACATGAATGAACATGGATATAGACATGCACATAGATGCACACAGATGCATACTCATATATGATGCTCACATATGGATACACACATGCACATATATGCACAATACTCATGCTCACTCTTGCATAGGATGCATACATGCACACATGAGCACAGATGCACACACAAAGGCACACAGGTGCAAATGCATATGAAGGTACATGTATGCATGAGCGCATGCTCAGGCACACACATGCAGGCACACGAGTTCACACATGTGCACTCATGTCTGCACGTGCTTGTTCCCTGTGGACACAGAGACGCACAGACGTGGGTTCCGGGGGGCTGGAGCCCCTTCTGCAGCTTAGCCCTGGGAGGCGTCTACGGCCTGAGTCCAAAGTCTGGTCTCTCGGGGCGCTTCCTGTGCCCAGCCCATTGCTCTTGGCCCCTCACCCCTGGCGCCGTGAGCCAGACAATCACCACGCCAGAGTCCAGCGAGTCCGGGGTCTGCTGTGACGGGGCCCGTGAGCAGCCCGGGTGCTTTCTGTGGCCTGTGGCTTCCGGGCAGGGGGCGGGAGCCAGCAGTGCCCGCCCTGGTGCCAGCGTGCGGGCGGATAAAGGCCCGTGCCTGCGGCTGAGGCTGGGCTTGAGTCTGGGGTCTTGGCTCTGCTGCCCCAAGCCCCCCGCCGCCACGGAGAACGTCCAGGGCAGCAGCTCACAAGCCAGCCCCTCCCTGCGCCAGGGCGCTCTCGCGGGGAGTTTGCCCTGAGCCCTTCGGGAAGTCCTGCGGCCTTTCTTTGTCACCTAGACAATGCGATTAGGCTCCCAAAAATGTCTCCTTGTTAGTGACTCTCGTCCTTCTTTCTCCCAGTCCCAGCGGCTCTGGGCTGCGGCAAAGCGTCCCCGAAGAGGACAGCTGGACGCAGCCAAGCCCGGCCAGGGGCCACGCCCAGACAGGACTCGGGGCCCTTCCCGGGAAGAGACTCAAGGCCCTGTGGCAATCGCGGGTGATTTGGGTATGAAATCTGCAAGTCCTAGAAACGTTTTACTTTCTTGCCACAGCCTGTCCCCGCAGCCCTGGGGGCTGTCCCCGCCTGCCTCGGGTCACACGCAGAGAGAAAGTTAACTTGCTGAAGTTGCAGCCAGCGGCCCCGAGACTACGTGCGGGGAGACAGAGCCGCCGGGATTTGACCCAGACGGAGGGGCCAAGCGGGGAGACGGAAGGGAGCCCCTCCCCCAGCCCCTGTGATTACAGGCCGCTCGAGCCCGAGGGGGTCCCACCCACCCCGCCGGCACGGACACCTCCGGGCGCACGCCCCGCTCCAGCGTTGAGCACTGACACCCGAGCCCCCGGCCGCACACACAGACGCTTTCTCTCTTAATAGGTGCCGCCCAGGCATTGTCCGCCGGCAGATGCCACAGGAGACCTTGGCCGGGCAGCGGGCGGCACACGGGCCGCGTGGTCACCTGAATTATGCATGTCTATTGTGCGCGGATATCATAAGCAGGCACACGAACGCCCTCCAAATCATTTTCAGTTCGTGAACATTTATGTACAGAGCTCTTGAGCGCTGCAGAGACAATTAGTCATATTTGTATGCCGGAATTAATTGAGAGTGAGATGCAGGAGGCAGTGAGAGAACAAAGCCCGCTTTCTGTCAGCTCTTCCAACTGACAGGGATAATTAGATATATGAAATTGAAATTCCTCAGCAGGGGGCTTCTGCCGACAATGAATTTTCTTTTGATTCCATTCTGTGATTCTTTTATGCTATCATCTGTGGCAATTTGTTATTCAGCTTGAAGCTTAAAAAAGCAAAGCATTCGGCTTTTATGAAGCGATGATGTCAGTTTGTACACTGCTGGGAAATAGATATTAAATGTAATCTTTAAACTAAAAAAAAGAAAAGGAAAGAAAAAAATAAAACCAGTTAAAGAAAAAGCGTGCCATCCCCTGGCCCACGGGAAGGAACTTTGCACCCAGAGTCGACTCTTGTCTAGCGGGACCCGGGCCCAAAGGTCCCCGGGGTCCCCGGAAGCGGCATGGCCGGGCGGGAGCAGTGGCCACCGGGCCGGGGCAGCCCCCGCATCTGCACGTGCAGAGAGTCTGAGGACGGCACGGCCGCTGCTCCTGGGCGCCCACCCGCCCTCGCCTGCCCCTCTCCCTGGCCCAGCGGCACTGCCCTCGCAGGGTCCCCTGGCCCGGCCCGCAGGGGCCAGCTCTCCCGCTGGCTGTGCTTCGGGGAGCGGGAAGGCACCCCCCCCCCCCCCCCCCGCTCTGGGCACAGACGGCGGCGGAGAGAGGGCCTGAGCTGCTCCCTCCCCGCCCCCGTCTGAGGCTGCCCCCCAATGAAAGTTCTGCAACCACAATCAGTATCCTGGTGACCGAATTAAAAGAAACAACAACACAAAAATCTAATTTTCGTCAAAAACAAAAATGTCGTGAGGTGCTGGCTGCCGCCGCGTTCCAGCTCACCCCTGCGCGTGTGAATACACCACGCGGGCCTGGCGCCCGCGAAGAGCCCGTGGACCAGGCGGCCTCTGCTGGGTCGGCCGGGTGCCAGGCGGGGCGGGGCTGTGCGCCCAGAGGGCCTCGCCGAGCACTGTGGGTACAGCTCAAGGGGTCCAGCCCAGCAAGGGCTTTGGGACATCCACGCTCCAGAAACACTGGCTGCTCTGTTCCCGGCCGGGTGGGGGGCGCGCTGCGGGGGGCAGTGTGCTGTGAGGGCCAGTGGGTGGGGTGTCACACGGGCTCCTGGAGTGGGCCAGGCGGGCACTTAGATAGAGCACCCCAGGGAGCACTGGGTGCAGAGTCGGGCACCCGGCACAGAGCTGGCTCAGCAGCAAAGAGGCCCCAGGTTGCAGTCGGGCCATTTGAGGGCCCCGCTGGGAGGCGGGCAAGGCCGGAGCTGGGCAGCCCCAGGTCTGCTGCTGGGCAGAGCCACAGTGACCACGGGAGCCCTGGGGACAGGCCGAGCACTCCAGCACCCGCGTCAGCCCGGGCCTCCACCCCGCTAGCCTCCCTCCTCCCTCCCTTCCTCCCTCCCTCCCTCCTGCTCCTCCCTCCCTCCCCCTCCCTTACTCTTCCCCTTCCCTCCCCACCCCTCCCCACCCCTCCTTGCCATCCTTCCCCCGTCTCTGTCTCTCTCTGTCTCTGTCTCTCTGTCTCTGTCTCTCTCTGTCTCTGTCTCTCTGTCTCTCCCTGTTCTCTCTGAGTGGAGCAGGAGCCCATCCCTTCGGCGGCTGGACCGGGCTGGGCCGAGCCTTGCGGCCTCTGGCTGGCCGGGAAGCCCCCTCCCGCCAGGCGAGGCTCCACGGGGGATTCCCTCCCGGGCTGGACTGTGGTTGTGCCTGGCCGTCTACATGGGCTGGTCGAGGCAGTTTCCCTGCTGTCGGCTCAGCACTGCTCGTTCTCCCGCTTTCCTAAGACCACTTGACAACTAGGAATCCAGAAAGGGAGGGTCTCACCCACGGACTCAGGCCTCAGCTCTAGGGGGTGCCACAGCCAAAGTTCTGCTGATGACCGTGGCCAGGAGTGGCCGGGCTGCCCTGGTAAGGCCCCCAGCACCAGCTGCCACCTGTGTGTGTGGGTTTGGGGGTCATGCAGGAAGCGGGGGCTCGGGCCCACACGAGGACCTTCAGACCCCGCGTCTGTGGCCTCCTGGGCAGAGAGGCCGTCCCCTGCTGAGGTGTCCCCAGAAGGCTCAGGGCTTAGTGCAGGCAAAGAGTGAGGGTTCCATGGGGCACACACAGACACACAGACACACAGAGACACACATAGACACACACAGATACACACACACAGACACATACACACAGACACACACAGACACACACAGATACACACACAGACACATACACAGAGACACACATAGACACACAGATACACACACAGACACACAGACACACAGAGACACACAGAGACACACACAGACACACAGATACACACACAGACACATACACAGAGGCACACATAGACACACACAGATACACACACAGACACATACACAGAGACACACATAGACACACAGATACATACACAGACACACAGACACACACAGACACACAGATACACACACAGACACATACACAGAGGCACACATAGACACACACAGATACACACACAGACACATACACAGAGACACACACAGACACACAGATACACACACAGACACACAGACACACACAGACACACACAGACACACAGATACACACACAGACACATACACAGAGGCACACATAGACACACACAGATACACACACAGACACATACACAGAGACACACACAGATACATATACAGACACATACACAGAGACACACATAGACACACACAGATACACACACAGACTCATATACAGAGACACACATAGACACACAGATACGCACACAGACATATACACAGAGACACATACACAGAGACACACACAGACACACGTGTGCCCTCTCTCCTTCTTGCTGTCTCCGAGGAGGGGGCACATTTCTGAGCTGCCCTGCTTGTCCCCTCATGGCCATGTTCATGGAAGGTGGACACACTGGTCTGTCTGTGTGTCTGTGTATGTGTCTGTGTGTGGCTGTGTGTCTGTGTATGTCTGTGTATGTTTGTATGTATCTGTGTGTGTCTCTGTGTGTCTGTGCATCTGTGTGTGTCTGTCTATGTGTGTTTGTGTGTGTGTCTGTGTGTATCTGTGTGTGTTCGTGTGTTTCTGTGTGTGTCTGTGTGTGTTCGTGTGTGTCTGTGTGTGTTCACATGTGTGTCTGTGTATCTGTGTGTGTTTGTGTGTGTCTGTGTGTGTTCACGTGTGTGTCTGTGTGTGTTTGTGTGTGTTCGTGTGTTTCTGTGTGTGTCTGTGTGTGTTTGTGTGTGTTCGTGTGTTTCTGTGTGTGTCTGTGTGTGTTCACGTGTGTGTCTGTGTGTGTTTGTGTGTGTTTGTGTGTTTCTGTGTGTGTCTGTGTGTGTTCGTGTGTGTCTGTGTGTTCACATGTGTGTCTGTGTCTGTGTGTCTGTGTCTGTGTGTGTTTGTGTGTGTGTCTGTGTGTGTCTGTGTGTGCCCCCCATGGCACCCCTTGTTCCGAGCCTGCCCTGAGCCCTGAGCCTCACCCTGGGAGGTGGACGGCCGAGGTGGACTGGAGCAGTGTCCTGCTGCCCACTCCGCGACATTTGCTCTCTGCGGGCGCCCGTCCCTGTCTGGGGGGGCCTGAGCTCTGCTCCCCGCAGGCCTTGTGCTTCCCAGAAGACAGGCGGGCAGAGGTGGGGAGCCGGGTCACAGGTCAGAGACGGGCCTGGACCTGCCGGGGGCGCCCGGCCTCTCTCCCCAGCGGCTGGTTCCGGCGCCCTCCCAGCACCGCCCCGAGAGCCGCTCGCCCAGACGCGGCTCCTTATTGTATCTCCGATTCCTAATGTGTGACCCAGTGGCCCGTGTCATCCCTCCGGCGTGAATAGCGGTGGGAGGCTGGGCCGGGGCTTCAATATCCCCCCTGCCGGCTATTACATCACCAGCCGCCCTCTAAGAGGATTTGCAGCGACTTGGCCGCGTTATTAAAATCGTAATTAATTTTTTCCTCTTCACAAAACCCAGGGACCTTGTGGTGGGCCCTGGGGCGAGGTGAGCGCCTTTGAAAGTGGCTTCTGGACGCAGCGCCGGGCTCGGGCGCCCAGAACACATGTTCCCCGGGAAATGCGATTAAACAGCCACACAAAACCCCTGGCACAAAATTAATTCCGTTTCCAGAGAGAGAAGTTTGATAAAGTTGTGTGACGGCCGATGACAGCAGGGGCGGGAGAGCGGGGGGCTCGCCGGCCCAGCGGCCCCTCAGCTGGTGTCGCCTCCCGGGACCCTGCAGGCACGACGGGGGCAGCTGCAGGCGCTGATCCCTTGTGGGGGTCCGGGACTCCCGGGGCTCGGCCGGCCCCCGCGGGGGGAGCCACTGCCCGGTGCTGGCCGGGTGTGGACACAGGTCTCTGTCCAGCCCCGTGCCCACAGCAGACCGGGACTCCGGGAAGGCCCGGACTGGGAGAGGGACACGGCCGGGGCCCGCGGGAGCAGCCTGGCACCCGTGCATCACCGTGGGACATGGGCCTGGCCGGAGGCTCCAGACCCTGTGGGAGGCGTGTCCAGCCCGGGCTGCTGGAGGGGACATCTGGTCCCCCTCGCCGTCTCTCAGTTCCTGTTGCTGCTGGCCCCTGGGAGGGAGCAGTGAGGGCGCCCGCCCCACCTTACCCGCGGGGCCTCATGGGGGGCCACGCCTGCCACCCAGAGCCGGTCATCCCGAGACAGAGGCCCTCTGGCCGAGCTCCTGCCGGCCGCACAGGGCAGACTTGCGTTGCATTGCCAGCTGCATGGAAACGCTCGTGTCTTGGAGGCACCAGCCGTGCTGGCACGTCTCCAGATGCCCCCTCAGCCACTGTGTCACTGGGTCACGTTTCATGTTCACAGCACCTGGGGGGGCTCGTCACCTGCTGCACTGCCTTGGAACGCCAGGGAGGCCCGGAAGGAGACGGCAAGTGGTGCCACTCCCAGGAGGTGCCAGAGACCCGTCCGGCCAGTGACACGGACAGGCCACCACGCCTGGCTGCTCCAAGCATCCCATCTCCACAGACACACACAGTGTGCCCGCTGCTCTCTGCTCCCTGACCCGGAGTGGCCATCTGGGGAGGCTGACCCCAGCCCCACGGACACATGCCCAGTGCTGGCTCCCCAGGGTGACTGCTCAGCCACTGTGGGTCCCACACACTCTATGTCATCCACACCCCCGCTGTCCTCAGAGCCATGGCACTCTTCAGGGAAGGAGAGAACAGGCTAAGGGTGGGCACAGGAGGGGGCACGGACCTGTCAGATGGACTAGAGGGAGGGGGAGGACGGGGCGGGCAGAGGGGCGGGGCGGGCTGTGGAATAGAGTGAGGATGAGGGTGTGGAACGGGGTGTGGAATGGGTGTAGTGTGGGCTGTAGCCTGGGCTAGAGAGCAACAGTGACATGCAGAAGGGGCTGTAGGACAAGCCGGGGCGGGGTCAGTGGTTAGCGTGGCCACACAGACGGTATGGAGTGACCACTGACCGGATGTAGAAAGGCCATACTACAGACCACTGAGCAGGTGGCAGAGCCCTCCACGGAGAGGCTGTGGAATGGGCTGTGGGGTGGACAGG
Organism: Sorex araneus; assembly: GCF_027595985.1. Lineage (NCBI taxonomy): Eukaryota > Metazoa > Chordata > Mammalia > Eulipotyphla > Soricidae > Sorex > Sorex araneus. The sequence goes on along the minus strand of NC_073303.1, from coordinate 380,389,567 downwards.
AGGATGGGGACTGTCCAACAGGAGGCACAGGGACACAGCAGGAGACTGCAGTGGCCTCTGAAGAGCCAGGCCTGCCTGCCCTGCATCCTAGGGCCACCCTGAAGGATTACAGTCCCTGTGGGCACCTGAGCATAAGTCCCCGCAGGCTGTTGGTCACATGAGAGGGACAGAGTGCCCAGTGAAAACAGACAGGAGGCAACATGCTAGGAGAGGGGAGACACCCCACGAATGGCAACCGGGCAGTGTGAGAAGGTGACCTGGGGGTGTGTGAGGAGTTGACCTGTTTGTTATGAGTAGATGACTGGTTAATGTGAGGAGGTATCTGGGTGTGAGGAGGTGTCTGTGGTGAGGAGTATCTAGTTGGTGTGAGGAGGTGTCTGTGGTGAGGAGTATCTAGTTGGTGTGAGAAGGTGTCTGGTACAAGGAGATATCTGGGTGTGAGGAGGTGTCTGGGGTGAGGAGTATCTAGTTGGTGTGAGGAGCTGACTGGTTATTGTGAGGAGGTACCTTGTTGTTGTGAGGAGGTGTGTGGGTGTGAGGAGCTGACTGGTTGTTGTGAGGAGGTATCTGGGTGTTGTGAGGAGGTGTATGGGTGTGAGGAGGTATCTGGGTGTGAGGAGCTGACTGGGTGTTGTGAGGAGGTACCTGGGTGTTGTGAGGAGGTGTGTGGGTGTGAGGAGGTATCTGGGTGTGAGGAGCTGACTGGTTGTTGTGAGGAGGTACCTGGGTGTTGTGAGGAGGTGTGTGGGTGTGAGGAGGTATCTGGGTGTGAGGAGCTGATTGGTTGTTGTGAGGAGGTACCTGGTTGTTGTGAGGAGGTGCCTGGGTGTTGTGAGGAGGTGTATGGGTGTGAGGAGGTATCTGGCTGTGAGGAGCTGACTGGTTGTTGTGAGGAAGTGGCCTGGATGTCCTGAAGAAGGGCTTATGGGCTCTCAGAGATTTTGTTAGCGCTTTTGTCCATGATTTTCCTGCAGATGGTAGCTGAGTCTGAGGGGTGGGACAGGTGCCCCATGGCCCCCAGGTGGGAGCTTGCCCTCGTGTGGCAGTGCTCCAAGACCCAGACTTCTTGCTCCAGTTGGCGCCTCGCATCCAGCCATCCTGTGGATGGGGTTGGCGTGGGACAACAGTGGCACAGCGGCTGCTCCTGGGGGACAATCCAGTGTCAACTTCCCTCCAGCTGGTCCCCAGGTTCACTCTGCCTCCCCCAGACTGCCATCTAGACAGGCACCTTTTAAAGACATTAAAGTCTGGGTCTCGTGGAGGGTGCGGGGAGCAGAGACAGACGGGAAGTAACGGGGCGGGGGCAAGCTACAGCGGCAGTGCTAAGGACTGGGAGTCGAATGTCTGAGCCACACAGTCAAAACCAGATATCACTACTCTGAGTTGTTGATTTGGGTCACCATCACTCTTTGTTCCGGCACATCCAAGCCTATTCTCCGCAGCGGGAACCCGAGAGCTCATGGTCTCTCTTACCAGTCATTGCAGGCCGGCTTGGCTGCTCCTACAGGAGGCGCACACTGAGTGTGCAGAAGCAGAAGACGCCAGTCTGACTAACCAGAGAACCGCAGGAGGGCAGAGGTAAAGACTGCTCTGGTGCCAGGCAGTGGCTGGCGTCTGCCCATCTGTCACGGGGCTGTGGGCTGTGCTGTAGCATCAGGGTGTAGGATGCAGACTGCCTCAGGCACCTACAGTGTTCCATGGTGCTGCCGGGGCCACCTTTCCTGCAAACACCAAGGACTTATAGATTCGCTGCTTGGGGGGCCCACCAGAGTGCTCAGAAATCACTCCTGCAGGTGCTGGGGGGAGCCCATGCAGGCTGCGTCCAGCCGAGGTCCCCATGCAAAGCAAGGACTTGAGCCCAGTTCTGTGATTCTGGCCTGGCAACAGCAAACCAGACAGCTGTGTAGAAGCAAACCTGGCAAGGGTCAACCCTGTTGTGGGAACTGCACAATTGGAAGGACTAGGAGGAGCCCATGAGAGTGGACACTAAGGCAGGCAAGAAGCAAGATCCCAGTAGCTGTGTCCTAGGTCACATCCTGCTCCCTGACTGAGCAACATGGGCCAGGAGAAGCACCCATGCAGAGAGCACACACTTTATCCACTATACATGGTGTACCAAAGCACACACAGTATCCAGAGGGCACACGCTCCCCTAGACACACCATATCCAGAGGGCACACACTCTCCTGGAGCACAGTATCCAGAGGGCATACACTCCCCTGGACACATAGTATCCAGCGAGAATACACTCGCCTGAACACACAGTATCCAGTGAGAACACACTCCCCTGGATACACAGTATCCAGAGGGCACATACTCCCTGGACACACAGTATCCAGAGGGCACACACTCCCCTGGACACACAGTATCCAGAGGGCACATACTCCCCTGGACACACAGTATCCAGAGGGCACATACTCCCTGGACACACAGTATCCAGAGGGCACATACTCCCCTGGACACACAGTATCCAGAGGGCACATACTCCCCTGGACACACAGTATCCAGAGGGCACACATTCCCCTGGACACACAGTATCCAGAGGACACACACTCCCCTGGATGCACAGTATCCAGAGGGCACCATAGTATCCAGAGGAAACATTCCCCTGGACACACACTGGGTCCACTCCCAGTGAGGGCTGCCTGCAGTCAGTCGTGTTCTGACTGTGTGGTCGAGAGGCCAAGGGGGAACGGGGAAAGGCTGGGGGCTGAGGCACAGCTGGCCACACTGCCCCCCGTAGATGCAGCAAAGAGCGGTACCTAGGCTGGGGAGCGCAGCAGGCTCCAACCGGAGACTTGAGAGACAACTCTCTGGTGGCCCGATGTTGGCCACGAGGAAGGACACGCAGGGCTAGTGCAGCCCAGAGAGCCACATGGGCCACGGCCCTGTGTCCGAAGGACTCAGCAAACTCGGACACAAGCTGGTGCTCTTTCTCATGCTGGCCGCGAGCCCGAGGTGGCACCACGGGGAGTGCACTGCACTCATTCGGAAGAAGGTGGCGACTCTCGGCGCCCGGGGCCAGAGATGACGGCGATTTGTCAGGGAGATCTACGGCCTGAGTTTGGAAATGGCTCTACATGGAGGTTTTGTGAGGCGACTGCCTTCAAAATATCATCTATATCAGGAATTAATGGCATGATATGTAATTTGGAGAAACTAGTTAACTCAATAGAATCATTTTGTCAGAATTTCCAGGAAAATAATGCTGTAAATCTTTTTAAATGATCAAAGCACTTAAAATATTTGAGAGAGATCCAGCTGTGTGGGGACACAGCAAGAAATTAGGGTCGATTCTCCTCTCCTTGTGTGTACATGCACACACGCAAATATGCCCACCCATGCACGCACAATACTCACACACACACACACACACGCACACACAGTGCTCACACATGCACACACAGTGCTCACCATGTGCTCACACATACAGTGCTCACACAAGCACACAGTGCTCACACATGCACACAAACACACAGTGCTCACCGTATGCTCACACACGCACACATGCACACACAGTGCTCACACATATACAAACGCAGTGCTCACTGTGTGGTCACACATACAGTGCTCACACATGCACACACACGCACACACAGTGCTCACATATGCTCACACAGTGCTTAGACATGCACACACAGTGTGTGGCACATGGTGCGTGACACATGGTACTCTCACAGGCATACATGTGCACACAGCACTTGTATGTGTGTACATACTAACGCATACAGCAATGTTCACACAGGAATGCACACACATACACATACCAATCTGCGCACGCCGGGCTCACACACGCACGCACCCTGCTCTCGCTCTCACGCCATCAGCGCCTCAGCGCCCGGAGCAGGTGGGGAGCAGGTGGGGAGCAGGTGGGGAGCTGGCTCTGCCCTACCCGCGGCTGCTCCGCCCTGAGAGCCTGGACGCGCCCACACGCTGCCCGGCTCCCCGTCTTCCGAGGCTGTGCCCGCCCCCCCAGGGTCCGGCTGTTCCCGAGCTGGGCACCCGGGGTCTGTGGGCCGGGGACAAGGCCGCCGCCCGCCGGGGCCCAGGGGAGCTGGACCCCCTTCCTCCCGCTGCTCCCTCCGTGTCCCCTGTGGGGAGGGTCCTGTGAGAGGTGAGGGAGCGCGACGCCCTCAGGGCCTCTCTGGGCCTGTTCTGCCGCGCGAGGGGCCACTCTCCACCGGCCTCACTCAGGGTGCGTGCACAGACACGGGCCTGGGGCACGCCATCACTCTGCCGGGGCAGCCCCGCCTCAGCCAGCTCTCTGCTGCGCTGGCCAGCCCCGCACTAGCGTGTGCACTAACGCGTGTGCCCGCAACAGCGGCCTGCCGCCCGGGCCACGACACCGTCACACCCACGTCCCCAGACACACTGCCACACCTGCCTCCCCAGACACACTGCCATACCTGCGTCCCCACGACACTGTCACACTCGTCACACTCGTGTCCCCATGATACACTGTCACACCCGCCTCCCCAGACACACTGCCACACCCGTACCCCAGACACACTGCCACACCCGTGTCCCCACGACACACTGTCACACCCGTGCCCCAGACACACTGCCACACCCGTGCCCCAGACACACTGCCACACCTGTGTCCCCACGACACTGTCACACTCGCCTCCCCAGACACACTGCCACACCCGCCTCCCCAGACACACTGTCACACCCGCCTCCCCAGACACACTGCCACACCTGTGTCCCCACGACACTGTCACACCCGCCTCCCCAGACACACTGCTACACCCACCTCCCCAGACACACTGTCACACCCGCCTCCCCAGACACACTGCTACACCCGCCTCCCCAGACACACTGCCACACCCGCCTCCCCAGACACACTGTCACACCTGTGTCCCCAGACACACTGTCACACCTGCATCCCCAGACACTGTCACACCCGTGTCCCCACAACACTGCCACACTCGCATCCCCACGACACTGTCAAAACTGTGTCCCCACAACACACTGTCACACACGCGTCCGTCCCCATGACACACTGTCTCACCCGTGTCCCCACAACACTGTGACACCCGCATCCCATGACTCGCTCACCCTCCATCCCTACCCATAAAGGCCCTGACCACATGCCCCCAGAGGTGGCCTTTGTCACTGCCCATCTCCATGCAGCAGAGGGGTCAGCCTGCTCAGCTGGACGGGCTGAGGACCCAGCACTGTCACCAGGGAATGGGTGAGTGGAGAGGGGAAAAGAGGGGTGAGTGGTGGTGGTGGGAGTGAGGGCAAGGGTTGGAGGGCAGGGGTGAGTGGAGAGGGGAGGGGGGTGAGGGTTAGAGGGCAGGGGTGAGTGGAGAGGGGAGGAGGGGCGGGTATAGGGGGAGGGAGGGGTGAATGGAGGGGGGAGGAGGAGTGGGTGTAGGGGGGAGGGGGAGGGATGAGTGGAGGGGGAGGAGAGGCAGATGTAGGGGGAGGGGGAGGGAGAGGTGAGTGGAAGGGGAGAGAGGCGGGTGTAGGGGGAGGGGGAGGGAGGGGTGAGTGGAGGGGGAGGAGAGGTGGTGTAGGGGGAGGGGGAGGGAGGGGGAGTGGAAGGGGAGGAGAGGTGAGTGTGGGGGGGAGGAGAGGTGGTGTAGGGGGAGGGGGGAGGGAGGGGGAGTGGAGGGGGAGGAGGGGCGGGTGTAGGGGGAGGGGGAGGGAGAGGTGAGTGGAGGGGGTCAGGGGTGGGGCAGCTTATTCCCCAGCTGAAGTGTTGGGAGGAGGCCTGTGTCTGGGGGCTGTGTTCTGTGGGGTCTCCTGGCCCGGGGCTCGATGGCCCAAGGAGGTCAGGCCGTGCCCCCAGCCGGCAGGTGGGGCAGGGGGTGCTCTGGGCCGGCCTGTCCTAGCATCGTGTGTGGCCTCGTAAAGCCCTAGTGGGTTCCGAGAGGAAGTGTGGAGGCCGGCTGGACCTGCGCCCACCCCCAGTGCACCCCCAGCTGCCGTGCCCGCCCCCCTCCTGGCTCCCGCTGCTCCCCGCGGCCCCCCGCTGGGCCCGGCTAGCAGGACCCCAGGCCCGCGGGCGCCTGCCGTGCTCTCTGGGGCCCCCTGCATGGACACCTCCCTGGGTAAGGCCTGCCCCGGGCCCTGCGTCCCAGACCTGAGTGGACACTGTGGACCCTGCAGAGGCCTCGGGTACCTTGTGCCGCCGGACCCACGAGTGCCCACACCGGCCCTGTCGGAGCCGCAGGGCAGGGCCGGCCACGCTCGGTGCCACTCGAGGGCAGCCGAGGTCCTTCTCGAAGCCCCCGCAGCCCTGCTCGGGCCCCGTGGCCAGCGTGTCCCTCCCGGGCCCCGTCTCCCTGGGAGTCCTGCGTCCCCTGCTCTCTCTAGGGCCTTCCGGGCCAGCAGGGGCTGTGGGGGCCCGGCCGGCCGCAGGGACGGGCCCCTGGAGCTGCTGGGAAGGCTCTGGAAGGCCCTAGAAGGCTCTGGAAGGCCCTGGAAGGCTCTGGAAGGCTCTGGAAGCCTGAGCCACGGGGGCGGGGGGGCCCTTTGTCCAGGCCCAGCCCCTCCAGGGCCCAGCTCTGGGCGGGAGCCGAGGTGTTGTAGGTACAGGCGGCAAGCTGCACACACAGAGGCCGGTCAGAGAGGGCAGTGGGCACGGCCGCAGGACACCCGTCCCCTTGGCGCACGTTCCAGTCTGCCTGTGAAGCTGGGCCGGCGAGGGCCCCGAGCCTGCCAGGGCGACCCTGAGCACTGGCCCCTGGCGCCCGTGTCCTGCACCCTGCAGAGCGTGTGCGGCTGGGCCCCGGGAGCAGCCCCCGGCCTGGCCAGGCGCCCTGCGTGTCCCGCAGCGCAGGCCGTGGTGTTCACTGCGTGGTGGCCCACCTCACGGCCCCCCCAGACCGGGCGCCCGGGGCCCAGCGACGCGGGAGCTGGGACGTGGGTTTGCGCGACACCTGGGTGCAGTGACTTCATCTCAGCAGACGGAACTGCCAGGTTCTCACTCTGTAATTTCAAAACACGTTTTTGACAGTGAATAGCACTGGAAAGGAGTCCACTTTGCAGCGAAAACGACTGTTTTTGACTCTAAATGTGGTGTTTAAATAGTTATTTTAACAGTAGACTTGTCAAGTCAGGCATCATAAAATCTGATGAAAACTGTAAATTTGACTGTTAAAATGAGCAGTTAGTCTTCCGGCTGCCAAAGTGGAGAAACTGCACCCGGACGAGTGTGCGCCCTGCCCGCGGGGGCACGTCCAGCCGCGGCGCGAGGCCAAGGCCGGGTCAGATGCCCGCCCCCCACCCCCCCGCCGTCCGCTGGGTGGCTGCAGGCTCTGGTGCCCCGAGGGTGCGTGGGGCTCCCGCTGTCCTGTCCGAACACTCCCGGCCCCCACAGAGGACAGGGGCCCCTGGCCACAACTGGCTGAGTCCACAGCCGGTGCAAGTGTGGGGCCAGCATCCAGCAGGGAGACACCCTCTGCCCGGAGACACCCCCATCCCCCAGACGCTCACGGACTCAGTGACCTGGGGGGGTCCCGGGCCCGCTCCGCTGCCTCTCTGCCGCCAGCGGCCACAGGCCACGCCAAGGTGGCTGCCACACCCCCTGAGCGCGGGCACGCCTGCACCCGGAGCCTTCGGGCACCCGCCTTGCCCACAGCTGTCCCCCGGGGCTGCCCTGGGCGCCCACACTGCTCAGGGCCTCCCCCTCCTCGCCCACCGCCCTCCCCCTCCTCTCCCCTCCCCTTCCTCCTTTCCTCTTCCTCTCCCCCCTCCCCTCCTCCCCTGCTGGGGTGGCCCCTGGGGGACGCCCTCCCTCGGGACAGCCCTTGGCCTGCACCTGCTCTCGGGAGCTCACCTGTCAGGGGGGCCTTGCTGGGCTCCGCAGCCCGACAGTGTCCGCCCCTCTGTGGCCCTCAGGCAGGTGCCCGCTGCTCTCCCTGGCTGCGGGAGGGCCAGTCCCCGGCTTGCCCCCTGCCCAGTGCCCTGCGGCCCGGTGGGTGTCCACAGCGCAGGTCCAAGGAGGCCCGTCTCTGCCGGGCCTGCTTTGATGGGGGCGCTATTCCCGTTAATAATAACAGCTAATTACCGCACCCATTAAAAGTGAGCTGCATTAATTTAACAGGGGGAAAATCTAATAGAGTTCTTCGAGTGATATTGGCATTTTTCCATTAAATTAATGTGACAAACTTTAACAGGATGTCTTAAATAGCCATGTTAGTGCAGCAACATGGAGCCAATTAAATCCGGGAGCGGGTCCACAGCGGGGCCCGAGGAGCCCGGGTCAGGGTCTCTGGCTCTTTCAGCCGCTGGGGCAGGAGCAGCGTGGGCGGCCGGGGGCAGCTGGCCACTCCAGCTGGGGGCCTTGCTCCGGGGCTCGGGCCTCGCTTCCCGCCTTTGGTGCGTGGGGGTCCCCTGGCCCGCGGCCGCAGCAGCAGCCCTTCCTCCTGCTGTCCAGGTGGACGCCCTGCTGGCTGCTGGCTCCTGCCTCCGTGGGGCGGGCTGCTCAGGCCAGGAGGGGAGGGCAGGTGGGGCTGGGGGTGGGCTCAGGGGCTGCCGGGCTGCCAAGCCGCCCCCACGCCGTGGCCTGTTTGTCCTGAGACCTGTGGCCGTGCCGTCACGCTTCCTGGGGTCTGGCCTTTCGTCCGGCCCCCGGCCAGCAGAGCAGGAGACGCAGCCCGGCCACGAGGGCCCCGCCCAGGCCAGCTACAGCCGCCCCGTGCGTGCTGCCACTCGAGTTTCTAACAGACTGCTGAGCCGTGTCGTGGCTGAGCCATGTCATGGCTGAGCCGTGTCGTTGGCTGAGCCGTGTCGTGGCTGAGCCATGTCATGGCTGAGCCGTGTCGTTGGCTGAGCCGTGTCGTGGGCTGAGCCGTGTCGTGGCTGTGCCGTGTCATGGCTGAGCCGTGTCGTGACTGAGCCGTGTTGTGGGCTGAGCAGTGTCATGTCTGTGCCGTGTCGTGGCCGTGCCAGCGGGGTGGCTGAGTCGCCCCTCGGGGGAGGGGAGAGTGATGCAGCCGCCAGGCCTCAGGGGAGATGTGTCCTGGAGGTGGGCCTGGCCGTCAGGAGTGCACGCTGCTGTTCGTGCGTCTTGCTTGCGGTCGGGGCCGGCTCTGAGGCTCCTTTGCAGATCTTGTGCACAGTTTATTTTTTATTGTACTACAATATGAGAAGTTAAAATACGAGGCCCGAAGAACCAGCACAGCAAGCAGGGCACTTGCCTTGCACGCCGCCGACCCCACAGGGTCCCCTGAGCCCTCCAGGAGTGACTCCTGAGCACAGAGCCAAGAGTCAGCCCTGAGCACTGCCAGCTGTGGCCCCAAGCCCCCAAGGCCCCAAAGACGAGATTCAGACTATCATCATGCCTCACGTGAAGGAGAAGCGGGCGCAGCCTGCCGTCGCCGTGCCCAGTGGGGTGTGGCCCTCAGATGGCCCCGACACGGCCTACGCTTACCGCTGGGCTGCCCTGCACACCAGTGGGCGTGGACGAGGCCAGCCCTGCCCAGCATGCCTCTCGCTCTGGGTCCCGCCCCTGGGCATGAGCTGGCCGCGAGCACTCGGCCCCCCTCTAGGCAGCTCCGTGCTCCGCCTGGCGGTGTCTGATCTGCTTCTCTGTTCTGGGCCGTGGCGGCAGTGGGTCACGGCCAGGCCCGGTAAATCAGCCCCGCTAGGGTGGACATGGCTTCCTGCAGGAGGCTTGGGGCAGCCGGGGACACGCCCAGGTGGTGCCCAGGGGAAGGCGCTTCAGTGCCAGCCCCCGAAGGGCAGGTGGACAGGCTCATGGCCAGCACGTGTGCGGGAGGGGAGGTAAGGGGAGGGAGGGCAGGGAGAGGCAGGGGAGGACCCAGGGGGGAGCACGGGGGAGGAAAGAGTGGGGGGGAGGACAAGGAGGTGAGTCAAGCCTGGTGCTGGTTCCTGGGTCCTCGCAGTGGCCCTGGCCCCCGGGACACCAGCCCCTCCCCCCCTGCATGCCCCAGCAGCCGTGAGGACCGTGCACAGGCGTGTAGCCGGGGTCAAGAGGCTGAGGGCGGGGCTGGGTAGCACCCTGGGAGGGGCCTTTCAGGGCACGCGGTGGGGCGGGGGCAGAGCCTGCGGCACTCATGGAGGTGGCCTAAGGGGGGGTCCCTGCAGGTGAGGGGCCGGGGTGCAGAGGCGGCCCGGTGGCGTGTCTGCGCTGGAGTGTTCTGTGTGATGTGTCCGTGCTCATGAGTGCTCTGTCCTCCATTCACGCGTGTCCTGTCCTTGTGTGACCCCTCTGCCATCCCGAATGTGGTTCCCTGGGCCCCCGCTGGCTGCCCTGTACCCCGCCTTTGTGCCTGCGGCCTTGAGGTGGCTTCTCCTCCGCTCTGTGCCGCCACCCCTCTGCTCCTCTCACCCTCACGCATACCTGGACGAGCGCACGGGGAAGGTGGGCGCGGCGTGTTCGTTTGAACCCGTGCTGCCAATCTCTGTGGTTCAGCAGAAGTCCTCTGTACGCGTACACGGAATCGCTGATAAGGTCAGATTTACAGTTGCCGTTCACGACCTGCTCTCTGTATCTGATCCGGGTTAGCTTAATGTCAGCTTAATTTGTTTATTATTGTGATTATGTTGGGACGGGATGAGAGATGCTATCGGCCAGGGCATTAGTCGCATCTCCAGGGAGCCCGGCAGGACAGTAACTCTCCACGCGGGGGGTGGACGCGGCACGCTGACACACGCAGGCCCACCGTGAGCTCGGAGCTCAGGCGCGAGGAGGACGCGCCAGCTCGGCCCCCGAGTGCGAAGCCCATCCCCGAGCTCAGCCCGCGTCCCACACCCCGTCTTGCCGGGACTTTGCCCGCTGGGGGCCCTGGGCTGTTTCTGCCATGGCCGGGGTGCGGGGGGCAGACGGGGGCTGAGGCAGGAGCTCTCCGGGGCGTGAGCGGCAGAAGGCGGCGCCAGCAGCTGCCTTTCACCCAGAGACTGCGGACTCCCAAAGACACGTGTCAGAGCGAGCGGGTGTGTGCTGCGTGGCTCGTGTTAGGGCATGTGAGCATGTGCAGGTGTGTGTCACGTGGCCCGAGTCAGCAAGTGAACGTGTGCCGTGTTACCCATGTCAGAGCAAGCGGGCGTGTTCCATGTGGCCCGAGTCAGAGCGAATGAACATGTGCCGCATAGCCCATGTCAGAGCAAGTGAACATGTGTGGGCATATGCCACGTGGCCTGTGTCAGAGTGAGCATACTTGTTCTGAGGCCTGTGTCAGAATAAGCAGACATGTTCCATGTGGCCTGTGTCAGAGTGAGTGGGAGTGTTCTGCATGGTTCGTGTCAGAGCGAGTGAACGTGTGCCACGTGGCCCATGTCAGAGTGAGTGAACATGTGCCACATGGCCCGTGTCAGAGCGAGCGAACGTGTGCCACGTGGCCCGTGTCAGAGCGAGCGAACGTGTGCCACGTGGCCCGTGTCAGAGTGAGCGAACGTGTGCCACGTGGCCCGTGTCAGAGCGAGCGAATGTGTGCCACGTGGCCCGTGTCAGAGCGAGCGAACGTGTGCCACGTGGCCCGTGTCAGAGTGAGTGAACGTGTGCCACGTGGCCCGTGTCAGAGTGAGTGAACGTGTGCCACGTGGCCCGTGTCAAGTGAGTGAACGTGTGCCACGTGGCCCGTGTCAAGTGAGTGAACATGTGCAGGCATGTGCCGTGTTGCCCATGTCAGAGTGAGGGGCGTGCCCAACAGTGACAGCCGGACTCTGAGGAGTCGGTTCCAACAGTTTGTTTTCTCTCTGCCCCGGGGATGAGCACGAGGGTCCCTGCGTGAACCCACGAACCCTGAAGGTGCCCGGCCCCGTCCAGTCAAGGTCCGCGTATAGTCTTAGCCTGCCCCGCCCCTCAGGCTCTCCACGAGCGCCTCTGACCCCTCCTGCCCAGCCCCTCCTGTCCAGACACCGGCCCGTCCTGCCTCGCCCAGGCTGTGTCCACAGAGGAAAGGGCCAGTGTGTGGGGCATGTGCCTCGGGAGCCTCCCTCAGCTGGTCTCGCCTGGAACGCAGGTCTCCAGGGGAGCGTCACCCTCCACTCCCGCCTCCCGCCCGCCCCGTCCTGCCAGCCGCACTGCATCCCCGAGGGCATGGCCGGCCCCGCAGGGCTGACGGCCGCTGGCATCCGGAGCCTCGGGGAGCCTGGTGCCCACCTCTGGGCCCTCCCAGAGGGAGGCAGGGCCACCGGGAGCTCCGAGGGCCGGGCCGGGCCGGGCTTCTGGCCAGAGGGTCGGGGCTGTCCCCCTGGTCTTTCTCTTTCTCCCTCTCCCATCCCTCTCTCCTTCCTCCTCTCCCACCCGCCCCCTCTCTCCCCCTCCCTCCCTCCGTCCCTCTCTTTCCCTCCCTCCCTCTCTCCCCCTCCCTCCCTCCGTCCCTCCCTCTCCCTCTGAGACCCCAAGTCTGCCCTGCCTCCTTGCCCCCGTAGTGAGTGTCAGGCTTCTGGGCCCCCTCTGGGCCCACCCGGGCACCTGCTCTGGCCAGGGCAGCACGCAGGGGCCCTCTGGACATTCAGAGCAGAACCTGTGGCTGGGCGGGATGCGGAGGGCGGGGCCAGGCGGGACAATCAGCCCAGCAGTGAGTCGGGCAGGCCTGGCCCACCCCTGGCCGCTAATGCGCATTCCACCCGCTCCCCTCCTCTCTGCTTTTACCGCGTGCTGTGTGGCCTCAGAGCAGCTGGAGACTCTAATTTCAGGACCTTTCTGAGTTCACTTACCTCTGAGTAAACTCCGCCGATCCGGACAGCGCGGCAGGCCGCTCTGCCTGGCTTTTATGACGCCCCCCGCTGAGCGGAAGGCGCAATTCCTGCAGCGAGGGTCGAGGGTCTGTGGAGGGAGGGGCGTGCTGCCTCTCAGTCTCCCCGCAGGGAGGGGGCGGGAGCTGTGGCCAGGGGCTGCGCCTGGACAGACCTTCCAGGGCCTTGGCTGGCCCAAGCCCAGCGCGGGCTCAGAGCTGGAGGCCCCACAGCCCCCTGGGGCCCCACACAGGCCCCTGGGACCCCCACAGCCCCCGAGACTCCACAGAGCCCCCCTGGGAGATCCCCACAGCCCCCCAGGCCCCCACTGCCCCCGTTCCTTGGGGTCCCGAGGGCACCAGACCCGGCCCCTTCATCCCGCGGGCCGGAGTGGGTGGGCAGCAGGCAGATCTGCGGCTGAGGCGGGGCCTGTGGCCGCAGGGCTGCAGCACTGTGTGGGGAGGCCTCGGAGGTGGGCACGCAGGGGGCTCTCTGCGAACCCCACCTCCTGCCAGCGAGCATGGCCAGAGGGGCCCAGCGTCCACCTCGGCCTCGCACCCCAGCCCCCAGCCCTGCCCTGATGGGAGATCCCCTCAGACTCAGAACACGGTGGCCACAACCAGGCCCAGCAGGTCTGGACACCGAGTCTGTGACCTCTGCCCCGGAAGTACATCTTTCCCAGCCTGCAGGACGCAGGGGTCTGGCACCACAGAGGGGCGTCTCAGGGCCCCCTCCAGGCCCCTCCTGCTCACACTGATCCACTCACCCCTGCCCTCACCTCTATCTACCCCTGCTCCACCCCTGCTCCATTCCTGATCCACCCCTTCTCCCACCCTTTTCCCCACCACTGTTCCACCTCTGCCCTCGCCCCTGCTCCCACCCCTGCCCTCACCCCTGCTCCCACCCCTGCCCTCACCCCTGCCCTCGCCCCTGCTCCTACTTCTCCCCCCTCCCCTTCCTTCCCGCAGGTCTCCGGCCTCGCCGCAGAGCTCAGCTTGCTGCAGTGTGTCTGGAGACTGGTGTGGGGTTTCTCATCAGAAGTTCAATAGTGATATGAAGCTCACGAGGATTTTGTGCTTCAGGGTTCGGCCTGTTTCCCGGGAGCCGCGGGGGCGGCCTTAATCCCGACACGGACCTGCCTGCTTCTCCCTCGTTAGCTGCTTCCAGACGTCATTACCCATTGATTTATGGGAGACTCGCGTTTCTCGCCCTCATCGACCGCCTCCCCCTGCTGCTTCCGATTTTGTGGACGTCGCATTTCCCCGTGTTCCTCAGCCAGAGCTCAGGGCGCCGACTCAAGGTCTCCGTCTGGAGTGTGTGCTGGGGTCTGCCGTCCCCCCGCGCTGGCCCGGAGGCCGTGTGAGGGTCCCGGAGCTGCAGGCCCTGCCCTGCCCCGGCACCTGCACCCCAGCTGCCTCTGGCGGGAGAGGGGCCGGGTGGCGACGGCCCAGGCAGCCCTCCGCGGAGGTGGGCACCGCCCGGTCTCTGCCAGGCACCCAGGAACCAGTCTCAGAGCAGGGCTGTGCGGCCAGTCTTTTCCCGCTCCTCTGGGCGCGGGTTCGACTTCTCTGCCGTGCACCCAGGCCCTGCTGCTCCTCTCCTGAGTGAGACCTGGAACGGGTGGGGGTGGTGAGGTCCCGTCTCGTGAGCCCCTGTACAGAGCACTCCCCGCCCCGTGTCCCCTTTCTGCACAGCACGCGTCCCCTCTGCCCCCAACTGTGGGCCGAGTCTCCCAGGTCTCCCCCAACTCCGTCACCTGCAGGCAGGGGCTTCCTCTGGTCAGCCTGGGCACGCAGCCAGCTCGGCCCTGAGGGTCCCATGTGCTGGGCGGCCTGTGCAGGCAGCAGCCTCAACGCTCCCACACGGTGCACACACACACACACATGACCACACATGCATGACAACACACTATGCTCACATGGCCCATACAGGCTCACACATGCACACATGATCATGCAATTCTCACATTATGCTCACATGTGCATACACAGAACCATGAACAGTGCTATCCAGTGCTCATGCACTTACATGTTCACATAACACACAAAACATGATCACCTGTGTTAACATGATCACACTGCCACACATGCAGGTCACAATATATAACACATGTTCAGGCACTTATGTGTACAGAGATCATGTAGCACACATAGTCCTGAACACATGTTAGCAAACATGACCATACAATATTCACACAAACTCACATGGACACACATGACCACATAGCACACACACTCACAATGGCCACCGAGCACACGTGCAGCCACACAGCAAACTGCTCTCATACACGCACATGCTCATACATGTACTCATATCTTGCATACACACAGATGCGTAAGCCTCCCATGTGCTCGAATAGGTGCACACATCACATATGACTTCACACATGTAAGCCCCACACATGTGCAGGCACACGCGGTAGCATGCGTATGCATGTGTGCATGCACTATCCATGCACATACACTCAGGAAGTCTCTGTGCACATGCGTCATCCCGTAGAGTGTCGTAGGCACGTCCAGTCACAGGCATACGCACCGCGTAGCACACACATGCTCTGGTGTTCACACGTGGCCAGTTCCCCCTGGGGACGAGCCTGGCATCCACGATCGCAGCTGGTTCCGCCCTGGGCCTGTCTCCCTCGGCCTTTCCTCCCGCCGACCCTGCGAGGCTGCTCTGAGGGAGGCCGGTGCCGCACCCGAGGGTGCCCACAGTGTGGTGCCCGCCCTCCCACCAGCCCAGCGCCCGCAGACCCGCACCCACAGTGCCGGCCCAGCGGCCCCTCCCAGTGGGGCCCAAACCTCTGCTCCGGTTCTGTCCAGCCCGTGGCCTCCAGGACGGCACGGGCAGCAGAGAAGGCCCCTGGCCGGGCGGGGGCAGAGGTGAGATGGGGACCCACAGGACACAGGGCGAGGTTCTTGCTCTGTCAGCTGTGGGGCTGCACCCAGGGGTCCCGCGCTCCTGCAGAAGGTGCTCGGCACGTGGGGGCCCAGCCTGCCGGCCCAGGTCACGGGGACCCCAGTGGGGGCTGCTGTCAGCATCCCAGGGAGCAGGTGGTGTGCCTGCTGCCCCCGGGGCCTCACCGAGCAGGCCCAGGGGGACGCTGGGGTGGAGGCGGGAGGTGAGACAGAGCAGAGCAGGACTGGGCAGGGCAGGGCAGGGATGGACTGGGCAGGGCAGAGATGGGCAGGGCAGGGCAGGGCTGGGCGGGGCAGGGCAGGGCAGAACAGGGCAGGGCAGGGCAGGACTGGACAAGGCAGGGCAGGGCAGGGATGGACTGGGCAGGGCAGGGCTGGGCGGGGCAGGGCAGGGCAGGACTGGACAAGGCAGGGCAGGGCAGGGCTGGACAGGGCAGGGCAGGGATGGGCAAGGCAGGGCAGGGCAGGGCTGGGCTGGGCTGGACTGGGCAGGGCAGGGCAGGGCAGGGCAGGGCTGGACTGGGCAGGGCAGGGCTGGGCAGGGCTGGACTGGGCAGGGCAGGGCTGGGCTGGGCTGGACTGGGCAGGGCAGGGCAGGGCAGGGCTGGAGTGAGCAGGGCAGGACTGGACTGGACAGGGCTGGACTGGGCAGGACTGGGCAGGGCTGGGCAGGGCAGGGCAGGGCTGGACTGGGCAGGGCAGGGATGGGCAGGGCAGGGCAGGGTAGGGCTGGACTGGGCAGGGCGGGGCAGGGCAGGGTAGGGCTGGACTGGGCAGGGCAGGGCGGGGCAGGGCTGGGCAGGGTGGGGCAGGGCTGGGAAGGGCAGGGCTGGGCAGGGCAGGGCAGGGCAGGCGCAAGGGCCAGTGGTGTCTGTCCTTGCAGCTGCCCGCTCCCCCTCCCCGCCTGAGCAGGTCTGCTTCCAGCCTCTCGCCTGACTCGCCCCCTCCCGCCGCACCCCTCCTGCCCGCCCGCCAGCCGGGGGTGGGCCTGTCACCCCGCTTGCTTCCTGGGCCGCCTCTGAGG
Source organism: Sorex araneus (assembly GCF_027595985.1). Lineage (NCBI taxonomy): Eukaryota > Metazoa > Chordata > Mammalia > Eulipotyphla > Soricidae > Sorex > Sorex araneus. Next base: position 380,372,971 of record NC_073303.1, on the reverse strand, counting down.
ACGGGGCTGAGCAGTGCCAGTGGGACAAGCCGGCCCGCTCCTGCCGCGGGCATATGGCCCGCCATTGTCCTCGCCCGCCCAGGCAGAAGCGATGCAATTTGTTGGCACGTCCCGCCCTGCACAGACTCGCTCCCCGCTGGGCCGAGGAAACGCAGAGTCTGCGAAGGGCAGCCAGAGCCCCCGGCCTCGCGGGGTCTGGGCGGGGCAGCAGGTGTCTGTGGTGGGGGCGGGCGGAGCCCCCCTGCCCTGCTCCCGCGTGCCCCCTCTCCACAGCACGGGGCCGAGACCCCTGTGAGGGGCTGTGGCTCGCGGCTCCGTCACTCTGGGGCGTGCAGCTTCCTAGCCCAGAGCCCGGGGAGGGTGCGAAGGACCCCTGGGAGGCCCCGCCCCGGGGCACTGGTCTGGGGTCCCAGAAAGGAGCACGGCTGGGCTGGGGAGCACAGGGGGGGGGGTCCTGGCCAGGGCGAGCGCACCCCCCAGCACACGGCAGTGTCCAGCCACCCTGGCCTGCCCTTGGCTTCCCGCCACGGTGCCGGCCGCCTCCCCCGCCAGCCTCAGTGCCCCCTTGGTCATCTCGCCTGTGTTCACCCGCATTGCTACCTCAGGGCACGCGTTGCCTTCCCTGTCCCTGACCCTGGGGACAGCGTCTGTACAGTGGGGTCACCGTGAGGCTGTCTGGGGGTGTGGGTGTCTGGGGGAACATTCACTCGCCTCAGAGTCCTCCTGACTGACTTTCTGTGTGACTGTTTGCTATTGAGGGCCTTTTCCTCTGTGCGAGATTTTACGCTGGATGCGGGTCAGGCTCTTACATTTCCTCTGTGTTCATGACAGGACCCCATACGCCTCTTTGCCCACACGGGCGCAGCTGTTACCTGGCCCTTGCCGACTGTGGCAGAGTGGGTTGGCTGCAGGAGAGCTGCCCTTTGCCACTCAGCTGCTCCACTTGGCTTTCTACTTGCTGACACTTTCCAATATCCTTTCAAAGAAAACTCTCTGTGACAATTTTTATATGCACATAACTGCGAACACCAGTTGATCACATGATAACCAGCAGTTCACAGGCCAATAACATATGGCCTCACCTCAGGACCACGTGCCTCTAACACACGGCCATACCTCAGGACCACGTGCTTCTGACACACGGCCTTACCTCAGGACCATGTACTCGTGACACATGGCCTCACCTCAGGACCACGTGCCTCTAACACACGGCCATACCTCAGGACCACGTGCCTCTAACACACGGCCATACCTCAGGACCACGTGCTTCTGACACACGGCCTTACCTCAGGACCATGTACTCGTGACACATGGCCTTACCTCAGGACCACGTGCCTCTGACACAGGACCATGTACCCATGACACATGGCCATACCTCAGGACCACGTACCCATGACACACAGCCTTACCTCAGGACCATGCCCGTGACACATGACCTTACCTCAGGGATTTGCATTTCCATGAATCATGGCTTTGCCTCAAGGATCCATGCTCCGTGACACATGGCCTTGCTTCAGGGACCCGCATTTCTGTGGCATATGGATTTACCTCAGGGACTGTGTGCCCGTGACACGTGGTCTTAACTCAGGAACCTGCATTCCCATGACACGTGACCTTTACGTCTACAAAGCTGCTTGGGTTATGGCACCACATCCGGGATGTCAGATCAGTTTGAAAAACTGTCCCCCAGGAAAATTGTGCGATGACTCTGTAACCTGTGGCTGTCGGAATAGAACTGGCTTCCCGCAAACAGTGAGAGCCACGGCGGCTCCCAGGCCTTGGCCGCCTCCTTCCTGTCCCCACGCTTGCCCTGCACCCTCTCACCCTGCAAGCAGGGTTGCTCACGCCGAGAGACGGGTCGTTCCGATGGCACGGGAGTGAAGCGACAGATTCAGGCACCGCTGGCGCCGCCAAAGATGGTGGGCAAAGCAGAACTCCCGGGCCGGGCCTGGGGCAGCTCAAGGGGCGACTCGCTCTGTGGAGCTCAGCCCCTCCTCAGGGGCTTCCAGGTGACCCATCAGATTGTTTCGGAAACAGACATGTTGGCACAGCTCCCGGTCTGCTCCTCTTCACAGTCCTGCAGGCGCTGCGGGGGCCGCCTGGAGCAGCAGCCGCAGACCCCGAGGCCTCCACCGATGTCCCCGCACTTTCCTGCTCAGCTGCCCGAGGCCGGGCCAGGACGGGGCTGCGCTGGGATCACTCGCACACAACCCGCAGACATACCCGCACACACACCTGCACACCCACACCCACACATACCCGCACACATACACCCGCACACCCACACCCACACATACACACCTGCACATACACCCGCACACCCACACCCACACATACACACCTGCACATACACCCGCACACAACCCACAGACATACCCGCACACACACCCACACACACAGTGCACACACATACCCACACACATACACCCACACACCCACACCCACACATACACACCTGCACACACATACCCACACACACACCCGCACACCCACACCTGCACACACACTCACGCACCCACACTCACACATACCCGCACATATACCCGCATACCCACACCCACACATACACACCTGCACATATACCCGCACACCCACACCCACACATACACACCTGCACATATACCCGCACACATACCCGCAGACATACCCGCACACACACCTGCACATACATACCCGCACATACACTCGCACACACACCTGCACATACATATCCGCACACATACACCTGGACACATTCCCACACATACACACCCGCACATACACACCTGCATACACACACCTTCACATACACACCCACACATGCCCTGCATGCAGAGCTGCACACACACCTGCCTACACCCGCACATACACAACCACCCATGCACACCCACACATACACACCCACACAAGCCCTGCACGCAGAGCTGCACGCACACTGCCACACTGTGGGAATCCGTCACTGGCCCAGCGGCCCCAGGCTTGCATGCTACTTCATGTGACCAGTTAGACTCAGGCAAGAGCCGAGTTCAGTTCTGAGCTGAGCGAGTTCTGAGGGTCTCATCCAGAGTGAGGCCCTGTGGGGAGTGTGAGGGGATCTGTGATCTCAGCGCCAGTGTGACAGGGAAGGAGAAGCTAAAACCACACAGGGGCGGCTCCTGGCATGGCTGGTGCAAGTGTGCACTTTGTCGACGTGATACACAGAGTGGACACCAGCTTCACGCTAGACAAATATGGTCAGCTGCGACCTGTCAGAGCTCCCTGAGGAGGAGAAGCCAGAGGAACAGAAACTGAGGCAGCGCCTAGTGTGAGACTCCTGGAAAGTCGCTTCCCGGGACCCCAGCCCCTCGCACGAGGCTTGCTGTCATCCCGCCAGCAGCCGGGTCTCACCCTGTCCAGAGAGCGAACGCTGCCAGGTGTCTGAGTATGAGCTTGTGTGCACGCGTGAGTGTACGTGTGTGTGCACACGTGGGGCGGCGGCAGTGGGGGGCAGGGGAGACCCGCACACACAGCTGCAGCTGTGAGCCCCGGAGCCCACTCACACCACTGGGGAGATGTGGGGAGGCCAGACAACACCAGGCTGAGACCGGCTTCCACTCTCTGGCCCACACCACGTCGCTTCTGAATGCGTCCCGAATCCACAGCCACACCCACTCCCACACCCACTCCCACACCCGTATCCACAGCCACACCCACTCCCACACCCACTGCCACACCCGTCTCCACAGCCACACCCACTCCCACACCCACTGCCACACCCGTATCCACTCCCACACCCACACCCGTATCCACAGCCACACCCACTCCCACACCCACTCCCACACCCGTCTCCACAGCCACACCCACTCCCACACCCACTCCCACACCCACTCCCACACCCGTATCCACAGCCACACCCACTCCCACACCCACTGCCACACCCGTCTCCACAGCCACACCCACTCCCACACCCACTGCCACACCCGTCTCCACAGCCACACCCACTCCCACACCCACTGCCACACCCGTATCCACTCCCACACCCACACCCGTATCCACAGCCACACCCACTCCCACACCCACTCCCACACCCGTCTCCACAGCCACACCCACTCCCACACCCACTCCCACACCCACTCCCACACCCGTATCCACAGCCACACCCACTCCCACACCCACTGCCACACCCGTCTCCACAGCCACACCCACTCCCACACCCACTGCCACACCCACACCTGTATCCACAGCCACACCCACTCCCACACCCACACCCGCATCCGCATCCAATCCCACACCCACTCCCACACCACCCCGCCTGCACTCACCCTTGTCTTCACCACACCCACACCTAAGTTCACGCTTGTATCCATACTCACACCCGGGGGCCCTCCCGTACCTGCTAGTCTTGGAAGAGGGGTTTGCACCCTGGTGCACCCCAGCCCGGGTACGTGGTGCCACCGGCCCTGGCCCCCGGCTGCCCGCGCAGGTCCCTGAGGGCTGAGCCCCGGGCGAGGTGGGACTGTGGCTGCCGTTGTCGGGATGCCAAAGGAGGTCCCCAGGTCCGGGGGTCGAGCTGCCCCCTGACGTGCTGTCTGCCGTGCAGCTGGCCCTGCGCTCTGCCCACGGGTCCGCGTGTCCCACGGAGTCTCAGGACTGGTCAGGGAGGGCGGTGTCTCGGCTGCAGCCCCTTCCCGGGATGGTCCCGCCGGCCACACTGGCCCACGGCTCTCCTCAGAGGGCTGCGGCCCTGGGCATCGGGAGGGTCTCCAGGGCACGGTCCCCTGCGGAGCCGGGGGGTGGGTGCTGGGGCGCTGTGTGTCCGTGTGTGGAGGCCGCCTGGGGTCCATCCCGCTGTGGCTGGCCCGTGTCGTCCCCTCCCCCCCAGGCTCGAGGCAGTACTGGGGCCCGGTGCTTCCGGGGAGGAAGGTCTCGGGACCCCGGGTCAGGAAGGCCTGTGAGCCCACAGAACTCTGCGACGCACCTCGGCGGGCCAGGGCCCCTGCAGCTGGCACTGGGGAAGGGCAGCCTGGGGGGGGCAGGCGGGGTGGTCCTGCCCCTGGTCGCCGGGCGTCCCCGGGGGGGGGCAGGCGGGTGGTCCTTGCCCCTGGTCGCCGGGCGTGCCCGGTGCTGCCTGTGCCAGCCCAGGCAGGGCCATCCTGCCACCCGGCCTGAAGCTCAGCTCCTGCAGATTGGGCGGAGTGCAGCGGGAGGGAGGGGTGTGCAGCCAGGGTGGCCCGATAGCGGGAGGCGTCTCGGGACGAGCCCTTGGCACGCCGCCGGCGGAACCGGGAGCTTGACTGCGAGGTCGCTGCTGGGGAGGCCAGTGGTGAGTCTCCGGGGGAACACCGTGTGCCTGGCACGGCGGCGACCTGTGTGTGTGTGTGTGTGTGTGTGTGTGTGTGTGTGTGTGTGGTGTGTGCGTGCGCGCAACACTGTGATGGTTTCCATGCATATACACGTGCACACGTGTAACAACATATATGTTTCCATGTGCCTAGTGTTGCACGCATGCACATGCCTGTTTCCCTTGTACATGTGTGCACTCTGCTGCAGGACAGAGCCCTCGAGGCCCCAGCTGTCCCCTGGGCCCCCAGAGCCTGCCTTGTCACAGCCGCTTCCTCCTCCTCTCCCACGTGCCGTGGCACGGCTCCCTGCGGGCACGCTGCGTGTAGGGGCTCCTGAGATCTGGGGGGCAGCCGTGGGGCGGGGCTCACGGCTCGCACCCCGAGGCCTCACTCTCCTCGAGCTGTTGTGGCCCCAGGAAGTTCTGCCCAGCCTGAGGGGGCCGTGGAGGCTGAGGTGAGGGCTGGGGCAGGGCTGGGCCACAGGCGCCAGTGGTGTGGGGAGGCCGCCCGCCTGGGCAGAGGGTGAGAGCTGTGGTCAGCCAAGCCTGTGGTCAGCACAGGGAGCAGCCTGGGCAGCCCGTGCCAGTGGCGTAGGCAAGAGGGAGCCCCGTGGCTGTGTCCCGCCTGGCTGTGGCCTTTTGCAGGACACGACAGTGGCTGCCTGGCTGCAGCAGGGGTCTCGGACATGGGTGGGAGCATGGGGCAGCCCCCTTCCATGTGTCTGTGCTGGGGGTCTGGATAAGGGGCTCTTGGGTATGGCCTGCCCTGCTCAGAGCGACATAGCAAGGGGGAAGACAGTGAACACGGACGCCCCTGCCACACGTGCCCGCTGAGCACCCTCAGAAGTGGGGGCTATAATCTGGGTTCTCCCGTGGCAGTTCCCACTGAGGTGATTCACCTGAGGTGGCTCATACTGTGCTGATTCTCACCATGGTGGTTCCCACTGAGGTGATTCCTACTGAGGTGATTTTCACTGCAATGACGCTCACCACGACAGTTTACCTGAGGTGGCTCATACTGTGCTGAATCTCACCGTGGCAGTTCACCTGAGGTGGTTCCCACTGAGCTGGTTCACCTGAGGTGGTTCCCTCTGAGGTGGTTCCCACTGAGCTGGTTCACCTGAGGTGGTTCCCTCTGAGGTGGTTCCCACTGAGCTGGTTCACCTGAGGTGGTTCCCTCTGAGGTGGTTCCCACTGAGCTGGTTCACCTGAGATGGTTTTCACTGTGATGATGCTCACTGTGGTATTTCACCTGAGGTGGTTCCCGCTGAGGTGGTTCACCTGAGATGGTTTTCACTGTGAAGATGCTCACCATGGCAGTTCTCCTGAGGTGGTTCCCAATCAAGGGTTTCCCACCACAGTAGTTCACACTGCTGATTCTCACCATCGTGGTTGGCTCCAGACTATTTCACACCAGAATCGTCTACACCACAGTAGCTCCCACTCTGACCGCCTTATGTCACATGGTAAATGTTCACTATGATACAACACGGGATACTCACAGATAATGCCTCAGCTTGCAAGGGCTCATTTGTAATTTCTAACCTTTTTTTAAAAAAATTTTGGGCCACACCTAGCAGTTCTCAGGGCTTTCTCCTGGCTCTGACCACAGGGGTCACTCCTAGTGGTGCTCAAGGGACCATATGTGGTGTGCCAGGGATCAAACCCGGGCCAACCATATGCAAAGGAAATTCCCTACTCTCTGGCCCCACACATAACTTTGTTTTTTGCTTTTTGAGTCACACCTGGCGATGCTCAGGGGTTACTACTGGATCATGCACTCAGGAATTACTCTTGGCAGTGCTTGGGGGACCATATGGGATGCTGGGAATTGAACCCGGGTCGGCCACGTGCAAGGCAAATGCCCTACCCTCTGTGCTATCGCTCCAGCCCCAATAACTTTTAATTATATAGAGCACCAATAATTTTTCAGACAGTGCTCTGTGGTTATCATACAGATGCAGCAAGCTGTAATGGATACTGAGAGTTAAATATCATCATATCCATTGTAGAAGGGCACTCATGAGGGGTTTATCATAGCCTCGCAATGGATCCCTTGGGAACTGCATCAGGGACTCTCAGGTCCTCAGGCCCTGCTCTGTTCTGTTCTGTGAATCATAGTCTCCTCACCTCCACAAGAGAATCATGGCTTCTTCACCTCCTCATATGAGTCAGTCTCACCTCCTCATGTGAGTCATAGTCTCCTCAGCTCCTCACCTGAGTCGTGGTGTCCTCACCTCCTCATGTCAGTCACAGTCTCCTCACCTCCTCACATGAGTCACAGTCTTCTCACCACCTCACATGAGTCATGGTGTCCTCACCTCCTCACATGAGTCACAGTCTTCTCACCACCTCACATGAGTCACAGTCTTCTCACCACCTCACATGAGTCATGGTGTCCTCACCTCCTCATGTCAGTTACAGTCTCCTCAGCTCCTCACATGAGTCATGGTCTCCTTACCTCCTCACATGAGTCACGGTGTCCTCACCTCCTCATGTCAGTTACAGTCTCCTCAGCTCCTCACATGAGTCATGGTCTCCTTACCTCCTCACATGAGTCACGGTGTCCTCACCTCCTCACATGAGTCATGGTGTCCTCACCTCCTCACATGAGTCACAGTCTCCTCACCTCCTCACATGAATCACATAGTCTTCTCACCTTCTCACACAAATTATGGTCTTCTCACCTCCTCATGTCAGTCAGTCTCCTCACATGAGTCACAGTCTCCTCACTTCCTCTCATGTGTCATAGTCTCCTCACCTCCTCGTGTGCGTCAGTCTCCTCACCTCCTCTCATGAGTCATGATCTCCTCATCTACTCATGCCAGTTGCAGTCTCCTCACCTTCTCATGTGAATAACAGTCTCCTCACATCCACACGTGAGTCCTGGATCCTCGCCTGCACAGAGGACTGAAGCATTGTTCCATGTGGGCTGCTGGCTCTCTGGGGGTTGTGGGGGTGTTCTGTGCCTTGCATGGGGGCCAGCAGCACGCAGACCTCAGCCCTAGGAGCTCCCGGGCCCGTTCACCTGGATGTTTGCAGGGATCCGGAGGGGGAGTCTAGAGTGGTTCCCTTGGGCCCTCTGCAGCTGACTGTTCTCTCAAGTCTCTCTGGCACGTGACCCCTGGAGACACGCCACGACGTCTCCCCAGGCTCGTGTCACTGCACCGGCTCTGCCCGTGAGACCCCTGCGCCCACAGCACACAGTTCGCACCCGCTCCGTGTCCCCTCCGTGACTGTGCGATGCTCACAGGTCTGAGGACTGCCTGCAGGGGTGGACACTGGACAGTGGGGACACTGGGCATTCCCCCCATGGGAGCTGCACCACCACCTGAGCACAGGCCAGCGCTCGGCCCCCAAGTAACTGCTGCTGGAGCCTCACCTGCGGCCGCGCGGGCGCCCCTTTGCCTCCTGCCCGGTGTCCCGGGGCCGCAGGTGTGGGCGGCTGGACACAGCTCGGGTCTCCTCTGTCTGGGGCCTCTGGGCCAGCGTCGCCTGCAGTTGGTGCCACCACAGCCGCCTGGTGCCGTCCTGCCGCCCAGGGCTCCCGGCAGCCAGTGCCTGCAGACCCGGAGGGAGGCGCCCAGTGCCCCGTGCGGTCTCGGCTCAGGGAGCTCCGACGGGCTCCGTGCGGGTGACTCCAGGGAAGCAAAGGCGCTCAGCCCGACCGGTGCACCCCCCGGCTAATCAGCAACAAAACGTATTAATAAAAACATGAAGTATACAATAAAACGTACTAATAAAGCAGAACATAAAATGCAGGGCTGTCTGGGAAGCAGAGGGTACATGGCTGAACACCGCTCAAGGAGCTGAAGGAGAAGTTAGCCCGAGATGGGCATCGTGCCAGTGGCTTGGCGAGCCTGTGTGATCTCCCCGTGCAGCATCACAGCTGACGGAAATATGGCACGGGGAGAAATATGTGTTCTGGGGCCTCTCCTCCTCCCCCCATAATCCATTAGTCTAAGAAATTCTCTTAAAAGCAGCCTGGCATTATTTTAGAGTTAAACAGTTAAACGTTTTTATACAGGAACATCAAAACCATATATGCTTCAAACACCAAACCTTTTTTTAATGGCTTTCAGATAAAACAATTTATTTATGCAATTAACAACAACATGCAATTTCTAATAATTAGCAGATAATAGTTATCTGCAAAGTACTTTATAAAATTGCCTTTGAACTGCGTCCGTTCTGTGGGGAATCGCTGAAAATTGGACCATAAAACCACCAGAAAATGTCCTGCATTAACAAGAATTTTCTGTATTCAGTTTCCCTGCAAATTTATGGGCTCAGATATTTGTAAACGTTTGATTTCATAGACACGACCCGAGGACGCCACCTCAGACGCAGGATGGTCCGGGCCGGTGGGCTTCCCGGTGAGAGGCGGTCTGGACTTCTTTGCCTCGCCTTTCCCTCCCTCCCGCCCCCTCAGGAGGACACTATTTTGTTATTATTTCTTCTTGGAAAATTAAAAAAATCTCTAATATGCTGTTTTTATTGGCGTACGTCAGTTCTTTGCAATTCCCCCCCCCCCCATGGACAGTCACGTGCATTTAGCAGTTGGAAAACGTTCCTGGTAAAGCGACTGTCTTAGACGGGAGGCGAGAATATGGAAGAATTATGAGCACCACCACCTGAGCACCGGCCAGTTGGGAGGTGGGCACAGTTGGGTCTGGCCCCGTCCTGGTGTTCGCAAACTGGCCGGAGACCAGGGCCAGAGGGGCAGCGTGTCTGGCCCCGGGCCATGCCCACCCTCCGTCATCACCGTGTCACCGCAGTGCTGTGGAGGTTGCGGCTGCCAAGTGTGGGCCGTGGGCCGAAGCAGCTGTGAGAAAGAGAGGTCCTGGGGTCACCAGGATGCCCTGCACCAGCTGTCCTGCTGCTCCTGGCATGGGGGACCCAGCCGCCTGGGCCCCAAGTTTCCACCAAAGGTCCCGGCTGACCAGAGAGGCTGGCAGTGGCCGCTCAGCGTGGGTGGGGCTCGGGGACCCAGTTTGCCCGGCTCTAGTTTCCAGGGCGTGGCGGGCACAGCCTCGAGGCAGAACGGCTGGCCCAGCCCGTTTCCGGCACTCCTGCCGGCCCCCAGCTCCTGGGGACCCCCACGACTCCACCTCCCGTATGTCGCGTCTCAGCCTCGGGCCTAGAGGGACCCTCCGGCCGGCAGCGCCTCTGGGTCCACGTGGGGCTCATGCTTAGGCCGTGCCACCGAGACCGGCTGCTTCTCCCATGCTGGTGGCCACTGAGACCGGCCACGCCCCTGCACTGGGCAGCCACTGAGACCGGCCACGCCCCCTGCACTGGGCAGCCACTGAGACCGGCCACGCCTCCTGCACCGGGCGGCCACTGAGACCGGCCACTCCTCCCGTGCTGGGCGGCCAGCTGCCAGGCCTGCCACTGGCCAGAGGACGGACCGAGGGCTGCCCCGGCCGTGCTGCTGTGCTCCTCTCGCAGTCCTGGCGTCCGGGCTGTGGGTCTGGGTGTGGGCACGGCTGGGGGCAGGGAGCTGCTTGTCCAGACCTGGACACCTCCCCACGCCTGCCCACGCACACCCGGCCCTTGGGTGCCAGGGACTCTGCAGACAGTCCCTGGCGTCTCGCCGTGCTCCACCCTGCCCGGGAGACGGGCCTCACGTCTGCCGGTGCCCGTGTGCCGGGGCTGACACGGTGCTTAGATGTCCTCTGGGCGCGGCTGCTGGCCCTGTGGTGGGCTCCACCGGCCCTTCCCACTGCGGACGGGGTTCCGGCCTTCCAGACGGCGGCGGGGGCCCTCCTGTGAGGCTGCTGAGTGCAGGTCTCCAACGTGCTCCTTTATTAGTTCTCCTAAAGGGCTTCCAGAGTCACAGGGGGTGGAAGGTTCCGGGCTTGGGGCGAAGATGGTTCTGGACGTTCACTGTCCAGTTCCCCTGCAGGGTCGGTCTCCTTCCTCTACAAGGCACTCTTTGCCTGATCCGCGGGCGTGAGCCCAGGTCACAGCCAGGGTCACGGCGGGGCAGAGTGAGGGCAAGCCTGGGGTGCCCACGTGTCTCCTCTCAGGCCGTCTCCCTCCTCTCTCTCCCATGGGATTGTGGAATAACCTCCTCGGCCTGGAGACCTCACTCAGCTCCTGACAGGAGCCGGCGCAGAGCTGCAGGCGGACTGTGAGTGATTGGCACGTCATCTTCCGAGCGAGTTCTCACCTGTGACTGACATTCATGATTGTTGCGGACGGGCAGACTCTTAGCTTGTTTGCGACCGTCACTTGTACATGTCGGAGAGTTTGTCTCTTCATTGCTGGGTCTGGGGCTAAGGACGCTTTTAAAATCCCCCTATTATTCTTTTAATTTATAAACGACCACAATGATGCTCTTTACCCTGAGACGGCTCATATCTTCTTTTAAAAATTTTTATCAATCTTGTTTGATGTTGTGGATTTTATTTTATTGTTTTAATAAGTGGTTTCTGTTTAGTTGCATTGCTGTATTGTTTTCCTATTTTAAGTGTTATTGGATTTAGTTTCTCTTTTTATTACCTGATTTTTGCTGGCTCAGAAGTTTTTTGACTTTTGCTCTGGTTTCTTGAGTGGTACTTGATTGAGTCTTTCCTTTTTATAATCCTCAGGGCTATGAATTTTCCTCTCCTCACTGCTTTGCCTGCACCCGGAATATTGGGATATTTATTTTATTCAGCACTGTGCATTTTAATTTACTTGTAGAAGTCTTCTCTGATCCAAACCTTGTTTATAAATGGACTTTGCACGTGTTTGAGTCTTTCTTGCTGTTATTTTAGTGAATTTTTAAAGTTTTGCATTCTGATGAGACGACTCGGTCTGCTGACGCCTCATCTTGGTGGGGTCTGGCTGCTTTGTCTCTGCCCTGGATGTAGTGAGTGTTGGGGGGTTTCCAGGGAGCGGCCTGGGGGCTCGGCTCCTTGTGCTGACCTTCCCAGTACACAGCAGGTCCTGTTGTCATCCACGCCCCAGGGCGAGGCCGCACCACCTTCCCACTTGGACCCGGCAGCCTGTTTTCATTCGGGGCAGAGCTGACTCAGGGCTGAGCCGCCGCTCCCTGTGCTGTGATGTCTGCCCCTGGCCCGAGTCCCGGCCTTCCCGCGGTGTCTTATTTGCTTGCATCTCTCCTGAGTTCCGCCGTTGTGGTGGAGAGGGCTGCTCTGTGCGGTGGCCCTGCTGTCCCTCTGGCGCTGCCAGGCACGCGAGGGCCCATCCGTGGCCGGCGGTGGCGGCCTTCCTTCTGATCCCAGCAGCCCTTCCCGCTCTCCCCCGCGCTCGGAGGACCCCAAGAGCCTTGCACGCGGGACGTGGCTCTGGGGCCCGGGGCCCATCTGGCTGGGAGGGCAGGGGCAGCCCCAGCAGCGTCCACTCGCCTGGGGCCCGAGGGGCCCAGCGTCTGCCCCAGCCTGACCGTCCCTCGCTCGCCTGCTGCTTTCCCAGGCAGTGCTGAAGGCCCGGGGCAGAGAAGGGGGGCAGAGGTGTCCAGCGCGTTGGCCAGTGATGGGAGAAAGTAGGCAGGACGCGGGAAACGGCTCCTCTGTCAGCTGTGCAGACGGCTCCCCAGAGCTTCGGGCCTCCAGGACCTGCCCAGTCAGGGGAACCGAGAGTCCACCCTCGCCAGAGACTCACACAGTCCGGACACGGGCCAGGAGCTGATCCCGAGGTGACCCCTTCACCTGCTCCAGGGGACGCTTCTCCACGTCACCTCACAGGGCCTCTGGGCCCTTGGCTGAGACAACAGCTACGCCCGTGCCAGGAACTCCGGGGGACGCGGTCCCATTCCTGCCGCAGCCTGAGCTCTGCTCCTCTGTGGAGGGGCCCAGTGCTCTCAGGGGAGGGCCCAGAGCTCTCAGGGGAGGGCCCAGAGCTCTCAGGGGAGGGCCCAGAGCTCTCAGGGGAAGGCCCAGTGCTCTCAGGGGAGGGCCCAGTTCTCTCAGGGGAGGGCCCAGAGCTCTCAGGGGAAGGCCCAGTGCTCTCAGGGGAGGGCCCAGTGCTCTCAGGGGAGGACCCAGTGCTCTCAGGGGAGGGCCCAGTGCTCTCAGGGGAGGGGCTCAGTGCTCTCAGGGGAGGACCCAGTGCTCTCAGGGGAGGGCCCAGAGCTCTCAGGGGAGGGGCCCAGTGCTCTCAGGGGAGGACCCAGTGCTCTCAGGGGAGGACCCAGTGCTCTCAGGGGAGGGGCTCAGTGCTCTCAGGAGAGGACCCAGTGCTCTCAGGGGAGGGCCCAGTGCTCTCAGGGGAGGGGCCGAGTGCTCTCAGGGGAGGGCCCAGTGCTCTCAGGGGAGGGCCCAGTGCTCTCAGGGGAGGCGCCCAGAGCTCTCAGGGGAGGGCTGAGTGCTCTCAGGGGAGGGGCCCAGTGCTCTTAGGGGAGGGCTGAGTGCTCTCAGGGGAGGGGCCCAGAGCTCTCAGGGGAGGGCTGAGTGCTCTCAGGGGAGGGGCCCAGTGCTCTCAGGGGAGGGCCCAGTGCTCTCAGGGGAGGGCCGAGTGCTCTCAGGGGAGGGGCCCAGAGCTCTCAGGGGAGGGCTGAGTGCTCTCAGGGGAGAGCCCAGTGCTCTCAGGGGAGGGGCTCAGTGCTCTCAGGGGAGGGCCCAGTGCTCTCGGGGGAGGGGCTCAGTGTTCTCAGGGGAGGCCCAGTGCTCTCAGAGGAGGGCCCAGTCCTCTCAGGTACGGGGGCCACTTCCTCCCCCGAGCAGCACCGGAGCCCACCCGCCCCCCCCCCCCCGTGGAGCCTTGCAGGCTGAGTGGACATGCCCTGGGCGTGTGCCCCTTCCCCTCCGCGGGCTCCCAGGGTCCTGAGGGGTCTCCTCCGCTGGTCGCACTGGGGCTACTGTGGCCGAGTTGGCCGTGTCTCAGCTGCGAATGCGGGGCCCCAACACTCAGGCCCGGAAGTCATGTGTGAAGGTGCTGGAGCCTCTCCGGAATCCCTGGAGGGGAGGGACCCAAGGGGCCGCTCCAGAAGGCCGTGCGGGGTCACCTTCGTGCTTCTGATCTGGTGTGTCCCACCTGGACGGCCAGCTGCCCGCCTCTGCCTCAGAGTCCACACAGCACCCGGGCGAGGGGAAGAAGCGGCCTCGAGTGCGGGACTCCGGGACGGGGCCCTCGTGTGTGGGGACGGGGGCCCTCGTGTGCGGGGACGGGGGCCCTCGCGTGCGGGACTCCGGGACGGGGGCCCTCCCGTGCCTAAATTCAGTTCGAGTCTCTGCTTTCTCCCGTGTGCCCACCATGGCGGGCAGCAGGTGGTGTGCGTAGCTGCCGGCTGGCGTGCGGGCAGGGCCTCAGCCCCTGCGTGAAGCTCTCCTCCCTGCCTCCTTCTCTTGCTCCCTCCTGCCGGTCTCTCCCCGGGGTCTGCTTCAGCACTTGAGCCCCACCTGCCCACCCCGCAGAGCACCGGGACTCTCACCCGGCTCTGCCCTCGGCGCCCTCCCGGCACCTGGCAGAGGCAGCGGGGGGGCGTGGGGAGGCCCCTTCTGCCGCGAGCCGGCCCGGCCCTGCTCCAGGCCGCTCCTGCACGGTCCCGGGCTGCTGTCTGTTCCAGAGCCGCGAGACTTTCGCCCTCTGGGCGACGGTTCTCCTGCAGTGCCTGGTCCCAGCGAGGTGGCGTCTGAGGGCACGGTGCCACCGTGACTTAAGGACCAATACACATGCCACCCAGCCTGGCAATCTCCACGGAGCTTCTTTTCTTTGTAGAGTAAAAACGAGGATCACGGTGATTCTGTTATGCCATCACTCCACCTGTTACTGAAGCTCCTCTCGGCACCACTTAGCACAGAGTCGTCCACATGCTAACTTTCGACAACTCTGGTCCCCTCGTTGCCGGGGAGGGGGCGACTCCAGCTCCCGGGAACGCGGCATCAGGGCCGAGTGAGGCTCGGCCGAGGACACGGGGGCGGCTGCAGCCAGCACCCTCATCCCCTCCCCCTGTGCGACCTTGAGTCACTTTGTCCGTCCGTCCCCCAGGGAGCTGTCGCCAATGTGGGGCATCTCTCATTACTCCGAGCGCCTCCATTAGGGCCCGAAACAGTGAAACTCTAGAGTTATTATATTATACTGTACCCACAAATGACATAATTACAAACCAATCCCTAATTTGAGAATTCCAGAGAGTTCAAAGAGGTCAAATGTTTAATTGAAATGGAATATTTAAGCTAAATTGCTCCTGCACTACTTCAATATTATTGAAGTACTAATAAATACATTAAAAGACTGTTAGCAAAAGTACTTCCTGCTGAAGCATGAGCGTCCCACGAACCACATTAGCTATTTTGTGATATACCGAGAATGTGGTTTCGGGCTAATTAAATGCCATGCATTTTTGATAGCACTTAACAATATGTGGTTAATTATTATTATGCAGGCTTTGTTCTATGGCATTAATTATGACGAGCTCGTTTGGCTTTTATAAGAATAGGGAGCGTGTTGTTTGGGAGGTACAGTGCTGATTGCTTTATTATGATTCCCATTTGATTTAATAAACTTGGAGACGGATGAAAAGCAGAGTTTTCTAAATAGGGCCTAGCGCTGGGACCAAGAATGCAGAGCCAGGAGGACCCTGCGTGTGACCCCGGCAGACTGGGCATTGGGCCTGCACCCACGGCTCTGGTGCCTGCGTCTCTGTGCCCGGCACCCGCTGGGCCAGGAGGAAGAATACCGCACCCCCTGGAGCCAGGCCAGGCCTGCAGGACCCCCACCAGGCCACCCCCACTCGCCTGCTGTGGTTCCCCTGTGGGTGAGGCCCCAGCCCTGTGGCTCCCTCACACCTTTGCTGGAGGCAGCTGGGATCCACCCGGGCTCAGGGCTGGAGGCGCAGAGCCTGGACTCACCCACACTAGCCTCACAGCCCAGCCTGGCCCCAGTCAAGGGGCGAGTTCCCAGGAGGAGTCTGTGCAGGAGAGGACCTCATGGGCTGACGGACGCCTTGAGACCACGAGTATACACCTCTCAGACCCTGTTTCCCCTCAGACCCTGACTGCACCCCTCAGACTCTGTATCCCCTCAGACCCTGACTGTATCCCTTCAGACCCTGACTACACCCCTCAGACCCTGACTGTATCCCCTCAGACCCTGACTGTATTCCTCAGACCTTGACTTACCCCCTCAGACCCTGACTGTATCCCCTCAGACCCTGACTGTATCCCCTCAGACCTTGACTGTATCCCCTCAGACCCTGACTGCACCCCTCAGGCCCTGACTGTATCCCCTCAGACCCTGACTGCACCTCCCCAGGCCCTGACTGTATCCCTCAGACCCTGACTGTATCCCCTCAGACCCTGACTGTATCCCCTCAGACCTTGACTGTATCCCCTCAGACCCTGACTGTATCCCCTCAGACCTTGACTGTATCCCCTCAGACCCTGACTGCACCTCCTCAGGCCCTGACTGTATCCCTCAGACCCTGACTGTATCCCCTCAGACCTTGACTGTATCCCTCAGACCTTGACTGTACCCCCTCAGACCCTGACTGTATCCCCTCAGACCCTGACTGTATCCCCTCAGACCCTGACTGTATCCCCTCAGACCCTGACTGTATCCCCTCAGACCCCGACTGTATGCCCTCAGACCCCGACTGTATCCCCTCAGACCCTGACTGTACTCCCTCAGACCCTGACTGTATCCCCTCAGACCCCGACTGTATCCCCTCAGACCCTGACTGTACCCCCTCAGACCCTGAATGCACCCCCAGACCCTGACTGCACCCCCTTAGACCCTGACTACACCCCCTCAGACCCTGACTGTATCCCCTCAGACTCTGACTGTATCCCCTCAGACCCTGACTGTATCCCCTCAGACCCTGACTGTACCCCCTCAGACCCTGACTGTACCCCCTCAGACCCTGAATGCACCCCCTCAGGCCTGACTGTATTCCCCTCAGACCCTGACTGCACCCCCTCAGGCCTGACTGTATTCCCCTCAGACCCTGACTACACCCCCTCAGACCCTGACTGTATCCCCTCAGACCCTGACTGTATCCCCTCAGAACCTGACTGCATACCCCTCACAGCTGAGTGCACCCTCTCAGGTCCTCAGCATTTACCAGTCAGACTCTGAGTGTACACCATTTAATCCCTGAGTGTACAATCCTCAGACTCTGAGTATACATTCCTGAGTACACACGCTTTACCCCTGAGTAATGCCCTGTACCTGAGTATAAGCGTCTCATGTCCCCTCACACCTTAATACATGACCTCATACCCGAGTCCCACCCCCACACCTGAGTACACCCCTCTCACACCTGAGTATATACCTCACACATCTGCGTGCACACCCTCACACTTGAGTACATGCCCCACACCTGAGTGTGTATACCCTCAGTATACCCGAGTATACACCCCTCACACCAAAGCACAGGCCTCTCCCGCCTGAGTCCAGGACCCTGAGTATGTCCTCACCTGGGTACGCCCCTCACAGCTGAGACCCCTCTCCACCTGAGCACATGCCCCTCGTACTGTCTGAGGTGGAGACGAGCGGGTGCTGCCCAGGGCTGCTGATCGGGCCAGCCATGGCGTCTGTCTCATCCCAGCCCGGGAAGCGTGAGGGAGGCAGGAGTCGTCTCTGCAGCCCCTGGGACGCTCTTGCCCGTCCTCCTGCCCTCAGCTCTGAAGCCCTGGCCTGGCCACGGCCCCATGGTGTGTGGCTGTGGGGTCTCCGTGGGGGCCAGGTCAGGGCCTTCCTCACTGTGGCCTCAGCCGTGCTGGACGTGCCAGGTCCGGGGGGCGCCCAGGGGGCCGCAGCTGCAGGCGGGAGGTGGGTCCCTCAGGTGAAGCCCGTTTCTGGGGCTGTCAGGCTCTGAGGCCGCACGTGGACATAGGCAGGCCTGGGGGTGCAGCTACGGGTCAGACGTGCGTCCAGGCCTCACCTTTGCCCACCAGGTGCCCTTGCAGGGAGCGGCCCTTGTCCATGGAGGGCAGCCGGAGGTGCCCCAGCCCGGGGCCCGCTCTCCCCCCGCAGGTGGCACGGGATGTGGACGCAGCTCTGGTCAGGGGCCGCCCCGAGTCGTGACAGCGCCTGCCCACGGCCGGGGCTGGGTGGGGACAGCCCTGGAGCTCCCACACGCCGGCTGGCGGGTCCCAGACGGACACGGCCCCCTCCCGTCCAGCGCCCGTGGCCCGGCTGCGGGGCCCAGGCAGACGGGACTCGGCGACAGCGGGTCGGTGCCCAGGAGCCCGGCTGCACACGGGCGCTGCCGAGGCAGGGCCGAGGGGGCCGGGGCTCCTCCGCCCCCGACGAGCAGGTAGAGGCGGCTCAGCGGGGCGCGGGGCCTCGCCCGCACGCACAGTGGGGGGCCCCGCGCAGTGCCAGGTTCGCACCGCGAGCGGGAGAGGCAGGTTTTTACTGTCGCACAATGTGGTGTTGTTCCTACAATCCAGGTTTACTGCCGCACTATTAATGCTTAACTCCGCGCTAATTACCAGCGGGATGGGGAAGGCGCAGCTCAGACGGTTGTTAGCTCCCGCACACGCTGTGCGGGGGGCGTCCCGCGGCCCGGCGTCGGGGGCGCGGTGGGGGCTTTGTCTCTGCCGGAGCTGGCGGGAGACGCGGCGAGGTCGGGCCCCTGAAGGCGGCCGTGGGTGGCCGTCGGGCTCCAGCGGTGCCGGGGCCTGCACTCCAGGGTCATTTCGGGCGGCTCCCGGGGCTGCCCGCGGGCCGTCTGCCTCCAGGAAGGACCGCGGGGCCCAGGGCCGCACCCCGCAAACACCGCCAGAGCGGCTCTGGCCCGGCCCACGCCCTCGACTCTCCGGGCCTTTCTCTGGGCTCACTGGCCCCCGGGATCCTGGACATCCGGGAACAGCCGTGGTCTGGAGACACTGCACCGTGGGGCCTCGGAGCCAGCAGGGGCCGGCCCCATCTGGACGGCCGTGGCCAACACGCCCGCCTTCCCGAGCACAGCGGCAGGCGGTGCCAGAGCCCCGAGGCCGGGCCAGGCTGTGACCCCGGGGGTCGCACTGTCTGCTGGGTGTGACCGGTGGGGACGGAAGCAGGTGGGCATTGATGTGTGAGCCCCCCCGCGCAGGAACCCCCGGGCCGGGCAGCTCCTGAGCACGGGCGTGTCCACCCTGAGGTCAGCACTGTGGCCGGGGCACAGGGCTCCCCCGTCTCTGCATGGACACAGCCCCGCCTGAGACCAGGCAGTCCCCACTGGTCTCCGCAGATGGCCCGACCCCCGTGTCCTCCCGTCCCGGCCGGGGCAGGCGGGAGTGGGCACAGCGGCCACCTGCCTGCCCCTCCCCGTGCTGCGAGTCAGCCGCCAGCCGGGCCACTGTCTCTGGAGAGGAGCTGCCCGAGCACTGGGCCGTGCTCTCGCCAGGAGAGGCCCTCCGCGGCCCCTCCCCCTGGCCCGCGGGACCCTCACTCGCTCGTGGTCGGCTGCGGTGACAGAGGGAGGGGGGCTTCAAGGTGCCCCGCTGCGAGTGCCCCTCCGGCCTCGCCCTCCTCACGTGGGACTGTTTACCGGGCGGCTCTCCCGGCCGTATCCGCGCTCCATAAATATCCCTGTAAGATGCCACTTGATGCCTCCCGGAGCCGCGAGGAAGCAGCCCGGATCCTCCTGCTCCAAAGCAGCTAAATGTATTACAATAAATTTGCTTTCTCCGTGCGGCGGGATTGGAAACCTATAAGATGTTGAGTAAGAAAACTGATACCGCTGCTTATCTGTCGGCAGCTCGTGGTGTTGGGAAGCCAGTAATTGAAAAATGGATAGCATTGATATTTGAACCTTTTCTATAACCTTTGAAGTGTAAGCCTTTTGGGGAATAAATTGCTTTTTGTAACAAGAACAGTGTCAGCTCCCATATTTAGAAAGCGCGCACTTAATTCATTTTCAGACGGAGAAACTCATGTTGTCTTGTTGGGAAAAACATTGCAAAATGGATTAAGGTTCACCCTGGAGAGATGATAACTTAATATAAATAACTGCGGGCTGATCTTTATTAGTTAGGGAGCGGATATTGCCGGCCAGGACAGCCGACCTTCGCCGCTGATTGATCCCCGCAACTCAGCAGCCGCGCCGTCTCTGGAGAATAACTTGGGGCGTTGGGGATGTTTAGTCTCCTCCTGTTTGGGCGCACGCGGCGGGGAGCGTGCAGTGCGGTGGCGCGGGGCAGGCTCTGTGCCGAGGCTCAGGTCCCGCAGAGGCAGCCAGCAAGGGGCTCACTGCACTTTCCCGAGCCGGGGCCGGGCCCGAGCCGAGAGCCCTCCAAGCAGCCGGGGAGGACGAGCGGCCTCCGGTGCCCTGTCCCCAGCCTGGACGTCCAGGCCTTCCCGCTGCTCTGTCCTGTCAGAACGGGCAGGAGCACCATGTTCTGAGCCCCCAGACCCCCCGCTCCCTCTTTCTCTGCACACATGACCGCGCTGTGTCCGCGTGTCTTGCCCCAGCTCTGCCGGGCTAGAGGCCTGCTCTGGTGGCCGGCAGGGCGCAGGGGAGGGGCGGGGAGGGGCGGCTTTGCGTGCAGCCTTTCTTGGTTGAGGTTCTGAGGGGATCGACTCTGCGCCTGGCGGTGTGCAGGGCTCTGCAGTGGAGGAGGTCAGAGGGTGTTCACCATGCTGGTCAGTGCTCACGGGGGTGGGCCAGCCACACCTGCAAGGTGTGCCCAGGTGTGTCCAGTTGTGCCTAGGTATGCCCAGATATGTCCAAGTATGTCATATGTGCCCAGGTGTGCCCAGGTGTGTTTGGTGTGCCCAGTGAGCCCAGGTGTGCCCAGTGAGCCCAGGTGTGCCCAGGTGTGTTTGGTGTGTTCAGTTGTGCCCAGGTGTGCCCAGGTGTGTCCAGGTGTGTTTGGTGTGTTCAGTTGTGCCCAGGTGTGTCCAGGTGTGTTTGGTGTATCCAGTGTGCCCAGGTATGCCCAGGTGTGACCAGGTGTGACCAGGTGTGCCCAGGTGTACCTAGGTATGCCCAGGTGTGTTTGGTGTACCCAGTGAGCCCAGGTGTGCCCAGGTGTGTTTGGTGTATCCAGTGTGCCCAGGTGTGCCCAGGTGTGTTTGGTGTGTCCAGTTGTGCCCAGGTATGTCCAGTGTATCATATGTACCCGGTGTGCCCAGGTGTGTTTGGTGTATCCAGTGAGCCCAGGTGTGCCCAGGTATGCCCAGGTGTGCCCAGGTGTGCCCAGGTGTACCCAGGTGTGCCCAGGTATGTCCAGGTGTGCCCAGGTATGTCCAGGTATGACCAGGTATGACCAGTTGTGTTCAGTGTGTCCAGTGTGCCTGCCGCGCCCAGCCCCAGGGGCACGTGGGGGCCTGCAGGGGTGAGCGTGCTGCTCTCTGGCCCTGCTTCCTGTGGCAGTGACGCTGACTGGGATGAGGGGATGGATGCACAGGGCCGGGTGAGGCCCACAGGCCAAACTGACCTCTGTGCTGACCCCCTGGACTCAGCTGACAGGTCAGTGGGGTCAGGTCAGGGTTTGTGCCTGGCCCCTCCCTGGGCTCCGGGGCCCATGTTCTGCCCACACGACTCCCCGCACACTTCCCCCCCGAGACACGAGGACCGTTCCTGGGAAGTCCCCCAAACTCGGCCAGCCTCCCCTGCCCACGTCTGCCTGTGGCTGGCGCCGGCCACGGCCCCTCCTGGCCCACGAGCTGCTCGGCACTGGGAGAGCCACCCTGTCCTTCAGGCTGCGGGAGGCAAGGACGCGGGGGTGCAGCCAGGAGCCAGGCACTGTGCCCCGGGGCTGGGGGAGCACCCTGGGGTGGGGGCCCTGGGGACTGTGCCCATAAATGAGGGCCCAGGCCTGGGCTGCCCGCAGAGCCACGCGGCAAACGCTCCTTGAAGATCCCGGAGGAACAGAGGCTGTGTCCCGATGTGGCGGGCGTTGAGGGGAGTAACTATGAAAGCAAAGCTCATCATTTTGAGTTTGGCAAAGATCCATTATGTTCCTGTATCTTTTTATAACTCTGAAATAAATCTTGCTGAGGTTTTCCAGATGGTGCTGAGGATAAATTCTACTGTGCGGGTTCAGGCGCTGTCGACGCCGCCGCTATCACCACCAGCTAAAACTTTAGCTGCCTTATTTATTAGACGGTGCAATGCCAAAAATGCTTGATTTTTAGCCTCGCTGGGCCATTTGCTGAACCGAGCCAATAAATCCATTACGTGGCTGTTGGCGTGCAGCCCTCCCGGTGCCTGACCGAGTGTTCGCAGGGAGGCCGGCAGGGACCCGCCTCCACGCACTCGGCCCCACCCAGCCTGCCCAGCTCCTCTTGGGTGAAGGCGGAGAACCCGCGTGTGTGCATATGTGTGTGTTTGTGTGTGTGCAGGTGTGTGTTTGTATGTGTGCAGGAGCACATGCGCATGCGTGCATGTTTACGTGCTCATATGTGTGCCTGTGTGTGCTTGTATGCATGTGTGTGCACGTGTGTCCATGTGTGCATATAGGTGTGTTCGTGTGTGGGTGCGTGCACGTGTGTGCATGCATGTGTGCTTGCACGTGTGTGCACACATGTGCATGTGCGTGTGTGGGAGTTGTGTGGGAGTGTGTGCGTGTGTGTGAGTGTGTGTGTGCGTGTGTGTGAGTGTGCGTGTGTGTGCGTGTGTGTGAGTATGCGTATGTGAGTGTGTGCGTGTGTGAGTGTGTGTGTGAGTGTGCGTATGTGAGTGTGTGTGTGCATGTGTGTGTGCGTGTGTATGAGTGTGCGTATGTGTGAGTGTGCGTGTGTGTAAGTGTGTGTGAGTGTGTGTGAGTGTGTGCATGTGTGTGAGTGCATGTGTGTGTGTGAGTGTGAGTATGTGTGAGTGTGTGAGTGTGTGTGTGCGTGTGTGAGTGTGTGCGTGTGTGTGAGTGTGTGTGTGTGAGTGTGTGAGTGTGTGCGTGTGTGAGTGCGTGTGAGTGCGTGTGTGTGCATGTGTGAGTGTGTGTGCGTGTGTGTGTGAGTGTGTGTGAGTGTGTGTGCGTGTGTGAGTGTGTGTGAGTGTGTGTGCGTGTGTGTGAGTGTGTGTGCATGTGTGAGTGTGTGTGCATGTGTGTGCGTGTGTGTGAGTGTGAGCATGTGTGAGTGTGTGTGCATGTGTGTGCGTGTGTGTGAGTGTGAGTATGTGTGAGTGTGTGAGTGTGTGTGCGTGTGTGTGAGTGTGAGTGCATGTGTGTGCGTGTGTGTGAGTGTGAGTATGTGTGAGTGTGTGAGTGTGTGTGTGAGTGTGTGTATGCGTGTGTGAGTGTGTGTGCGTGTGTGAGTGTGTGCGTGTGTGTGAGTGTGTGAGTGCGTGTATGTGCGTGTGTGTGCGTGTGTGAGTGTGTGCGTGTGTGTGAGTGTGTGTGAGTGCGTGTATGTGCGTGTGTGTGCGTGTGTGAGTGTGTGTGCGTGTGTGTGAGTGTGTGTGAGTGTGTGTGAGTGTGTGTGCGTGTGTGAGTGTGTGTGAGTGTGTGTGCGTGTGTGAGTGTGTGCGTGTGTGTGTGTGTGCGTGTGTGTGAGTGTGTGTGTGTGTGTGTGTGTGTGTGTCGGGTGCGGGGCCATCCCTCAGGTCCCGAGCACAGGCAGGGCTGCATGGAGAGGCCCGGGCGGGCCCTCCCTGGGCAGCGGCACTGTCCTGGTGGGTGGCTCCTGCACACCCCGGGCTGAGAGGGAGGGACGTGGGTGCAGACAGAGCCCTCCAGAATAGACTCTTGTGCTTTGTGTCATGAAGCCCGGACTCCCGGGCGTGAGGGTGGGTGTGGCCTCTGCCCTTTCCTGCCCTGCCCGCTGCCCCTCTCCGCGTGCCCGGGACACCCCTTTCCCCCAGCACAAGCCCCTCCTGGGGCCCCCCGCCGGCACCTCACTCTGGCCTCCCGCTCTCTGCCTTCCCGAGAAGCTCCGTCAGGGCCCCAGGGCGCGGCCGTGCCCCTCACCGCCCTCCCTGCCCTAGACTGCCCGCAGGCCGGCGGCCTGAGCACAGCCCTGAGCCCACGGGGAGGACACGCCTCTGCTGTCTGCGGCCTCCTCTCGGCCGGCAGCGCACGGAGCCCTGCGGCCGGGTCAGCTCTGCTGTGGGGTGTTGGCGTCCCCGCCAGAGCCGGCCGAGCGCGTGTCCTGCGCCTTCTCTGTCCCTCTGCCGCCGAGCTGGGGCCACCTCTTCCTGCCCAGCCCGGGTTTGGAGCGCGGCTGTGCCCCGGAGCTCGGCTCTGTGCTGCCCTGAGGCCACTTGCCGGCAGCAAAGGAGCAAACACGTTCACCTGCTGCTGCTGCTGCGGCCCCTTCCAGCCAGAGGCCATGGCGCGGCCGGCGTCCCTCGCTCAGGGGCGCTACCTAAGTAGCGGAAGTGTCTCAGCCAAACTCACCGGGAACCCCAGCTGCAGGGGCTCAGGGAGAGCCTCCCTGCCCGCCCTCGTTCTTCTCTTCTGAACGCCCCATCACCCCTGCCCTCCTTGCCCAGGCTCCGACTCTCAGGCGTGGCCAGTGTGTATGTGTGTGAGTGTGCGTGTTTGCATGTGTGCATATGTGTACATGCATGTACATGTGCATGTGCCCATGCACATGTGTGTGCACGTGTATGTGTGTATGCGTGTGCATGCATGTGCATGTGTGCATGTGTGTTATGTGTGTATGCGAGTGTGTTTCTCTGTGTGTGTGCGTGCATGTGCGTGCGCTGTGTGTGTGTGCGTGCGTGTGCGTGCGTGTGCGTGTGTGTGGCTCCAGCCTGCCACCTGAGTTGCGTGTGCCTTCAGGACAGCCGTAGCTGCAGCCAGCTGGGAAAGCCCAGGGGCTGACCCCTCCTGCCCGGTGGCCCTGGCTCCACCCTCCACAGCGCAAGGGCAGCCCAGGCCTCGTGGGCCATAACAAGGGGCCGCGCTGAGCCGAGCCTGACCCCGCACTCTCCACTCAGGCCAGCACGTGGGGAGGCTTCTGGGACGCGCTCACAAGCCTGGCGTGGAGGGTGGTCAGCAATGCCCACCGCACACCGGAGAGGCCACCTTTGCCCCATGCAGTGCAGGACGCAGGTGCCCACCTGCCAGGGCTCCCCCTGCTTCCTGCTGGGTGAGACAGGGGTAAAAGCAAACCGAGTGCACGTGTGTGCTCATGTGACTTCTACGCCCACACTGTGCCCCTACGCTTTCCCCGTGTATCCTCTCTGTGTGCATGTGTGCCCTATGTGAGTGCATGCCTGTTCTCTCTGTGCACCTTCTGTGTAGAAGTGTGTATACATGTGACTTCTGTATCCTTGTGTGCATGGTGCCTTCTGTGTGCATGTGTATGCACAGGTAACCTTTGTGTGCATGTGGGACTTCTATATGCATGTGTGTTCACTCATGACTTTTTGAGCAAATGTGTGTGCATGCATATAAACATGTGACTTATTTATGAACACATGACTTCTTGATTGCATGCGTCATATATGTGCATATGTGGATACGTGTGCCTGTGTATGTGCATGTATAACTCCTGTGCATTATATGTGCATGTGTGCCTTCTGTGAATAAATAAATGTGCTGCCTGCTTGCATATGTAACACATATGTGCCTTTTGTGCAGATGTGTGCACATGTGTCTTCTACATATACTGATGTGTTATGTGTGCACATATGCCCTTTCCATGAGTGGCATGTGTGTAGATGTTTCTGTGAACTCATACAAATGGGTGCATGAGTATGTGCCTTCTCTGTGTGCCTCTGTGTGCATGCGTGTGTGCACAGAATGAGGACAATGAGGCAGTGTGGCCACGAGCTGCCCACAGATCCACGGGAGCTGCCCACGGATCCACGGGGTCTCCTCTCGTGGACAGGGAGGATGGGGGAGCAGCTCACTGTGGGTGTAGAAGATCATTTTTTAAAAACATTGACCCACAATGAGATAAAAAGCTGCTCATGATTTTCAGTCATGCGGTGTTAGAGCGCCCATCCCTCAACCATGTCCACTCCCCTCACCGCTGTCCCCACTTTCCTCCAGGGTGCGGTAGATCTTGCAGAGAGCAGAGCCTGGGCCCAGAGCGCCTTCTCCACCTGGCAGCTTCATGTCACCCACGAGGCCGCCTGTCCCGCCCTGAGGAGGGGCTGGCTGGGGTCACCCGGAATGGACTTGGGTCACTGCTGCCTGCTGCCTGCTTTTAGGGGTTGCTGTTCCGGGGAAAGGTCAGGGTGATTATTTAGTGGGAAAAATTGTATTTGCTGGAACTTTATTGGTTCTCTTCACAAACCCGACTTATTTATGACAGAAGTGCTTTTCGGGCGGTTGATAGCAGTTATTTCTCTTTTATGACACTTCTTCCTCGGCGTGGAATGACGCCATAAATGATACTGACAGCGCGATGGTGCGGCTGTATTTTCTGTCTGTTGTAAAACTTTGCTACTTTCTGGTCAAAGTAAGTTGTGGTGCCGGCCTCCCAGGGTGAGGCCGCAGAGCAGGAGAGGGGCACGGAGGCTTCAGCTGGTGCCTCTGCTCCCCACGCCGTGCTCAGCGCTGGCTGCCGTCCTGCTCTCAGCTTCCCAGACTCGCCCCTCTGGCATCCTGCAGCCGGAACTCTGGATTCTGGGGTGAAAAGACTCCCAGAGTTCCCTGGCTTGTGTGTGATGCTCTGAGCTCAGGTGCCCACGGGCCAACTCCCTCCACACTGGGGGGAAGGACCCCAGAGCCCTCAGGACCTCTGCCGAGTCTCTGTCCAGGGGCCACACGTTTCCTCATTCATGAAAGATGATGGTGTGTGAGCTCCGGGCCAATGAGCTGCCACACCCCGAGGGATACATCACTAAACCCCGAGGAATATGGTTATACACCAAGGAACATGTGATCATACTCCCAAGGAACACATGATCACATCCCAAGGAACATACAAGGTCAATGTCAATACACCTCAGGTAAACTCCACTGTCTGAGGTCCATGCCATCATGCCTGAGGTAAATGCCATCACACTCAAGGTTCACTCCATCACACCTGAAATCCATGTTACCACACCTGAGGTAGATACCCCCACACCAAAGATCGTGCCACCACAGTTGAGGTAAATACCACTACACCTCAGGTTCATGCCCCCACACCTGAGATTAATACCACCACACTTGAGTCCACATCACCACACCTGAGGTAAACGCCACCACACCAAGGTTCATGCTAGCACACTTGAGGTTAACACCACGGTACCTGAGGTCCATGCCACCACACCTGAGATAAATACCACTATATCTGAGGTCCACACCACTGCACTTGAGGTAAACGCCACCATACCAAGATTCATGCCACCACACCTGAGGTAAATGCCACCACACCCAAGGCTAATATCACCATACCTGAGGTCCACACTCTCTCACCTGAGGAACCTCACAGGGAAAGCCTTGACTCTGCATTGGGTCCGGACACTGCCTGGACTTTCAGTACTGACAGACAGGAAGGGGCTGTGGGAGACGGTGGCGGGGGGGCTCCTTGGTCCAGGGTGCGAGCACTTCGACTCTGGCCGGGCTGATTCAGACAGCCCTGTTCCCTGTCTACCTGGGAGCTCCGTGCTGGACGCCCATTCTACATGGAGTGTGGCCGTGTCACCGCGTGTGTGTGCTTACCGCACGGCGTCCTGCAGCCAATGCAGCTGAGAGCGGGGGTGCGGTGGGGGGGACAGTGCTGGCTCCTGGCTCCACGTGCTGTGTGCTGGTGTGGGGTGGCCGCTCCCAAGGACATTGTGTTTCCAAGGGCAGCGCGATTCTCTCCACAGGAAAAGGCGGAGGACTCCCCACCCCTGCCTGTCTACGTGGCACAGCAGCCATAGAGGACGGATGAGCTTTTCTCCCTGAGCGCTGTGGGGCCACGCAGGCGGCAGGACATTCACGCCAGTGACCACTGAGCCACCGCCAGGCCAGCGGCCACAGAGAGAAAGTGAGAAAGCCATGTGGCTAAGGAGGTGACGTGGATACCCCCTCTCTAGGAGAATGTGTGTGCCTGTGTGTGTGTGCATGTGTGTGCATGTACGTGTGTGTGCGTGTGTGAGAGTGTGAATGTGTGTGTGGTAAATCGTGTGTATGAGTGTAAGTGTGTGCATGTGAATGCTGCATGTACTGGTAAATGCATGCATGTGTTAATGTGCCCGTGTGTGAGTGTTTGTGGTGTGTGAATACACCTGCAAGTGTGTGTGCACATGTAGATGTGTGCATGAGGGTCGGTGAGTGTGTGCATGTGTTAGGTGGTGTATGTGAGAACGTGTGCCTAAGTGTGATCATGCATACATGTGTGAGTGTGCATGAGGGCATGTGACACATATGGGAGTGGGAGTGTGTGAGTGGAAGCGTGTGCAAGTGTGAGTGATGTGGGCTATGATTGTGCGCACATGTGCTTGTGTCAATGTGGGGGTAAGTGTGTGCAGGTGTGAGATTCTCAGGACAGGGATTTCTATTCATTCCCTCAGAGGTGACCCCCCCAACGAAGGTACCCATGCAGGAGCCGTGTGCGTGCCCCTGTGTGTACATGTGTGCAAACACACGCACACGTGTGTTCCAGGGAGACAGCTGGCGTGAGGCAGGGGCCCTGGGATGGGAGGACAGAGAGGGGAGAGAGGGCCGGGCGGGGGCGGGCACAGACAGCGGCTCCCTGCACGGGCCAGGCCTGCCAGCTCTCGCGAGGACGCAGCCCACTTCTCTGCCCGGCTTGGCTGTGCCCGCCTCGACGGTGCCCTCGGCAGTGCGGGCGCGGTGCCGCGGCTCCGGAGTGCCAGCCTGGCGCTGCCGTGCGAGCCAGCACTGGTGCCATCTCTTAATGGCTTCTCCTCGTCCCGCCTCCTGAGACACCCAGTGGCAGATTGTCGACTCAATTACTGTGGTGTCAGGTGATTATCGGGGTCTTAATGTAATCTCCCATTCACACATTCCATATTTCAATTACGGCGAGGCTGGTACAAGCTGTGTGTTCAGATCGCCCATCACCTTATCACTGCTGAGCAATGTCAACTGTAAAACACGCCAGCTGAAGGCAATTACACATGTGTTGAGAACCGATTATGATGGCTCTCTGTGGTATTTGTGATGAGCTGGGGAATGTGCTGAAAATTTAATTTAATGACAATATGCTTGCTGTACGATCCATAATACCTCGCCATGCAGTGGGGCCATTAAAGCCGGCGTGGCTCTGCCGCGGGCCGGAGGGAGCCCTCTGTGGGCGGGGGCGGGGCCTCTCCTGCGGGAATGCCACCCCTCTCGGCCGCACGCTGAAGGTGCCCCCGGCGGGCTCAGGGGTCTCCTCAGCGCTGCCCAGCCCGTCCCCCTGGCTGGGCCTCAGCTCTTGGGGCAGGGAGAGGAGGCGCAGGGACGTGCGGGCCCCCGGGCCGGCCGGCCTGGGTGGGTGCAGGGAGATGGGGCAGCTCCTCCCGCCTGCATCCTGGGGCCCGTGGGCCCAGCACAGGGAGAGGGGCCAGGGTGCGACAGGCAGGGGGCCAGTGTCTGGGCGTGCGTGGAAGGACGGCGGGATGGCCGCGTGTCTGACGGGAAGGAGGGTGGGGGCGGGGTGCAGGGTGCCGTGTGCCGTGTGCCGTGGCTGCGTGGACGGGCAGACGCCCGAGCGCCCCGCCCCGTGGTGCTAGCGGGGAGCAGCAGGGCCGTGGTGACCCGGGTTCACGGGGGCTCTGGCCCCAGTTGAGCTGCAGGCTCGGTGGGGGGCCTCAGAGAGGCTGTTCAGATGGGCCGGGGGAGGGGCGTCCGCAAGCAGATGCTGGGAGTCGGGGACCCCCGAGCAGCCCCGGGCCTGCCGGCACCGTCTCCCCGTGCTCACTCAGGAGCCCGCCGAGGCCAGCGCAGAGTGTGGACGGGGCTTCCTCGGCTGGGAGGCGGGGCCCTTCCTCCTGCCCCTCCGGCCGCCCTGCTGAGCCCGCCCAGGGCGCGGCCCCCGGAGGAGCCCTGCAGGC
Source organism: Sorex araneus (assembly GCF_027595985.1). Classification (NCBI taxonomy): domain Eukaryota; kingdom Metazoa; phylum Chordata; class Mammalia; order Eulipotyphla; family Soricidae; genus Sorex; species Sorex araneus. The sequence continues at coordinate 380,342,921 of NC_073303.1, read as the reverse complement.
GCGGGAGCATGGCCGTGTACGGGTGTGCTTACGTGCGTCTGTGCACGGACTCTCGTGTGTGTCTCATATGAGTGGGTCTGTGTCTGTGTCGGTGTGTGTGTCCTTGTATCAGAGTTTGTGTATGTGTGTCTCTATGTTGGTATGTGTCTCTTGTTGGTGCACATGTGTTCTTGTATGTGCTTGCATGTGCACGTGTGGTTTGGATGTGTGCGTGAGCTCTGTGTCTGTGTGGAGAGGAGCAGGTGTCCTGCTGGCACCTTCCCCTCCCTGAGGGAGCCACAGGACTGTGCCCCGTACCTGCCCACTGTGCTTTCCAGCCATGCCTGCAACTTAAGCTTCTCGTGGCTTCTGTGGGGGTGAAGCTTCGTCCCCAGTTCTTGTGGGCAACACTGACGTGGCCATGGGGTGTTCGGGGAGACTGTGTGGGTGGGCGGGTGGATGGACGGGTGGGTGGGTGGGTGGAGGGAAGGACGGGCGGATGCAGGGGTGAAGGGTGGAGAGAGGGATGAGAGAGCGTTGGTATCTGTGTTTCAGCTTCTCTGCATGTAATTAGCATCTAGTAAGTGCTGCAGGAATATTCTCTTTTTAAAATATTTAATTCTTTTTTAATAACTCACCGTGAGGTACAGTTACAGACTTACAAACTTTTGTACCTGTGTTTCAGTCATACAATGCTGCAGAAATATTCTTGAGACTGCTTTGTGGTGGAGGGGCCAGCCAGTTTCAGAAAATTATTTCTCAGGCATGATTCATTCACTTCTCCATTTTTTTTCTCCAGAGAGTACAGGTGAACTAATGCCTAATCCCATTGAAAACCCTCCAAAGAAGGCCTTCATTCCTGATTTATCTTGATTTTCAAATATTATTGCTTCCAAAATCTTATTGCAAGGATTAGTGTGCTGCTTTATATCTTTACTCAGAGAGGAAAAAAGAATATCTGTGTTATGTGAACTTACAAGTTTCATCGGTTCCAAAATTTCCTACAAGTAGTTCTATACTACGCTATTCACAGAGAGAAAAAGAGAAAATACGTGTTGTTTGGATCTAGAGATTTCCCCATTCCCGAGATTTCAAATCTTACTATATGACTAGTCGTGCGGCCAGGGAGGCAGATGAGCGACCTTCCTCCTCTCTCGGCTGGGCGAGTCGCTCCGCGTCAGTCTGTCCGTGAGGCCAGGGTCGTGCTCTTCTGTCTAGATGCACAGCTCAGGGGGCAGCGTCTCACTCAGACACAGTGATCTCCACGCGGTTGAGCCACCGAGTCACCAGGATCTTCGTGGATAATCCCACACGCATCCGAAAGAGCCGACGCTGGCTGCTTTTCTCACATATAATTATTCACTCAGAAAAAATGCGACCTGATGACAAATCACACACCTATCCCCCCTCCTCCCGCCCCAGGCTGCAGTTAATTTTCGCCATAGGTCAGAGAGGAGAAAGGCCCGCGATTCGAGGTCTTAATTGCATCGCCCACGCCTCCCAGGACCGTGTGCCTGGCGGATAGCGCCCTTCCCCGCAAGCCGGGAAATAGATTCCCCCCTCCGGTGTGGTATTAATTAGACTTCAAGGAGGTGAGGGAAATCCGAGCTCCAGCTCCTGCCTGGGAATTGGAGCGGGCGGCATCAGGGCGGCCGCCAGAGCGTGCGGGGCGTGGGGCGCCAGTTCACCTTGGCTTTGTTCTGGAGAAGAGGCGGTGGAGAGGGCGCGGGTCTGCTCTGTCCCTTCCCGCCATCTCTGCCGGGCTGGATTCCAGGTTAACTTTGTCAATTCTGCGGCTGTAAAAACGGGATGAATTGGCCCGACCTGTGGAAATGTGGGGAGACGCAGGCATCCCTGGGCCGGCCGTATATCACGCACGCGGCGGAGACGGGAGGAAGGAAAACAGGAAAGAGGGCAAGAGGCGAAATGGTTTGTGTCCATTTAAGAAAAAATCAATAATAGCATAAAATTGATTTAGTGCTTGTCATAAAACATAAGTAAGTGCTGGAAAATAGAGAAAATTGAGTCTCAATTTAATCTGCACGCCACGCGCACTGTGCTGATGAAGCGGGGGGTGGGGGCCGCCACATAAAACCCAGAGACAGATACTTAATTGTCATATTAAAGACCGCACGGACGGCGGCCGCGGAGGGGCAGGACCCATTAATCATGTGGATAAGGGGCACTGAAATCAAATCTCAATTAAAATCTGTTCAATAATGTCTCTAATATGTTTTTCAAGCGTTAATTTTTTCCATCGACTCCACACCCCATAAATCAGGTATGTTGCTGTGTGTGTAATAGTTTATGGGGGAGCGGATTATGGCTTTATGAAGTTAATGTAGCAGAACCATTTCATTGACACGGGCTAAAGTTTTATGTCTGTTGTTCATTTCTATTAGTTTCTTCAGCTAAAAATTATTTGGGCTATAAAACTAAAACCCAAGTTCATTTTTTCCCAAACGCCGACATATCCGGCCGTCAGATGCCAGGTCCCTGTCCGCAAAGGCAGCTGGAGGAGCTGCCAGGGGCGCCCCGGGCCCCACCGACCTCCCACGGGAATCCCCAGGAAGCGGCGCCTGCCCTGAGCTCAGCCCTCTGCCAGGGGCTCGGGCTCGGCTGGGCCGGAGCCCAGCACGTGTCCTTGTTGTCAGGAGAGATTCACAGGAAAGGCGCTGCCCCTGCACACGGGCCCTGCGACCCCCGTGCGGCCTCCGTGATTTAGGGAGACACCACACAGCCTTGGGGCTCAGGTGGGGAAGGATGGAGCAGGCGCCCCAGTCCCGTGTCTGATGGCAAGCAAGCTATGACGGGGTCCGGACGTTCTCTCCATCCAGCGTGGCCCCTGCCATAGAGCAGTGGATGCGCCTCTTTCTCCTTCGAGCAGCTTGAGGCCAGTCTAGGGGCTAAACCAGGGGCATACTCCAGGGCTATCTTCCAACACCTCGTCACACTGGGGCTCCGGACAGCACCAGGCATGGTGGGCCATTTCCAGGGACAACATTAAGGGGCCACCTCCTGTCCACCAACACAGTCATCAGCTGCACAGAGGGACCTGCACCCAGACACCTGACAGACACCTGACAGACATCTGACCAGACACCTGACCAGACACCCGACAGACACCTGAGAGACACCTGAGAGACACTTGACTCAGACACCTGTCCAGACACCTGACAGACACCTGACCAACACCTGACCAGACACCTGAGCAGACACTTGACAGACACCTGAGAGACACCTGATAGACACTTGACTCAGACACCTGTCCAGACACCTGACAGACACCTGACCAACACCTGAACAGACACCTGAGCAGACACTTGACAGACACCTGACAGACACCTGACAGACACTTGACAGACACCTGACAGACACCTGACAGACACTTGACAGACACCTGACAGACACCTGACCAGACACCTGACCAGACACCTGACAGACATATGACAGACACCTGACCAGACACCTGACAGATATCTGAAAGACATCTAACAGACACCTGACTCAGACACCTGCCCAGACACCTGACAGACACCTGACAGATACCTGAAAGACATCTAACAGACACCTGAATCAGACACCTGCCCAGACACCTGACAGGCACCTGACAGACACCTGACAGATACCTGAAAGACACCTGACAGATACCTGACAAACAAGGACAGAAGCCTGACTCAGACACCTGACCATGCACCTGACAGACATATGACAGACACCTGACCAGACACCTGACAGATACCTGAAAGACACCCGACAGACACCTGACTCAGACACCCGACAGATAACTGACAGACACCTGACAGACACCTGACAGACACCTGACTCAGACACCTGACATATTACTGACAGACACCTGACATATTACTGACAGACACCTGACAGACACCTGACAGACAACTGACAGTAAACTGACCAGTCATCTGCTCCCTCTCTCTCCCCTCTTTCCTTTCTCTCACTCTTCTTCTCTCTCCTTCTCTCTCCCTCTTTCTGTCTTGCTCTCTTTCCTTCTCTCTACTCTCTCTTACTCTCCCTCTCTCCTCTTCTCTTTCTCCCTCTCTCTCACTTTCTTTTTCTCCGTCTCACTCTCTTTCCACCCTCCTCTCTCCTCTGAAAAACTCACTTTCTTTGGGTGAGATCTTAGCTGTGTGGTGAGTGAACAGAAGGAACTAGAAGTGTGACAAGTTAAAAATGTGTCTAATCATCTTGGATTCAGTCGATGATCCACCAAGCAATAATCATACTTTTTTTTCTTAATCCAGGTAATTTTACTTTGTTTTTGTACCACACGCAGACATTCTCAGGGCTGACTCCTGACTCTGTGCTCAGGGATCACCTCTGGTGGACTCGGAGGACCTATGGGGTACCAGGGGTGGAACCTGAGTCAGCTGCATGAGAGGCAAGTGCCCTACCTGCTGTACTACTGCTCTGGCCCTAATGCAGCTAATTTTAAAATGCCGCTTTTCACTTCCTCTAAGGGAAGTTCCGGATTTGGCCCTGGAAGCCCAGTGGCCCCCAGGAAGGTCCTCCCCCAAGGGTCAGCTCACAGCTGATTGGCTAAGTTAGGTCAGCTCCTCCCTCTACATGGGGGTCCCCCTGGGGAACTCCGGGCTCTGTCCTGTGTCCAGAGGCCACGGGCCCTTCGGTAATGCTCAGCTGCCCGCACGCCTTGGCCCACGCAGCCAGCACAGGCTATTGTCTCTGCTGACTCCTGTGTGGCATCCTCGGGGTAGTGTTGATTGTGTTTGACTCAGTTGCTCCGGGCTGGGGTAGAGGAGCACCAAGCTGGGAAGCCCGGGGACACCCTGGTCAAAAGAGTTGTTCCGTGGCCAGCGCCTCCTGGGCGTCCGTGCCGATTCCTCGGCTGAAGTGTGTGGCCTCAGGCGCGTCTTCACAGTCCAGACGAGACGCTCACGTCTATGCCAGGAGACGGGGCTGGGCTGGGCGCCTCCTTTAGTCCTGGGCGTCGGTCAGTGCATAACCAGGACTGGCCAGAGACATCGGAACGCAGAATCACAGACTTGATCTTCTTAAGCCCACGGTGGAGGGTGGGAGGCAGCGTGCTCAGAGCCCGCGGGCAAGGCAGGCCCAGCCACGGCTCCCGCTCCCCTGTCTTTGCTCTGCCCCCTCTTCGGGAGTTGAGCTCTGACCCCATGGGCCCCCAGAAGAGGACTGAGGGAAGGGCTGGAGGTGGAGGGTCCAGGGTCCATCTCCCCTTTCCGGGGCGAGCACTCTCAAAGGAGCCACGAGTGCTTTCCCGGGGGCCGTGGCCCGCGTGCTCTGAGGAACAGGCTCCCAGTCACAGGCAGCCTCAGCAGGAGCTGCAGGACACGGGCACAGCAGGGACCCCAGGACCAGGTGTGGGGGAGCAAGGCCCAGTCGGCAAACCAAAGACACCCAAAGACAAAGCCGGGGCCAGTGCAGGGGCCGAGCCGGGCAGGACCCGTGAGACAGAAATTGGCCCAGGCCGGTGAAGGAGTGGACGGAGGACAGAGCAGAATGCAACAGGAGGTGGGCAACGCGGAAGGTCTTCCGCCACGGACAGCCCTGAGGACGAGACACGCTCTGCACCCGGACGGGCTCACGTCTCTGAGCACTGCCGGGATGACCCGCACCCGCCTCGTCCACAGACAGAGGCCAGGCGGGGGCTAGGAAATGAGAGGGAACGAGGGCAGACAAGAGTCCACGGACACGGCCAGCCGGAGGCTGCCATGAGGGCAGGCAGTGGAGACGGGCGGGCGACGGGTACCAGTGGGGTTGGCAGTGGACATGGCAGGCAGAGCAGCGTGGAAACGGGAGTTTCTGTGGGCTTGAATGTGGCAGAGTGAGAAGGAAGACTGTGCCAGAGGCTCCATGCCATCCCGGGAGCCCGAGGGAGAACAGTCTCTCTAATGTGACTGCCGCTAAGCTTTGGGGCGTCATCCACACACTGTACACAGCGCCCAGTGAGGGAGAGGCTGGGAAGGAGGGCCCGGGGCAGGCCGATCTGCCGTGCTGGTAGGAGGCGGGAGAGACGAGCAGGAGCTGTGGGAGGGGGAAGGAGCTGGGAAGGGGAGAGACAGAGGGCAGGGAGGGAGACAGGGAGACAGAGAGGAGAGACACTGAGGGAGATAGTGAGGGAGAGGCAGTGAGAGACAGGGACAAAGAGGAGAGAGACAGAAAGGCAGTGAGAGACAGGGACAAAGAGGAGAGAGACAGAAAGACAGTGAGAGACAGAGACAAAGAGGAGAGAGACAGAAAGGCAGTGAGAGACAGGGACAGAGAGGAGAGAGACAGAAAGACAGTGAGAGACAGAGACAAAGAGGAGAGAGACAGAAAGGCAGTGAGAGACAGGGACAGAGAGGAGAGAGACAGAAAGACAGTGAGAGACAGGGACAGAGAGGAGAGAGACAGAAAGACAGTGAGAGACAGGGACAGAGAGGAGAGAGACAGAAAGACAGTGAGAGACAGGGACAGAGAGGAGAGAGACAGAAAGACAGTGAGAGACAGGGACAGAGAGGAGAGAGACAGAAAGACAGTGAGAGACAGGGACAGAGAGGAGAGAGACAGAAAGACAGTGAGAGACAGAGACAGAGAGGAGAGAGACAGAAAGGCAGTGAGAGACAGAGACAAAGAGGAGAGAGACAGAAAGACAGTGAGAGACAGGGACAAAGAGGAGAGAGACAGAAAGGCAGTGAGAGACAGAGACAAAGAGGAGAGAGACAGAAAGACAGTGAGAGACAGGGACAAAGAGGAGAGAGACAGAAAGGCAGTGAGAGACAGAGACAAAGAGGAGAGAGACAGAAAGGCAGTGAGAGACAGAGACAAAGAGGAGAGAGACAGAAAGGCAGTGAGAGACAGGGACAAAGAGGAGAGAGACAGAAAGGCAGTGAGAGACAGAGACAAAGAGGAGAGAGACAGAAAGACAGTGAGAGACAGGGACAAAGAGGAGAGAGACAGAAAGGCAGTGAGAGACAGAGACAAAGAGGAGAGAGACAGAAAGGCAGTGAGAGACAGAGACAAAGAGGAGAGAGACAGATGAGGGCCTGTGTGAGGAACTTGTGTGCTTGAGCTGAGAGCAGAGTGTTGCAGGCACCATGGAATCTCCCAAAAGCATTCTTGCTGATTTTGTGCAGATTTCGGAGGCCCCTGCTAAAAACCACAGAGAGCATGTCGCGATCAGGGCATGAAGGGATACACTGCTGGTTCCAGACCTGAAAATCGCTCCGTGCAGCTCAGCCACTCAACAGCCAGAAGCAGCCAAGAGTCATCTCGGGATATGCAGGAAACTGTCACCTCCGTCTACCCAGGAGAGTGTCACCTAGAATATCCAGGAGAGCGTCATCTCTGTCTACTCAGCAAAGTGCCATCCCACTGTACTCAGAAAAGCATTATCCCATATAGTCAGGAGAGCTCAGAATACTCAGGAAAGGTCCACCTCCGTGTACGCAGGAGAGCGGTAACCTCCAGCATCCCTGGGGACACATGCCATCATGGGCCACTCACTCATGCCTCAGTGTCCGTTCTCACCTCCTTGGTATCACACCAGAAGGGAACAAGCAGCAAAGCAGGAGGAGCCTGAGAGCTGGAGGCCAGACTCACCCTGTGGGTCCTGGCGGGCTGGGGACCCACCACGGGGCACGGCAGGAAGTGGAGCTTCATGACGCTGCAGGGGTGAGGGCAGAGGTAGCTGAAGGCAGTTGCATTTCTGCACAAAAACCAGAAATGAAACTTAAGAACATGCTGTACGATGATATCGAAAAGTCTGAGCTACAGAAGGACGAATTCAACAAATGCCAACGATGCATCTGTGAAAAACCATGAGCACTACCAAGAGGAACGGGAGAAGAGCCAACAAAGAGGGTGGCATTAAGTGATTTGGTATTATTATTGGTTTGGGCATACCTGGTGGTGCTCGGGGTTACCCTGGCTCTGCACTTGGGGGTCACCCTGGGTGGTGCTCAGAGAGTGTGTGGGGTGTGTATAAAAATAAAAAGAAAAGGCGCGGGCGAGGGAAGGGACGCCTCACCGCACCGAGCCAGGCACAGGGCCTAGGGCAGCAGCTGTCTCTCCCGCCACCCGAGCTCGGTAGCCTCCGGCCGCTTCCCCCACCCCGGGGAGGTTGATGGCAAAGAGGTGGCAGGCGAAGGAAGGAACGGAGCCATGATGGTTGGTCTCACTTGCAGTTTATTCCAATCTTCTCTCTATACATACTCTCCCCGACCTCTCTACACCTTTCCGCCCTCTATACACTTTCCGACCCCTCACCTTCTCTCCGAACCCCTTTTATTGATCATGGCCCTTCCAAAGGGCGCAATACATTGACGTCACCAAAAGCACCAAAAGATCTTACAGGAAGAACATTGAGGCAACATAATTCTCTTGTATCTGCAGGCCCTTAATCTAGGCCCCCCGGAAAGAAGATACAAAAACAAAACCAAAGCCTTCTTTGGGCTGAAAGCACTAGGATTTACATCCCAAAGGCCAGGCTGGGCTGCAGCCTGGAATCTACAATGTCAAATCAAAGCCTGGCTAGCACCTTAGATCTGCGGGGTCAAAGATCAGCTAGGTTTCTGTGACAAAAGGTTTCTGTGACAAAACTCCAGAAGGCAGCTGGAAAAGGGGAAATATTCCAACATCGTGTTGGGGAAGGGGCCGAGGGTGGCCACAGGCAAGGCAAACGCCCTCCCTGCTGTACTGTCTCTCTCGCCCCACGATTACTTGTTACTACAAAACATTCATTCTTCTCTGTGTTAACGCCACTGTCAACAGAAATAATAACTTCTCCCTTTTTCTTTTTTTTTTTTTTGATAAAAGCAGGCTCTGAAAATTCCTTGATAATAGAGAAGAACGAGAGAACAAGCCAGTTTGAAAGTTTGAACAGTGTGGGGGACTTTGGCATGACCTGGACCAACACTTGCCAACACGGTGTGTGGGGCGGGGCCCGGGGCTCACCTGGGCCACTGTGTCATGCCTGAGCGGCCCGTGTCTGCCAGTCACTGTGACGCGTGTTCTGTGTGCGACTTACTCAATCTGTACCTCTCACAGCCCTGGGAACAGGCACGTGCCGTAAGCCACGTTGCAGCAAAGCAGGGCCGGTCTCTGGCAGGAGCAAAAGGTCTCGAGTCAACACGGACGTCTGGATAAGGGCAGCCCACGAGACACAGAGGGGAAGGAGGCTGCACCCATCACAGCGCCAGGCTGTACACAGCTCCGGGCAGTCTCGGGGCCAGGGGTGGGAGACACCGCAGAGACGACCGAGAGAGCCACGAGGGGCCAGGGGACCCCAGGGTCAGCGTGAGAGGGACACTGGGGGCAGCGTGAGAGGGACACTGGGGTCAGCGTGAGAGGGACACTGGGGGCAGCGTGAGAGGGACACTGGGGTCAGCGTGAGAGGGACAGCTTTGATCTCGTAGGTACCTCACAGCCTAGATGGAGGGAGAGTAGGGGAGGAGTTGGGAGAAGCACTTATGTGTGTGTCCATGTTCACCATGTGTGTGCATGCATGTGTATATGCATGTGTGTGTTTGTGTGTATATGTGCACGTGTATGGTATGTGTGCACACACATGTGTGTATGTGTGCCCATGTGTGCGTGTGTGTATGTTTGTATCTGTGTGTGTGCGGATGTGTGCATTGTATATGTATGTGTGCATCTGTGTGTATGTGAGCACGCGTGTGTGTGCATGTCTGCATGCATTGGAGATGGGGGGAGATGTCAGGTGGCACGAGTAGAGACCTTGACTTGTCCTGATTCATCCCCAACTTAGGTCTCGGGGAGGCGTTGTTAAGGCGAGTTCCAGCCCACCGTGGACGGTGGACATGAGGCCCAGCCGGCACTGCCCAGAGGCGAGCCTGTTGCGTCCATGTCTGAGTCTGACCTGGTCCACCGGGTTGCAGTTTGGTGAACCGTGACGGACCCAGAGATGTCCCTGACTCTGGCCACCCCACTGCCCAGTGCCAGGAGCTCCCGGGGACCTTTGGGCACCCCTGCACGGCAGCTCCTGTGGCCGGGCCCACGCGAGGTCACTGCAGCACCTCCAAGCCGGGCACCTCAGTCGTCTCTGTCCCTCTGACCTAGACTCCAGGCCTGTGAGCAAAGGTCCTACCTCTGGGGACCCCGTGTGCCAGGACAGCACCTGCTCCCTGTGCCGGGGAGACGGGGGCTGCGACAGTGCCGCAGTGCGGGGGGACGCTACGTGACCTCCTCGGCTGGGGTCAGCGTGGCCCCTGAGCAGTCACTGTGGCCTGTGTTCACCTGACTCGTCTCTTGGGCACACGGCCCAGACCCCCGTGCCTCAGCTGTGCCCCTGCTCTCTCCCTGCAGTCTCCTGCTCCTGTTCCCTGTTCCCTGCTTCCTGTTCCTGTTCCCTGTTCCTGTTTCCTGTTTCCTGTTCCCTGTTTCTGTTCCCTGTTTCCTCTTCCTGTTCCCTGCTTCCTCTTCCTGTTCCCTGTTCCCTGCTTCCTGTTCCCTGTTCCTGTTTCCTGTTCCTGTTCCCTGTTTCTGTTTCCTGTTCCTGTTCCCTAATCCCTGTTTCCTGTTCCTATTCCCTGTTTCCTATTCCTGTTCCCTGTTCCTATTCCCTGTTTCCTGTTCCTGTTCCTTGTTTCCTATTCCTATTTCCTGTTTCCCGTTCCTGTTCCCTGTTCCCCTTCCCTATTTCTCTTCCCTGCTCCCTGTTCACTGTTCCTGTTCTCTGTTCCTGTTCCCTATTCCTGTTTTCTGTTCCCTGTTCCCTGTTTCCTGTTCCTGTTTTCTGTTTCCGGTTCTCATTCTTGTTCCTGTTTCCTATTCCCTGTTCCTATTCCTGTTCCCTGCTTCCTATTCCTGTTCCCTGCTTCCTGTTCCTGTTCCCTGCTTCCTGTCCCTGCTCCTTGTTTTCTGTTCCCCATTCCCTGTTCCCTGCTTCCTGTTCCTGTTTCCTGTTCCTGTTTCCGGTTCCTGTTCCCTGTTTCCTGTTCCCTGTTTCCTGTTCCTGTTCCCTGTTTCCTGTTCCCTGTTTCTGGTTCCTGTTCCCTGTTTCCTGTTCCTGTCCCCTGTTTCCTGTTCCCTGTTCCTGTTCCCTGTTACTGTTTCCTCTTCTTGTTCCCAGTTTCCTGTTCCTGTTCCTGTTCCCATTCCCTGTTTCCTGTTTCCTGTTCCCTGTTTCCTGTTCCTGTTCCTGTTCCCGTTCCCTGTTCCTGTTCCCAGGGAGCACGGCTCTGCAGTGACCGTGGCCGGTGCCTCGGTTGGGCCGTGCCCCTGCTGCTCTGCAGCTCGGCTCCGGCCCGTGTGCGGCCTCCTGCAGCCAGGGCCTGTCTCCCGGTACACAGTGAGGTCCAGACCGAGGAAGACCACGGGGCCACGCTTCCGTCACGGCCCCCGGTCCCCTCCCTGTGGCATGACGGGGAGGGGCTGGCTGTGTGCTCTGTCCTGGGAGGCCGTGCCGGCCACTCGCCCACGCTGCAGGCTGGCCAAGGCTGCTCTGGCGCCCGCCCGAGCTCGGCCTTCCTCCTCGCCGGGCCGGGAGATCTGGGTGCGCATGTGTGTGCCCATGTGTGTCGAAGTGCCCTGTGTGCACGTGTGTGCCAGTGTGTATGCATGTGTGTGCCTGTGGATGCCTGCAGGCAGCTGTGTGCACCTGTGCATGCATGCACACACGTGTCTGTCTGTTGGCGTGTGTATACGTGTGCCTGTGTGGACGTGTGGGAGAGCATGAACATGGTGGTGCGCACGTGCGGGATGCGTGCTTGTTTCTGGCCGGGGCCACACACACTGGTGGCGGCGGCCCTGGGCTGTGCTCGAGCTTGCCCAGAGGGGCCCTGTGGGGCGTCGGGGTGGGCGCAGGCGCGAGCTGCTTCTCTGCCTGGAGCCGACTGCTCTCCGGGCTGAGCGGGCAGTGCCGCCCCCCTCCAGAGTGGCCGTCTGCTCCGCGGGGCCGGCTCTGCGTGGACAGTCTCCTGGAGACGTGCTCGGCTGCAGCCGTGCCCCGAGCAGTCCCAGCCCCCGGGCGACAGCCACCGGCCCCTCCTGCTCCCCGCGTCCGGCTCCCTGGGGCCTCGGAGGAGCGGGCTCGCTCAAGCTGGCCACTGGTGCCCGCTGTCCCCTCCCGCCCCAGGGCCCTGGGCTCGGCCGCTCCCCTCCTGCGGCATGGAAGAGGTGGGGTGTGCAGGCAGGACCCCTGCAGCCCCTGGGAGGGCAGGAGGCCGTGCTCCTCACACACGCGTCCCGGTGCTCCCTGACAAGGGCAGAGGGCGAGCCCAGCCCCAGACCTCCCCTCGGGGGCGAGCGGGGCAGGGTCGAGCCCGCGGCAGCCCAGGCCCCGTGGGACAGGGGCCGAGTGAAGGCCCCTCCCGGCCGGTGTGAGCCCCACCTGGCTGTGGGCGGCGGCTTCTCCCGGTGTCCCGAGGGCTGCGGGGACACCCCAGGACCAGCGCCTGAGGCGTTTGCCGTTCCCGGGCCTGGCTGTCCCCGCTGGCCCGGAGCCGGGAACACGCCCGTCACTTCCCTTCAGAAACCCGCAGACAGACGTGCGCAGGCGCGTGGGCGCGGGGCCTCCCAGGACCCTGGCCACGGGTGCCCCGTCTGCAGCTGCCCGGCCTCTGCCGCCCCCACTTCCCTTCCCCGGCCTGTGAGAGGTGCCGGGATGGCAGCTTCTCGGCAGCTTCTTGATGGTTCCATGCGGGTTCAGTTTCTGCATATGCATGCACACACGTGCACAATACACATGAGAGCACAGACATGTGCACATCCACACTTAGATAGATGCGTACATATGTGAGCACATACGACCCCACACATTCCCCTACACACGAGTGCATGGGAGCCTGCGTTCTCGGTGTGACGGCAGGAGAACACAGTGCCGCGAGAGATGGGCTTCCTGGCTGAGCACACGTGGGCACCGGAGAGGCCACAGGCACCGCAGCCCCGAGGCCCCCGGGAAACGGCCCTTCTGAGCGCGTCGGAGGCTGTGGAGGCGGGACCCTGGCAGGCGGCTGCCCTCTGCACCGGAAGCGCTAATGACAGTTCTGCAGTGTCACCATTCTCCCACTCGTCCGAACGCCCCCAGTTCCGTGAGGCCGGCGCGCCGCCCCCTCCTCCTGGGGCCGGGTCGTGGGAGGCGGCCCTGGGCTCGGGTGGCGGCGCTGTCCGGGTGAGCTATGGCTCAATCAACAGCCAAAGTTTTCCTTGTCAGTTTTGATATATCCGATAATAGCTGTAGGTTGTTTTGCAATGTCCAATGTCCTCCGAAGATGGGCTTTTCATATTCTTTATTGTTTTTTACTGACAAAATGGGGCCTGGACTTCTGCAGTTCTGTGAAATGAAGCAACGGAAGAGCGATATATAATTGAGCGCTCATCGGCGGCCGGGCGCGGCCGGCGCAGGTTTGGGTCGGATATAATGAGTTTCTGTTCATTGATCTGTCCTAAGCAGCCCCGGTGATTGAGCGTGGGCGCCCGCTGCTCCCCACGCCGGGCACGCAGCAGGTGTGGGATGCCACACGCCTGCTCAGCAAGGCTGCCACACGGCACCGGCAGGAAGGTGGGTGGCAGGCACGTCCCTGGAGGCACACACACGGCCTAGAGAGGCACACGTGTGTTTGCATGCAGCGTGCACGCACCTGCTAATATACAGCACTCACGATAGGCAAACACACATGCAGACCCCCAGACACACAGCCTGGAGAGAGCTGCAGAAGACACGCAACAGCCCAGTGTACGCACACGTGCTCTGCGGGTCCCTGTACACACACACCCGAGAGGGAGGGGGCTCCACAGAGCGGGAGTGTGTACGCCAAGTGTGCATTGGCACACACTCATATGCACACACCCACACACTAACACTCATGCACACAAACACACACTAACACCCAAACACATGCACATAATCACACAGATACACACATACATGTACTCACAAACACACTAACACTCACACCATGCACACACTTAGATGCACACACATGCACACATGCACAGAAACACACACAGACACGCTAACACCCAAATGCATGCACATAACCATACAGATACACTAGCACTCACACACTCACACAGATGCACATGCACATGTACACACTCACAGACACACTGACACCCCCACACATGCACACACTCAGATGCACACACACAGAAACACACAGACACACTAACACCCACACACATGCACATACTCACAGATACACTAGCACTCACACACATCCATACTCACACAGATGCACACATACACTAACGCTCACACACACGCCCACACTCACACAGATACTCACACATGCACACACAGAGACACAGACGCACAAACACTCATGTATGTACTAAACACAGATGCAAACAGACACACTAGCACTCACACACATGCACATATTCACACAAATGCACATATACTAATACACACATGCACAAACTAAACACAGATGCACACACTAACACATGTACACACAGACACACCCTCACATGTGCACAAACAGACATGGAGAGATACACATATACATATTCATAGATAGACACACACTATGGCACATGTGCACACATGCATATATACATATACAGAGATATACTTACACATGTGCACATGCATTCACAAGAGATACACGTGCACACACAGGCACATATACAGACATACAATAACACATGCACACAAGGGATGCATACTCATACACACTTGCACACATACATGGGGTACATATTGACACACATGTGCACAATCACGCACACTCACACACAGCCACTGTCAGGTAAGTGGGCGGTCACCCCCACCCCTGCATTCCCGGCAGGAGCCCAGGAGCAGTTGCTCTTGCTGACCAGCGTCCGCCCAAGGTCACTGGCCCTGTGGGTCTCAGGGCCCTGCAGGGTCCCAGTTGGGCAGGTCACAAGTGACCGAGGGAGGGTGTGGTGGGAGTGATGGGTGTGGGGGTCTGTGGGGTGTGGGGTTTGAAGAGTTGGGGGGTGGGTGTGGTGTGTGGGGGTGTGAGAGTGGGGGGCTTGCGGGGATCTGGGTACGGGGCGCTGGGGGTGGCCAGTGAGCGCCTGTGGGTATCGGCGGTGCCGGTAGGTGTGGAGGGGTCTGAGGGTGACTTGTTCAAAGAGACACGCACGTGGGCACTTTCTGAACTTGTCTGACGCCAGCAGCCAACACACAGAGGCTGGGCTGCAGCTCACCCTGCCCGGAGCCTGGGGCGAGGGTCAGTCCGTGGGGGAGTGCGTGGCCCCAGACGGGAATCGGCTCCTGAGAGTCCCTAGGGCTGTCCCTGCCTCTGCAGAGACTTGGGGAGCAGCTCGCGACTGTCACCTGCATGTGACGTCCTGTCCTCCAGAGCGGGGCAGCTCTGTCCTCGTTCTTCCATAGCAGGCCCCACAGACACACACAGCGAGTGGAACTGCTCACATAGCCGCTCCCTGAGCAGCCTCACAGCGGGGCACACGACCCAGAGCCCCTGGTCTAGGGACCCCTGTGTCTTACTGGGGATGCGTCATTCATGTGGCGTTCCCGGGGTGTGGCTGCTTTTGTGGCTCATAGGAGCAGCTGCATGGTGAGGTGAGGTGAGGCGAGGTGAGGGAATGGGGTAAGGTGAGGGAGATGAAATAAGATATCAGGTGAGGTGAGGTGAGGGAGGTGAGGCGAAGGAGGAGGGGATGAATGTAAGGTGAGGGAGGTGAGGTGAGGGAGGAGGGGATGAATGTAAGGTGAGGGAGGTGAGGTGAGGGAGGAGGGGATGAATGTAAGGTGAGGGAGGTGAGGTGAGGGAGGAGGGGATGAATGTAAGGTGAGGGAGGTGAGGTGAGGGAGGAGGGGATGAATGTAAGGTGAGGGAGGTGAGGTGAGGGAGGAGGGGATGAATGTAAGGTGAGGGAGGTGAGAGAGGAGAGGTGAGGGAGGTGAGGGAGTGAGGGAGGTGAGGGAGGTGAGGTGAGGGAGGTGAGGGAGGTGAGGTGAGGTGACGTGAAGTGAGGGAGGTGAGGTGAGGGAGGTGAGGGAGTGAGGGAGGTGAGGGAGGTGAGGTGAGGGAGGTGGTAGAGGTGAGGTGAGATAAGGTGAGAGAGGTGAGGTGAGGGAAATGAGATGAGGGAGGAGGGGGCGATGTAAGGTAAGGGAGGTGAGGGAGGTAAGAGAGGTGAGGTGAGGGAGGTGAGAGAGGTGAGGTGAGGGAGGTGAGGTGAGGTGAAGCGAGGTAGGTGAGGTGAGGGAGGTGGTGGAGGTGAGGTGAGATAAAGTGAGAGAGGTGAGGTGAGGGAAATGAGATGAGGGAGGAGGGGGTGATGTAAGGTAAGGGAGGTGAGGGAGGTGAGGGAGGTAAGAGAGATGAGGTGAGGGAGGTGAGGGAGGTGAGGTGAGGGAGGTGGTGGAGGTGAGGTGAGATAAGGTGGGAGAGGTGAGGTGAGGGAAATGAGATGAGGGAGGAGGGGGCAATATAAGGTAAGGGAGGTGAGGGAGGTGAGGGAGGTGAGGTGAGGGAGGTGAGGGAGGTGAGGTCTTAGCAGGGCCTCACACTTGCTGTCAGTCTCCGTTGAGGTCTGTGGCCTCTGCCTGTTTTGGCCGGGAAGGACCCCGAAGCCACTCTCCCTGAAGCGGCTCTGAGAACCGGGTCTGTTTCCCGCCAAGGGAGTGGCCGTGCCATGGTCCGGCTGTGGGTGGTGTCAGCTCGTGGGCCAGGAGCACTCTGACATCTCACTGAGTCTTCGCTCCATTGAGTTGTCCTTCTCTGTCTGCAGACGACTCACTTGGACGTTATTTAATCGCTGTTGACTGTTCTAGAGAAACGGTTCTCTGCTGTCCAGACTCTGGGCCCGCACAGGCGTCCTAACTCCCCGCGGGTCTGTGTCTTCCGGCGGTCTCTCCCGCTTTCCCGGGCCCGCCTGAAACTGCTTCCCTGAAGCGTCGGGGGGCCGTGTGAGTTGTGCGAGCAGGCACGTGCCCTCACTCTGTGACCCTGGGGAGTCGGGGGCCCGGGCGCTGGGCTGTGCAAGGCTGGCGGGTGCCTGCCGTGGGCGGCTGTGCCGGGCTGTCATCTCAGCTCAGTTGCACGGCACCAGCACCCGGGGGAGGTGGCGGAAGCTCTCGGGGCGCTTCCTCCAGGAAGGCAGCAGCCCCAGGAAACAAATGGGCCCAGGACTCGGGGCGCCATTCATATCGCCCGAAACTGCTCGCGTTCCTAATTAGACCTTTTAAACCACAGTCGATGGCGGGTGGGATTGTGCTTCGGCTAATGTCACAATTAGAACATCGGCATTTGCATTTACTGACTGTTTTGTACTTAAATTTGTAACCTCAGCTTTGCTTTAACCAGGTTTTATGTTTAATTTCTTTCCCATTTTTTGGACTCACAGGAAGAAGCAGGTCTTGGCGTGCTGAGAGAGCGGAAGCGCCCTCACCCGCCGTGGTCGCGGGGCCCGGGAGGCTGCCGGCCCTGGAACGGGCTGGGGGTACTGGAGGGAAGGAGATGCAGCTGGGAGAGCCTTGCCTGGGTCGAAACTCAGGCTCCACCCCCCGAGCGGCTGAGCGGGCAGCAGCGGTCACAGCGGACAGCCCAGGACGGCGGGACCCTACGTGTCGCACGGGTTCGGCAGAGAGGACGCACAGCCTGGAGAGCCCCCGGGGGTGACGCTGTTCTGTCCTCGAGAGGAGCAAGTACACTCGTGAGCACTGACGCCTGGGCACGCACACGTCTGCATGTGCACAGGGGCTCGGGTACACATGACCACTTGTACACACACACGTGTACACATATGCACATGCCCAGGAGACATGTGTGTGCTGTTGGTGGGAAGGGAATAGCCTGGACCAGCGAGTTCCGGGCGGCTCCCTGGGCATTGGAGGGGCAGTGGCTCAGACACAACCTCCCTCCTGAGGCACGCAAGCGGGAGCTGCCCACCGGCCAGCTGCCGTGTCCACGGGGCGGAGCGTCTGCACCCAGGAGGCCGGCAGCTGGCCGCTGGGACCTGTGCTCTGGGGAATAAGGCAGGCAGGAAGCCCAGACCCCACTCGGGCAAGACAGAGAAGGTGGAGCAAGAGAGACGAGGGCAGACAAGGCAGGGGTGCGGCCGGGGGGCTTGGGGGCAGAGTTGCAGGGACGCAGGCTCTCGATTCTGGCCTCGTGTCCCTGAGTCGAGAAGCTCGTGACATGCCACAGGCCACTCAGAAGGCCAGTGCCCAGGGGTGCGGGAGTCCCAGGGCCTCACGGACACTCCCCACGTGGACACCCACGGGCCCAGTCAGTGACTAAGCCATGCGGGTGACCAGGCTACTCTGCTCGTGAAAAGCACTGGCCCCTGGGCTGTGTGGGCACCAGTGCAGACGGCCAGGGGCAAAGGGCAGTCCTGGTGGAGGTGGCCGCTGGACACGGAGCCTGAGGGCTCTGGACATCGTTGCTGAGGGCACCAGGCGTGGTGGTGACGGAGCTGGCCCTGCCACGTCAGCCCCCTGGAGCAGAGCGGGGGCCCCCCAGCCCCACAGGGCCGTGTGCCAGGCTCCAGCCAGCACACGAGGGTGGGGCTTGGATCAGGAGTGCCCAGAGGGCCAGGCTGGACCCTGGTGCTGACTTGGCCCAGACCAGAGGCTCCCCAGTACTGGGGCCACAGAGTCCAGCGGCTCCCGCGGGGCCTTCCCAGGAGGGTCGGCTCCGCCCTCGTGTCCAGTCCGGCCGAGTGCCCGTCTCGCCCGGGGCCGCGGCTGGGACGGAGAGTGGGCGGGTCTGCCGGGCCTGCTCGCGCGGGCGCCCCTGTGGCCGCGACACCGAGGCTGTGGGCGGCGTGAGGGCGTGGCCCGGTGGGGCCCGTCCCCAGCAAATCGTCCGTGGTATTGGGGACTCTGTCGCTGCCTGCCCCAGTTTAATCTGGGCAGCACAGGACACCCTAATAATTAATACTGTAATAACAGTTAATGATCTGCACTCATGCAATCTCAGATTCCAGCTAATGGCGCAGTTTTTCGTGATTGCACAAACAGCAAGTTTTAAATGTGTCAAATGCGCTATTTCAGCACCCGTGCCGTGCAGGCGACCTGCCCGTGGGCACTCGGTGACCCCGACCCCAGCCTGGACGGGGCGAGGGGCCGGCGGCTGGTCTCCGGGAGGGGCTGGCGGGAGCCGCGCCGGCTCCAGAGCTGCAGGTAGGAGGCCGAGGGCCCGGGAGGGAGGGCGAGTCACGGGGAGGGGCCGTCTGCTCCCCAGGCTGCCCAGCCTCCTGCCGACGTGGCCCCGGGACAGCTGGGCGTCCCTGCAGCTCTGGCGGAGGGCGGAGTGGGCAGACCCGCGCCCGCCAGGGGCGGCTCTTGGCTTGGTTTGTTCTGGGCCGCACTCGTGCCCAGGCTTCCCTCCTGGAGGACTCGGGCACCCACGGGTGCCGGGACCCTCCCCGGGTGAGCTCCGGCCCACGGGGGAGCGTGAAAGCCCACCAGGGTTTTGACTCGTCAAGTGTCCAAGCCACACGGGAAGCCTCTACAGTCTCTCCCTGCTATATTTCGCACTTTCCCCTGCAGAGGAAGAGTGGGGTGTGTGAGAGGAAGATTCTTTGTAGTCTTGACTAATATCACAAATTGTTAGATTCCAGGTCTCCCCCCTTCAGCTTTGTTCTAGAACATTCAGGCTGTCGGGCCAGGGGAGCTGGAGCCAGTGCACTGAGGGGAGAGAAGGGAGTGACACTAACTGCGAGACACATAGGGCGGGCACGCACTGCACACACACACAACGCCTTGTGACACACAGAGTGTGCACACACGGTGACCTGCGTTATGCAGACAGGTATGCCTGTGTTGTGTGAGTTGTGTACACCCCACGGACGATCCTCTGCGTTGGGTATGATGCACTTTCCAGAAACCACCCTCTGGGAGCAAATCGTACCCCCAGGGAGCCTCTGCAGTCTGCGCAGTCCAGTCTGCATCTTACAGGACTCTGACAGATGACCGCAGTGCACACACACGGCTACAAGGCGCTCTGTCACGCTCATAAACCTGCACTATAGACTCAGTATTTGTGAGACCTGTAACAGAAGCTATACAACCAAGGTGATGTATGTCAACACCGTGCACATCATCAGGCACTCCGACTAGCACAGACCCACCCATGGTGTGTGTGTGTCCATGCGTGTGCGCATGTGTGCACATGTGTGTGCATGTGCATGTGTATATGTGCCTGTGTGTGATACAACATGTCTGTCACCTAGTATACAGGGTGCACCGTGTACCCCCAGTGGTCACTGTGGACATGACAGTCCACCCTGTGTGGTGCTCATGGATGAGCTTGTCCACTCTGACGGGGGATGGGACGGGCCTGGTGAGCAGCTGAGGGCACAGCCACGGGAATGACGTCTCAGACCCCGCCCTGACGCTGTTCAGCTGGGGGTCCCCCACCCACTCTCTCAGCCTCTCTCGCGAGCAGTGCTGGCCCACCCACTCTCAGGGGCCCGGGGCCGGGCAGCTCAGGGGGCAGCGTGGTGCTGCCACGATGATCCAGAGTGTGGCAGGAACCGAGGGTGGGCGGAGTAAGCCTACGGGCGCCCGCCCCGCCTCACGCCGGCCTCTTCATGCAAGGCCTGTCCACTTACCCGTGGACCCTGGGGCCCTGCTGGGACGCAGCCTGCGGTGCCTGCCTGCTGGACGGTCGAGGACACGGTCGGGCTCCCAGACTCGGGGGAGAGGGGCCTTGTGGTGCAGGGGCGGGGCAGGACGGGGCTGGGCCGGGGACAGGGCTGGGCCGGGGGCAGGGCCGGGCCGGGGGCAGGACTCTGGGCCTCTCTGGTTCTGTTTCCGTGGGCCGACTCTCCGGTGCTGTCGGCTCCTCCTGCCGCAGCCTGATGGTCTCCGGCACCCCAGGCCTGAGCTCGGGCAGCTCCGTCCTAGCCTGTCCCGGACAGTCCCGGAGCCCCAGAGGGCCACGGTCCAGGCCCTGCAGGGTCGGGCCTGCGCTCTCCCTCTGCCAAGGACACAGCCGCCGGGCCGGCCCTCCCTCGAGAGCGGGTGCGCGCAGCCTGGAGTGCAGAGGCATCTACGTCTGGCACAAACCCACCCACTCTCTCGGACCCGGGTTTGGTCCCGGCTCCACTTCTGGTCCCCAGCCCGCCAGGAGCACCCCCGAGCCCTGAGCACTCGGGGGTGGCCCCGGGCAGAGCCCACTGAACTTCGAGCCCCAGGACGTGCTCGAGGCACGAGGCGCGGGGTCACCCCGTGCGGGTTTGGGAGAAACGCTTCCATCGGGCTTTTTCTCTTTAAACATTTTTTAGGGCCACACCTGGCCACAGAGACCCCTGGCTCTGTGCTCACGGCTCCTCCCGGGGTGCTCGGGGCCGGTGTGTGCCAGGCAGGCACCGGGCCGCCGTGCTGTTCTCCGGCCCCGTGTCTGACGTTCAGGAGCACGGAGGCGCCGGGCAGCGTTGGCGCTGCTCGGGGGCGCCCGGCGTGTGGGGGGCCCGGAAACAGTCGGTTCTGCACGGCCGTGAGGGGTGATGCAGTTGGCAAACCAGCCCCACGGGGGCCGGGCCGGGCCTCTGCAGCTCCCTGGGCCACTGGCTGCGGCGGAAGCAGGTTCTGAGCCTGACGTCTGCAGCAGCCCAGGGGCCCGCTCGCCCACGCCTCCCCTGCACTCCCGGCTGGCTGCGTCACCGCCAGGCGCTGGCTGTGTGTGCGGGAGCAAAGTCACGAGCAGCCGGGTGCCCTCCCCGCCCCCCCCCCCCCCCCCGAACACGCCGGCTGGGAACAGCCGAGGCTGCGCCGGCGAGACCCGGGAACCCTCCAGGGCGAGCCTGACTAGTCGTAACCGGTCGGCTGTCGATGGGGCTGCCGAGGGTGGGTAGGGTTTATTGGCTGGACGGGTTATTGATAAGGGCATGGATCTCATTGAGTATTACTCGGATTAGAAAGCTGCCGCGCGTCGATGAGCCGTTCCTCGGCCTGATCAGCCACGTTTCCGTTCTGAATGTGAAAAAATATTTTTTTCAGATGGTTGCCGGAGTTCATCGATTTGGGAGTGTTTGAAACCCTCGGTCAGAAACAAGCCAGGCAGATGCCCAGTGGCCACCGGGGCGGCTGGGCCGGGCAGGCTGGTGGTGGCCCGCGCCCGGGGCCTGCGGATCCTTCCCGCGGGGAGCAGCTTCCCCGAGCGCTCGGAGCCTAGGAAATAATATCTCGTTTCTAAAAAGGACCTCTCCATTGTCTTCAGATCCCTTTCAAGGTTAGATCAGAAAATTAGCAATTAGAGCTACGACTAATAGCAGGAGCACGTCACACGGGGAGCCTGGGGGGGGGCTCCCGCGCCCGCTGCCGGCTGGGCAGGCGCCTCGCCCCGGCGTTCATCTGCTAAAAATAATATCCGGGGAGCAAACGGGCGAGCGGGCGGGTGGGGGGCGCGGCCCACCCCCCCGCAGGCGGCCCGGCCGTCCCTTCCCTCCCACGGCCTCACGCCCTGGTGCCCACGGGGACCGCGGGTCTCGGACGGGATTCTGGCACATGTTCACTACAAACCGGCACATGGCACACGTGTGTCGGGGCCGGGGGGGGCCGGGAGGCGGGAGCTACCCCACTGCGGGTTCGTGGTGTCTGGGCTGGGCAGGTGCTGGGCACTGTGGCTGGTGGCAGCTCGTGAGCGGGGGGTAAGCTCAGCCCTGCCCAGGCCGTCGCATCCCCACGCCTGCCCCTGGCTGAGGCCGTGACCGTGTCTCGGCCCCACCCCAGGCACAAGGCCCCCGAGGGCAGGTCACCCCCATGCGAGCAGCCCGGGAGCCCTGAGGGGCTGCTGGCAGCTGCAGAAGGCCCAGAGGTTGCGACCTCAGTGCAGGTCTGGGAACAAGAGGCCAGCACGCGTGTGTGTGCATATGTGAGCGCGGGGGTACACGAGTGTGCATGTGTGTGTGCTGTGTGTGCATGCATGTGTGCGCACACCTATGCATGTGTGTGCGCACGTGTACACACGAGTATGTGCATATGTGTGCCTGTGTGTACGCGTGAGTGTGTGTACGTGTGTGCATACGTATGCATGTGTGTGGCCATGTGTGTATCTGTGTGTCCATGTGCATGTCTGTGCATCTGGCCATGCGTGTGGCCATGTGTGTGTGTGGCCCAGATGTCCGTGTCACCCACCGGCTCCGTCCAGGAACGGTGGGCTGGGGCGTGCTGCCGTGGCCTCTCCTGCCGCTTGTTTCCCTCCTCCTCCTCCTCCTCCTTTTTAATTCTGGCTGTGAAAGGTACTTAATGTACCAAAAACAATTTGTACAGACATTATTTTAGCGATCGCGGGCGCCCGCCTCGCCGAGGCCGCTCTAACTGTTGCTAATACGTTTCCCTGCTGTGCTCCCGTGCCTTCATTTTACAGCTGAGGACGCGCGCTCCATGCTGTGCTGGAGATGGGAGTGGTCCCCTGGCCCCCGGCGTGGGGAGCGCGACAGCTCCCGGGGGCCGGCAGCGAGGCAGCGGGCTGCGGGCAGGGCCACGGTGCCCACCTGCCCACGCGCGGAGCTGCGGGAGGGGCCCGCTGGCCGGGCCAGCTGCAGCCTGGCATCTGGCAAGAGCCCAGGACGGAGCAGCTGGGCCGTGACTGGACGGCCGAGGGGTGCGGCCCCGAGGGCCCTCGTTTTCCGCCCTGTCAGCTTTTCAGCAGCTATGGATTTGTTGTCATCACCGCTGACGGTCCCGCCGACAGCCCTGTCGTGGAATGAATTTCTCACTCCGCACCCGGCGGCCCCGTTCATGGGGTATGACTCTGTCAGAGCCACTGTCCCCACTCCCGCTGACACGGGGTCCTCCGGGAGCTGCCTGCCCGCCAGCCTCCTCCCGTCCCCCAGGGGCCCCGAGCGCCCTGCTTGAATCTCGTTCCGGGCCTGAACAAAGCCAGGGGCCACCTGGTCCCAAGGCGCACCAGCAGCTCTGGTGTGGGGGCCCGGGGCGGTGGGCAGTGCAGGGGCGCGGGGGCAGGGGCGGTGGGCAGTGCAGGGGTGTGGGGGGGGTGGTGGGCAGTGCAGGGGCGCAGGGGCAGGGGCAGTGGGCAGTGCAGGGGCGCGGAGGCAGGGACGGTGGGCAGTGCAGGGGCGTGGGGGCAGGGGAGGTGAGGCCTGGGGAGGAGAGGGTCTGGGGAGGTGATGTCTGGGGAGGTGAGGCCTGGGGAGGTGAGGGTCTGGGGAGGTGATGTCTGGGGAGGTTATGTCTGGGGAGGTGAGGGTCTGGGGAGGTGAGGGTCTGGGGAGGTGATGTCTGGGGAGGAGAGGGTCTGGGGAGGAGAGGGTCTGGGGAGGTGATGTCTGGGGAGGTTATGTCTGGGGAGGTGAGGGTCTGGGGAGGTGAGGGTCTGGGGAGGTGATGTCTGGGGAGGCGAGGGTCTGGGGAGGTGATGTCTGGTGAGGTGAGGCCTGGGGAGGTGAGGCCTGGGGAGGTGATGTTTGGAGTGAGAGGGTCTGGGGAGGTGAGGGTCTGGGGAGGAGGGTCTGGGGAGGTGAGGGTCTGGGGAGGTGAGGGTCTGGGGAGGTGATGTCTGGGGAGGTGAGGCCTGGGGAGGTGATGTTTGGAGTGAGAGGGTCTGGGGAGGTGAGGGTCTGGGGAGGAGGGTCTGGGGAGGTGAGGGTCTGGGGAGGTGATGTCTGGGGAGGTGAGGCCTGGGGAGGTGATGTTTGGAGTGAGAGGGTCTGGGGAGGTGAGGGTCTGGGGAGGAGGGTCTGGGGAGGTGAGGGTCTGGGGAGGTGAGGGTCTGGGGAGGAGGGTCTGGGGAGGTGAGGGTCTGGGGAGGTGAGGGTCTGGGGAGGTGATGTCTGGTGAGGTGAGGCCTGGGGAGGTGATGTTTGGAGTGAGAGGGTCTGGGGAGGTGAGGGTCTGGGGAGGAGGGTCTGGGCTGTGCGGGCAGCAGCAGCTGAGGTTCTCACTCGGGGTGCTCAGTCGGGGGCTCTCCCTCGGGGGCTCCTTCCTGACCCCTGACCTAGGCTCAGCTGCGGCTGTGACCAGCGGGTGGGCCCTGATTCTCAGGTGGGCCCAGGCTCCTGGCGCCTTCCTGAGCAGGTCGGGGGGCCCCTGCGTCCCCCTTAGGAGCCACCCGTGCCCGGGACCCCCAGGGTGGCACCAGGGTCTTGGCCGTGCCTGAGGGCTGGGGGAGTGGACGTGGGGCCCCACCACGTCTGCAAGGGAAGCGGGTGCCCAGGGACGGTGCCCCCAGGGCCCGCCCGGTGCACAGGGACCCTGGAAGGCGCCGGGCCTGGCACAGCGTGTGTGCCGCGGTGGATGGTCCTCCCCCGCTGGACGCTGGAGAGCCCGTGGCAGGGCGCCAGGACCCTCCCTGACCAGAGGACCGGGCAGTGGGTCAGGTCCACACTCAGCTCTCCCGCCCGGTCTCGCTGAGCCCCGCCCCAGGCAGCAGCGGGCTGGGCCCTGCGTCTGCGTGGACACGGGGCGGGCAGTGTCTGCCCTGGCAGCTCAGGGTCCCGTCCATGCGCAGAGGGGGAAGCTGTGCAGCCCCTCAGCGGGGCCTGACCGCTGTGTCCGCTCCCTCGGGAGGCCCCTGGGGGCGGTGGCCCCGAGCCCGGCTTTGCCTCCAGCGGGTCGGGCATAGACGTGGAATCACGCACGGGCCAGAGGAGGAGCCGGGGTGGCCCCGCCTGCCCGCCCGCCCGGCCAGCTCCAGCCCTGCGGCCGCCGCCTACCCAGTGCCCAGCTCGGCCCTGGAAGGCCCTGCTCCTGCATTGCTCCAGGAACAAGGACCAGATGCAGAGGGACGTCAATCACTGCGCCCAGCTGGGCCCCGAGGCCTGAATACGCGAGAGACTTGTTTCCGCAGGTTTCTCCCTCTCAAAATTGTAAAAAGATGCAGAAAAATAAGAATAATTAGAAATAAAATCCCAAGAAATAAAGGAAGACTCATCTAATCCCTCCATCTAGAATTAACTCCTATTTCCATGTTTATATCTTTATTTCCATTCTTCTTTGCTTTCCTTAAGAAAAAAACCCGATTGCCTCTGTAGAAATTATGCATA
Source organism: Sorex araneus (assembly GCF_027595985.1). Lineage (NCBI taxonomy): Eukaryota > Metazoa > Chordata > Mammalia > Eulipotyphla > Soricidae > Sorex > Sorex araneus. The sequence goes on along the minus strand of NC_073303.1, from coordinate 380,317,049 downwards.
CATGCAGCTATAAACAATTCAGACACGGCATAACAGCATATAATTATAACGAAATGCATAAAATTATAATTAGAAATAACCTTCGTAAACATTAACAAATATTGTTCTAAATCTTTCTGCAACTCTACATAGGTGGAAAATAGAGTTGATACGATAAGTTAGTACCACAGATATTTTAATAAAAGATAAAGCTCGATTTTATGTGAACTAAACGAGTGGGAGTGAGATGAAGAATACAATGGAAATCAAAGACATGCTTGTTCATTCCAGAAATGATCGGGGAGAGCGGAGAATATGGCCGTAGAGCAACGTGCCGCCACAGCCCAGCCTGCACCGCCGTCGGGAGGGACCAGAGGGCCCGCGGCACCCTGCCAGGGCCCGCCCCCCCAGCCCCTTCCCTGCCCCAGCCCCGGGCCTGGCCCCTGCTCCGGTTCATCCCCAGCCCCTGCCCCGCCCCTCCCCTGACAGCCCGCCACAGCGCGGGGGCACGGGGGACACTGCATGAGCAGGAGCAGCTCTGCCAGGGCCCTGGCACCGCCCGCCCTCTCCGGCAGACAGTGCACCCCTGCCCGGACCTCCCGACCGAGTGTAGGTGATCTAGCAACGGGGTCCTGCCCTAGGCACACCCCCAGCCCTTCCTGCAGCTGGGCACTCTGGGTCAGAGGGCACACCCTGCAGCCCCCACAACAGACACGTGTGGCCCCTCCTGGGCGCGGCTGCCCCTCTGCCCCGGCTCCCTCTGCTCTGCCTGGCTCTAGTGAGTCTTAGTCTGGGTCCAAGCCTGGCGCTGCTCAGAGAGGACCCTGGGGGGTTTCCGGGGTCACACGGTGCTAAATATTGGACCTGGGTCAGCCGTGGTGTGCCAGGCAAGGGCCCTGCAGACTGTGCCAGCCCAGCTCTCCTCACCCCTGCAGGTTCTGTGCCAGCTCAGCTCCCCTCACCCCTGCAGGTTCTGTGCCAGCCCAGCTCTCCTCACCCCTGCAGGCTCCGTGCCAGCTCAGCTCCCCTCACCCTTGTAGGCTCTGTGCCAGCCCAGCTCTCCTCACCCCTGCAGGCTCTGTGCCAGCTCAGCTCCCCTCACCCCTGCAGGTTCTGTGCCAGCTCAGCTCCCCTCACCCCTGCAGGCTCTGTGCCAGCCCAGCTCTTCTCACCCTTGCAGGCTGTGCCAGCTCAGCTCCCCTCACCCCTGTGGGCTCTGTGCCAGCCCAACTCCCCTCACCCCTGCAGGCTGTGCCAGCTCAGCTCCCTGCCCTTTGGTTCTGTCCTCCAGCCCCAGAGCCCGTGCCCCTCACTTCCCCTCAAGGTCCCCGCCCCTTCCTGTGGCCCCGGCCAGACTCTCTGGCCCCGGCACAGCTGAGCCTCAGCCTCCTGAGCTGGCTGGACTGGGACAGGCCCTTCCGTGTGGCCATGGTCCCTTTCCCCAGGAGCATGCTCCCCGCCCAGGCCGGGTCCAGACCAGGGCCGAGGGTGAGTGGGCCGTCTTGTCCAAGGGCACTGCTGGCCGGGTGCTGCCGGCCTCGGCTCGGGGCCCTCAGTACCCTGTCGGACTCTCCTCTCCCTGCCACGTCGGGGCCGAGAGCCTCTTCGTGTTCCTGGAGCGAGCAGACGCCATTGGGCTACACTAGCACGTGACAGGGACAAACGGAGACTTTACTGGCGCCCGTGCGAGCAACTCGCCGAATAACGGGATGACAGTGATACAGTGACACCCCTGCCTGGACCAGGCATGCAGGCTCCCCACAGACATGCGTGTGTTCATGTGTCCCCCCTCCAGCCTGCCTGACCCCACAGAGACATGCGTGTGTTCACATGTCCCCAGCCCAGGGTCTCACAGCTGGGATCACGGAGCCTGAGTCTCTCCGGGGCTGAGTCCAGCCCTGCGCTGACCCAGAGGTCGCCGTCTGCAGCAGGACCAGGGTCTCTGTCCGAGTGGCCGGATGGGCCAGTGTGTCAGGCGCTCGGGTTGGCCTCTTTGTGTCTCACACGGCTGCGGCCTCTCGACCTGCGGGGTGGGGTGGATGGGACTGAGAGGCACTTCCTGTCTGGGAGACCCTCTCGGGCAGAGGACCCGGGCCCCAAGGGGGTCATCTCCGACGCCAAGGCTGGGCAGGGCCGCACGCCAACCTCATCCCGCCTCTCCCCTCCCCTCCGCAGGGAGGACTCGGGCTTGGCCGCGGCCGAGAGCCCCGGAAAGCTCGAGCTCCCGCCGTGGAGACGCTGAGCGGGGGCGGAGGCCCCCCGCCAGTCGCCGAGGCCGCCCCGGCTGCAGGTGCCGAGTCAGGAGCGCGTCCGCGGCAGGCAGCCCGTGCAAGGGCCCCGCACCTGCCGCCCCGCTCCCAAGCCTGCTCTGGAATTATCTTTCGGATGATTTTACATAAAAGACAGTTTCTGATAAATCGGGCTCAACAATTAATATGCAGTGTAAGTTGTTATTAGCGGGGTTGAATTGGAAGTAATGAAGGTTTAAAAATAGAAAACAGATGTAATATTTTAAATGACATTTTCTTGGTACTGTATTTATTTGCCTCTTTCAGTAATTAGTAAAATGTTTTCAGTTTTTAAAAACAGCTTATTACTGTGAACACAATAAACCCATATGTGTAAAAAACAAATAAAAATGTGAGAAACAGATGAAACGCACTGCGGGTCGTGCGGGGAAGGGGAGTCTGAGACTCAGCTGCCAGGACCTCTGCCCCAGCCCCGACTGACGGTCACGATGGCAGGGGACGCTGGTGGCCAGCAGAGCAGCCGCCCCGGCCACGGCCAGGCCTCCGGCAGCACAGACAGGCCCGGGGCGGGAGGGCGGGAGGGAGAACACGCACCCCTGGAGTCTGGGCTGGTGACTGTTCTAGAACCTTCCTTGGCGGCCCCTCCCCTCCCCAGCTCCCTGTGCTGTGAGGGCAGAGGCGCATTGTCCTGCAGGGCCGTCAATGCCACGCGTGTCCCGCCTTACGACTGAGGGCTTTGTCTGGAACGTTCCACGGAATGGTTCTCAGCACTGTTACGACATGTTTAAAAACCAAACGACAACGATAACTTTAAGCAAATAACTCTGCTTTGTTTTTTCTGTTTTGCTTTAATCTTTCGGTGCTATAACCGAGCTTTTGCTTTGAGTGCGTTATAACCTGAGAAACAGACGAGGCGAGATTGCTGGTTATTGGCACACGAGAAGGGAATGAACAGGAGACGCACCCCCGGGCAGGTGACCCCGGGGTCCCCGTGGCTGCGGAGGTCGTGAGGAGCTTCGGGATGAGCCTCAGAGTCACAGGGATGATACTGAAACGAATCCATAGTGAGGGTCTCTGAGCACTGCGTCTCCGAGCACTGCTCCTCTCAGACATCGGGGCCAGTGAGGGACCGTCCACGTGTTCAGGGGGTTTGTAACTCGGCCAAGCTGCGAGTCCAGAGGTGCAGTGAAGAGGGGCGGCCGGTGTGTCCCCGCGCCCGTGTGCGGCTTCACTCCCTGTGCTCCCACCCTCCGCACAGAGGTGCTCCCGTGAGGCAGCGGCAGCGTCCGAGCACGTGGGCGGCCTGCAGCCGGCTGCTCCACGCCTGCTGAGGTGGGGCAGCTCCCCAGGCCCTGTCTGACGGCAGGCCAAGTGTCTGACGGCCCGCGGGGACGACGCCCAGACGGCGACAGCAGGCCCGAGGCCAGCGAGACGCTCACCCAGAAGGGCCAAGTGCTGGCGTCAGAGCAGCAGGACCCCGTGGCCAGCAGGGAAGCAGGGCGCCGGGCTCAGCACACGCGCCGGGGCCCTGATGGGCAGTGGCCCTGACGGCCCCCACGGAGCCCAGGCCGGGCTTCCCTGAGGGACGGAGTGCCCGGCACGGACCCTCAGCCGGCGGCCGCCCCCGGAGTCCCGACAGCAGGATACCTGACCCTGGTAGATGCAGCTGTGTGACTTGGTGTGGGAGCAGGCTAGAACATTCTAGAACATTCACACTGCAGCCGTCTGCTCAGAGGGGCGGCAGCCTCCTGGGGAGAGGCGGGGGCTGAGGTGACCCCGCAGGCTGGGGGTGACCGTCTGGAGGGCCCCAGACATGCCCTGACATGCAGGGACAGAGGCGGACGGGCAACAGGGTCGGGTGCCCGCAGGGAGCTGGTGCCCAGGGTGGAGGGGGGTGTAGACACGCAGAAGGACAGACAGACACACAGACAGACACGGACACACAGACGACAGACACGGGCACACAGACAGACAGACATGCAGAAGGACAGACACACACAGACAGACACGGACACGCAGATGACAGACACGGGCACACAGACAGACAGACATGCAGAAGGACAGACAGACATGCAGAAGGACATGAACACGCAGAAGGACAGACAGACATGCAGAAGGACATGAACATGCAGAAGGACAGACAGACATGCAGAAGGACATGAACACGCAGACGGACAGACACGGACACGCAGACAGACAGACTGAACATGCAGAAGGACAGACAGACATGCAGAAGGACAGACAGACATGCAGACAGACACGGACACGCAGCCACCTGTGACTGTGCCTCTTTCACCCCCCACACAAATCCCGGGGGTGGCGAGCATTGGTTCCGGAAAGTTCCGGGAGGCAGATGAAGCCCAGTGTCCCCTCCCCAGGCCGGCTGAGTCTGCCCGCAGGCCCTGCTGCGCGTGACTCAGCCACGAAGCTGCGTCCACGTCTGTACTCGGGACAGCGGAGGCCCGGCCAGTGGGGCCCAGCACGGCCCCGACGCAGAGCCGCAGCCCCCTGCGCCCACTCTTGCCCAGACTCCCGGCGCCCTCTCCCTCGAGGGGCGTGGCCTCACTGGCCAGTGAGGTCAGCGGGACCCACTCGGCCGACCCCGCCCGGGAGCCGTCCTGCGCCCACTGGTTTGGGCCGGACGTGCTGGACGCGGGTCCCGGGCGGGGTAGGGGCCCCTCTCACACCCTCCTCCCTCTTCACCAGACCTGGTGCTCCCACCCCTGTCTCCAGGCTCCGCCTCTGCTCTGTGTCCTGCAGGTCCGACCCCCAGGACCCCGTCAGTGGGCGGGGGGCCTGGCTCAGAGGGTCTGGGGTCCACCGACACGGGGCGTCGCCCCGGCCGGGCGGGGGCATCTGCGCAGGGCGCTCTCTTGGGGCCGGCCTGTCCTCCCCAGCACGGACCCTGCACTCACACGGTGCCTGCCGGCATCCTGCCAGCCCCCGCCCAGCAGCTGTGCCGCACGCGAGGGGCCCTGCGGCCACACCTGCAGCTTGTTAGCCGAGGGAACCGGCTGCGGGCGGCGCTCCTCCCAGCCAGCCCGGCTGCGCCTGCCCCACGCAGGGTCACTCCGTGCCCAGGCACCGTGCAGGGCTGGTGCAGAGGTGAGCTGTCCCTCGGGTGGGCACGCCCAGCCGCTCTGAATACTCACACCACGGGCCAAGAGCGGGTCGAGGCCAGGAGCCACGCGTGACCCGGCTGCTCCCTGCACCCCAGGACAGGTGGGCTGGGGTCCAGGCACAGAGCCGGGAGTGACCCTGAGCACAGAGCCGGGAGTTAGCCCCGAGCACAGAGCCAGGGGGTGGACCGGGCTAGCCTGGGGGTCTTCCCTGGACATGGCCCCCGGCACCTCCGCAGAGGCTCCAGCAGGGCCCGGGGCCCAGGGCTGTGCACCCAGGAGGAGGGTGAGTCTATGCTGTGCCTGAGTGTGCGTCTGGGCTGTGTGGGTATGTGTATGTGTGTGAGTCTGTGCTGTGTATCTGATTATGTGTGTGCCCCAGTGTGTGTGTCCGAGTGTGTGTCTGAGTGTGTGTCTGTGCTGTGTATCTGATTATGTGTGTGCCCCAGTGTGTGTGTCCGAGTGTGTGTGTCTGTGCTGTGTATCTGATTGTGTGTGTCTGAGTGTGTGTGACTGTGTGTGTCTGAGAGTGTGAGTGTGTGTCTGAGTGTGTGTGCGACTGTATGAGTGTGTGTCCGAGTGTGTGAGTGTGTGTGTGTCTGAGTGTGTGTGCGACTGTGTGAGTGTGTGTCCAAGTGTGTGAGTGTGTGTCTGAGAGTGTGAGTGTGTGTGTCTGAGTGTGTGTGCGACTGTGTGAGTGTGTGTCTGAGTGTGTGAGTGTGTCCGAGTGTGTGTGTGTGTAGACCCTACTGACTGGTTTTCTGTGAGTGCCTGGAGTTTTAGAAAACGTCCAGGTGGGATTTCCCCCTCCCCTTTGCAGAAACAAAACCAGCAGAGCCCAGAGGCTAATGCACTAATTATCAGTGGCTGTGTGAGTCTGTGCATCTCCGCTATAACCCCTGGAAAAATTCTGACATATTATAAACTGTCTGAATTAGCGTAAATCAGTAAACAACAAATTGGTCCCGGCCCCGTTGCGGAGGGCTGTGCTGCATACTAAGTGACCTGCCCAGCACCCACGCGGCCCGCGCAGTCACTCAATTCCACAGGAAAATACCCAGCTCCTGCCGTGGGCACTGGGCAGGGGGCGGGGGCCCGCACTCGTGGCCTCTCCCATGTGCCGTGCGCACGTGACGCAGGTGACCTCGCATGACGCAGGCGAGCACGGGCGGGGACGTGAGGCTGGACGGGCCCTGCCCTGCTGTCCTGAGCCGGACTGTCCAGGAGCCGAGTCCTGCCCACGGCACAACGTGGCCGAGCTCGAAGCACCTCGTCTGCCCACCCGGGGCGCCTGCTCGAGGCACACGGAGCCTCGCCGGACGGGCCGCTGGGCCCAGCTCGGGTGGACACTCGCCCACGCCGCACCCTGACCGGCTTCCCACCAGAGTGTTCCGGCCGCCAGCTGCCGCCTGCCCTCACGCCCCCTGAAGAGGGAACAGCGGTTGTTTTTGGCACACGGAGCCCGACTCTCCGGGGAGCTCAGGCACTCGGTGATCCGGCCCGGTTTGGGGCCCGGACGAGGCCGCAGCTGCGAGACGCTGGGTGTCGCCTCACTCGGGGCCATCGGCAGGGCCGCGTTCCCGGGGGCGGGTCTGCGGGGCAGTGGAGGAGACTCCGCTCAGCGAGTGGAACTATGGATGCCGCAGAGCCCCCTCGAGCCTGGCCGGCAGACGGGGCGGGCGGGCGGGCAGGACAGTCAGGGCCTTTCGTGCCGGCGGCTGGCTGAGCCTCCTGGCTGTGGCCGCGAGTGCTGGGCAGAGCCAGGCTGGCCTCTCGTGGTGCCCTGGGAGCCAGTCTCCCCGAGGGGCAGGGCACAGCCACCGCCCCTGACCTCTGCCCTCACAGAGCCTGTGCTTCACACAGACGGGTGGGGCGGGCTCGCATGGCGCGCGTGGGTATGTATGGGCGTGTGGATGTGTGTGTGTGAGCATGTGGGCCTGTGGGCGTGTGTGGGCGTGTGTGGGTGTGTGTGGGCGTGTGGGGGCATGTGGGTGCGTGTAGGCATGTGGGTGTGTGTGTGTGGGTATATGGGTATGTGTGGGCGTGTGTGGGCATGTGGGCGTGTGTGGGCTCATGTGGGCATGTGTGGGCATGTGGGCGTGTGGACTCATGTGGGCGTGTGTGTGTATGTGGGTGCGTGTAGGCATGTGTGGGGGTGTGTATGGGCTTGTGGGCACATGTGGGCACATGTGGGCATGTGTGGGTGTGTGTGGGCATGTGTGGGCATGTGTGGACATGTATGGGCACGTGTAGGCATGTGTGGGTCAGTGTGGGTGCGTGCGGGTGCATGTGGGCACGTGTGGGTGTGTGGGTGCATGTGGGCATGTGCATGAGCGTGTGGGCGCGTGTGGGCGCATGCGGGTGTGTGGGTGCATGTGGGTGTGTGTGTGAGCGTGCGGGTGCGTGTGAGCACTCTGGGGGGGGTGAAGCCGAGTGTGAGCCCCTGAGGGTGGGTCTGTGGGCACAGCCCCTGGGGTGCCGGGGACGGGGCTGAGACGGGGTCGGGGGAAGGCCTGTGGGGCTGGCAGGGGCTTAGTGCCTCACCTCCTCCAGGCTGGCTCCTGGGATTGATGAGGCGCAGACGCCTCCTGGGAGCTTGGGGTCCTCCTGCTCAGCTCGCCGGCCAGAGAGGGGCATGGCCATGCCGCAGGGCCACTCGGTGTGCTTGCCTGTGCGAGCGTGTGCGGGGCCGGGCACGCGGCACCAGGGGAGCAAGGGCAGAGGATGAGGAGAGGGCGGGCAGCTGGGGGGCCTGGGGGAGGCCCTAGGGGGCTGCTGGGGCCCTGGCGCGGGTGCCGGCACTGCCCCTCGGGCTCTGGCTCAGCCCAGAGGGGAGCAGAGGGCGGGCAGGGGTGAGGCTGTGCTGCTGCCCCACATCCGGCCACGCTGCTCTTGCGTGTCCTGGACCCGGGCCAGTCGCCTGCGAGGCCACACGGCCCGGGGCGCTGAGGGGACGTCTCCAGCCCCTGAACCTCCCCGGAGGTGGCCCTGGCCGGGGGAGGCCGGGTGGGCAGCCGCCTGCGTGGTGACCCCGGCCCAACTCCACCCCGGAAACGCGGCGGCCTGCGGCCTGGACAGGGCGGCCGACGCATGCGGGAGGCGGGCCCGGCGAGGCGCTGCCCGCTGTCCGTCAGAGCCAGAGGCAGCTGCCGCAGCCCGTCCACCGCGCGACCACCTCATCCATTAGGACCAAATGGGCAAGGAAAGATCTATTCGGAGCATCCGAGTAAATAATGGAGACGGATAAATGAAATTTACTAAATCAAGATGAAATACATTTCTGAGCCGCTGTCAGCCGCCCTCTCGGCGAGACGGGGATGAAATTGATCAGCCGCCGCAGTGCCGGAGCAAAGGTCCGTGATCCTCCAGTTTCCGTGCACGGCAGAGTGATAGACAAGGCCAATATTATCTCTCGTCTATCACGCGGGTTATTTTGGGTTGCTGATTGATCCTCTCTCCCCGCCCTCTCCTTATCACCCTATAGGCTGATGCGGACTAAAGAAGCGGCTTAATTCTCTAATAAATCTCACGCTCGTCTCTATCCTTAAACGAAGATTCCTTTCAGGCTGGTGATCCTGGGTGTTGGGCAGGGCCAGCAGGGACGGTCCAGGGGCTGGACACGCTGAGCGCACTCGCCCGGCCTGCCCGTGGCACTGCTGCTCCTCAGGGTGGGAGTCTTTGTTGGAAACTCCCCTCGGTGCCAGAGAGCCAGAAGCCTGTGGGGGTCAGTCTGGGCCGGGTCAGTCTGGGCCGGGTCAGCCTGGGCGGGGCAGGGTGCTGGGCGGGGCAGGGCAATGGGCGGTTGTCAGCCTGGGCGGGGCAGAGTGCCGGGCGGCGCCTGTTGATGGGTCAGGTCTTGACTGAGATCTTCTCATGCTGGACTCAGGCTGGCGCTGGGCAGACCCCGAGGTCAGCAGTGGGAAGCTGAGGCAGGGAGCCCAGCAGTGCTCACACCTCCCCCAGCCCCACCCTGGGGACACTGAGCCGGGGACACTGCAGACACTGGGCTCTCCTCCAGAGGGTCTGTCCAAGGAGGCCCAGGCGTGCTGCAGCTTGCCTCAGTTTACCTCTTTGTCCACAGAAGCGGGCGGCCAGCGGGCACACAGGGTCTCCGGCGTGGGCCCGAGGGTGGTGGCAGTGCCCGGGACACGGGGTCCGGGGCCGTGCCCAGCCCGAGCACGCAGCCCGCCCATTTGTCACGCATTTTAACAGGAAGCAGCCGGGCAGGGCCCTGCTGAAGAGGGGCTCATCGGAGGCCCTGCAAGAAGGAAATATCTTATTAATTCATTAAGTCAAACTGCTTGTATCTACACTGGTATGACGAGAATTATGCTTCATTAACTTCATTTCTTTATATGAGTTAATTAGCTCAGAGGAGGCCAGAAATTAATTACTAGCTTATATAGTTTGTGCAGAATGGCGTTCTGTTTATTTAGTTTCTCCTATTAACTTTTAATCTCTTCAAACAATAAAAGAGGTAATTAGTATTTTATAAACAAAAATGAGTGCGACAAAGCCGAGAGCCTCCCCACACGGGGGCTCCTGAGAACCCAGGGTCCTGGTGGCGGGCGTGGGCCGGGCCGGGCGCGGGGCAGGCCAGGGCGGTGTGGCCGCTGCTGCTGGGGGAGCTGCTTTTCCTCGTCCCGCGGCTGGAGTGACCGGCCAGAGTCAGGTGGGGCCGGGGGCCTCCCTGGGGCTCTGTTGGGTTTTGTTTGTTTGTTTGTTTCGGCCACACCCAGCAGTGCTCAGGGCTGACTCCCGGCTCTGTGCTCAGGGCTGATTCCTGGTGGGCTCGGGGGGCCCTGTGGGATGCCGGGGACAGAACCCGGGTGGATTCTGGTCAAGGCCAGCGCCCTCCCTGCCGTCCTGTCGCTCTGGCCATCTCCTGGGCGCTGGAAGAGCTGCGACACACCGGGCCTGTCCGAGCCCCTCGCAGGACGGCCTGGAGCTGTTGGCTCTCCGGCCTGCAGAGCCCAGCCGGGCCGTGCCGGGGGCAGAGAGCTGTAGACGGGGCCCGCGCAGTGGGTGCCACGCGGAGTTACAATTATCCTGTAATTCTCAACTTCCGAGGGGCTCTGGGAGTGCGCTTGGCTAGCCGCGTTCTAGCACGAGCCTTAATGAATTACAGGAGTTATTTAATCAATGTATTCTGTTAGCATAACATTAATATTAATTAAATGTTCATTAAAAAAATTGGATGCCAGCAGCGGAAAGCCAGGCTCCGAGGCGGCACGGCACAGCCGCGCCCCCCCGGCGCCGAGGGGGGCAGCCCGAGTCTGCGCAGCCGGGCCCCCGCCCCGCCGGCCGGCTGCAGAGGCCACGGTGGGTACAGGGCATGTCGTCGTGCCCGCGTCCTCTCTCTGGGGGCCCCCGGCTGGGCGCTGTGGGGAGCAGGTGGCCGGGAGCCCGAGCTGCCCATCGGGCCGCAGCAGTGACCCCTCCGGGCGCACTGGAGGCCGCGCATCGTCCATCAGACCTTTAGGGCTCTGGGCTCTACTGTCCCTTCTCTCTGGCCACAGTCACTCAGTGCCGGGCAACGGGTGACCATGGCGGGGCGTGGCCTTGGTCCCGCTCCTGCCCGCCCTCCCAGCAGGGGTGGCAGACCCGGGGCTCGGCCAGGCTCGCAGACGCACCCACCCAGCCGGGACCCCACACCTGAGCCCGGGCAGGAGCCGGGCCAGGACCCTCCAGCTCCTCCCCCTGCTTGTGCCTCACAAAGGGCCCCCCCCTTCTGTGGGCTTGAGCACGACCCCCAGCCGCTCCCACAGACTCTGTCTGAGGGGACACCAGGACTCGAGGACCGAGATAGGAGGAGCTCTGGGTCAGTCACCTGAGTTGAGTGACCAGGGACCCGTGGCTGCACAGCACGATGTCTTTGGGGGACGACCCCCCCACTGACCACACGCGGGGTCCAGTGTTCCCACCCCTGGGGGTGGCCTGTCCACCGAGCGGGAGAAGTGGGCAGCGTGGGTGAAGAATGTAGCTGGCTCCCTCGGGCCCACACACGGATGCCTGCTTGGAGGGACGGAGACCCCGGGAGAGGAACACAGCAGGGGACACGAGGGGCCCGGGAGCTGCCGGGACCTTCTGAAACAAGCGCAAGTGGGATTGGAGGGTCGGCACTAGGGGAGCACCAGAGGGTGGCTGCGGAGCACGGGAGGATGGGCTGAGAGTGCTGGCCACTGAGCACTGGCCACTGAGCACTGGATGCTGAGCACTGGCCTCTGAGCACTGGCCACCGAGCACTGCCCGCTGAGCTCCCGGGCCCCTGGGCAGACAGCGGCAGCCTCAGCACTCCCCAGGCGGAGGAGGTGGAGGCGCCCGCGGTGCTTCCGGCAGCCTGCTGCCCACCAGGGAGGCCGGCCGCGGCCAGGGCTGCAGGGCCAGCGGGGTGGACGCGCTGGGCCGTGACTCCCCGGTCCCGGGCTCGGGCCTGCCCGGGGCGTCCCCGGGAACGTGGGCAGCGGCAGAGAAGATCCAGCTGTGCCTCTGTCCGGGGCCTGGCGGGGGAGCCGCGGCCGGGCAGGTGAGGCGGCCGCGGTTACGGTGCTGAGCCCCAGCTTTAAAGAAGATAAAAAATTCCCCTTTGCACCGAAAGGGAATTTGGTGGTGGTGGGGGGACGTGGGAAGCAAAGTGAGTGGGCGGGGGGCGCCCAGTGGCTCTGCTGACCCCCACGGACACTGCGGGACATGGGGCCCAGCCCTGCTGCCCTGGCCACGAGGCCACTCCCCAGGAGACAGGTGCACGGACCAGGGCCCCTGGGCAGTGGGAGGGAGGCCTCGCGCCGTGTGCCGGCCCCTCCCGCCCAGCTGCTCCTCCCGCAGACCCTGCAGCCCCCCGGGACCTCAGGTGACCGTGGGTGTGGACAGCAGCTGAGCAGCAGCACGGGCGTCAACTGCAGGAAGAAGGTGGACAGGTGTGGGCGGCAGGTGTGGGCAGCAGGTGTGGACGGCAGGTGTGGACGGCAGGTGTGGGCGGCAGGTGTGGACGGCAGGTGTGGACGGCAGGTGAGGATGGCAGGTGTGGACGGCAGGTGTGGATGGCAGGTGTGGACGGCGGGTGTGGGCGGCAGGTGAGGACAGCAGGTGTGGACGGCAGGTGTGGACGGCAGGTGTGGGCAGCGGGTATGGATGGCAGGTGTGGTTAGCAGGTGTGGACGGCAGGTGTGGACGGCAGGTGAGGATGGCAGGTGTGGACGGCAGGTGTGGGCGGCAAGTGTGGACGGCAGGTGTGGGCGGCAGGTGTGGGCGGCAGGTGTGGGCTGGGCTGACCCAACAGATGTCCGAGTCCGGGGCAACTGGCCTGATTGCTCCCACAAGGCCCTGGTGGACCAGCCTGGGCCCTGCTGGGCTTCCCCGTGCCCTGCCTCAGAGGGCACCACTGGCCCTGGGCTCTCTGGACAGTCTCAGAGGCTGCTGGGTCAGCCCCAGCTCCCACCTGGCCGGGGGACGCCCCGCCCGGCCCTGCCACAGCTCTTCACCGTCCTGTCCCCGCAGAGCCGAGCCACAGGCGCGGTGCCCACTGCAGGGACCCGCCTCAGGACACTCTGTGCCCTCCCGCCCAGCGCCTCCGGCCTGCCCGGGCTGCCCTGACACCCACTTGCAGGCCCCAGACTCCGGAGGCTCCAGGGTGAGGGGTTCCCCGCCTCATGTGGCCACACGAGCTCCCGATCCGTGGCTCTGCTTGCCGCAGGGGGACGCCCACGGCTGGAGGCCACCTGCAGGGGCAGGCCATGTGGGGGCCGGCCTGCTCCCGTGTCCACTCAGAGCCTGGCTCCCGCCACGTGTCTGCCACGTGACAGCCCGCGAGACACGCCTGCGGGTCAGACCCTGGACACAGCCCCTGGGGTAGTACGGGACACGCCTGAGGTCAGCCCACGTGTCTGCCAGGGTCAGCCACAGGCCATGCTCCTGACCCTCCTACCGCTGCCCACCCCTTGGAGCAGCAGGGCCAGGGCAGTGCCCCAGGGGTGTCCGGAACGTGCACCAGCCCTGGGCACACGCGACTCGGGCGTGACGGACGGCCGTGTGGCGGGCAGGCGCGTGGGCTCCACCCTGAGCAGGCGACGGCCCCGCTGGCCGTGCTCCTTGGTCAGTGGCTCTCACTGGGACACGCGGTGAGATGAATAGGTGAGGCAGCGACAGGGCGCGGGCCGGGCGGCCCGGTCCCCGCACACGACTGCCACTGGCCCCGCTCATCCATTATTTAGGGGTGATCGGTCAGGCCCGGCGGGTATAGATTTGATAATCATTCAGATGTCCATATTTCATAGGGAACATGAATTCCTCACCGGGATGCCGATGGCTCGTCACCGCGTGCGGGGAGGGGCCGTGTCTACCGGCGTAAATAAATATGTAGAGCGGAGATAATAAAATCGGTTTCTGTCCGCCTGCCCGCCAGCCTTCATGTCACACTGGACAGCGGCTCTAATGCGGTGATTTTCTGCATCTGGATCCTATGAATATTGGTCTGCACGCCCGAGATTGCGCGGCAGATGTTTCTCTGCGGGCTAACACATATATCACCCCTGATAACGGATGACAAATGTTGTTCCATATTGTGTCAGACAAAACCGGGCTCTGTAGAACAAGTGTTCCAGCTGCAATAGGCCCTTCACCCAGTCACCTCCGGGGGGGACGGGCCCCCACTCTCGGCGCCCGCCGGCAGCGCGGCCCAGGCACCAGCAGCCGGGCGCAGCCTCGCGTGGTGCGGAGAGGTGCCGGGGCACCCCGGGCGGCCCGAGGGAGCCCCACGGGGAGAGCTGACGGGCCCGTGACACCTGCTGGACAGATAGCGGCTGAGAGGGAAGTGTCCCCTGGCGAAGGATGAGGGGAGGGCGCCCCCACTCAGGAGGTGCCGCGTGGGGTGGACACTCGGGGATCTGCCCGCCGGCCCCTGCAGATGCCACATTCCCGCCCGGAGTGGGGGCGCCGCGACGAGTCCCAGCCCACCCGTCAGTTTATGAATTCTCTGACTCCTCTCTCTTCTCTTGCAAAAATAAATTCTCCCGGTAACCTTCAGGGCCGACAGGCTGGCAGCGACGGCCCCTCGGGCGGGCGGGTGGCGTGGGAGGGCGCAGGGGCTCCTGCCCGCCTCGGGCTCCTGGACGAGCCCCTCTCCCCGGCACGCCCCTCGCCGCTCGCTGACTGTTAATGAACTTTCCCTCACCTCCGTCCTCGCCCCGGGAGCTGCACACCGGCTCTCCCCAAGCAATTCTATACAACGAGACGGTAACAGTTGTTTGTCTGATAAAGCACGTCCTATTTAGAACACAGATGTTTGATTATTATTTATTTCTCTCGGAAGCCCACTAATTCAGTCCCAAATGATCTCTTTTTCCCTTTTGCTTAAATTTAATTTGGAATGTATGTTGTTGGTAAGTGACAGACAGTTTAATTATTAATAGGGCCCTGCAATGCGCAGCACCAGCACTGGGGCTCTTTGCCCCCCGCCCAATCCCCCCGTGCCACTGGGACTCGGGAAGAGCAGAAAGGTAATCAGGAAGCCCGCAACCGCCCCTTCCCGCAGCCCTGCCTTGGCCAAGCGCGGCCCGGCCCGAGGCAGCTGGCCTCACCACAGTGCCGCGACAGGCCGGGACAGGGGCCTCCTCGCCCCGGCGGGGTCTGTCGGCTCAGGCGGTTGTTGGTGGGGGCCCACTCTTGCTGGCGGAGACCCTGGGGGTGGGCCGTGCTGCCCCACAGGGGAACGCGGGCAGAGCACCTGGTGGCCAGCGTGGCCAGTGCTTTCTGGACCCCAGCCCCGAGCAGGCTGCACTGCTGTGGGCCCCGTACGGCCTCAGTCCAGCTCTGCCTCCCCAGTGGCCCCTCCCAGGCCATCCCCAGAGGTGGTCAAGAGGGACTCAGGGCCAGCCGGCACGTCAGACTCGTGCGCCAAAGCCAGGGCCTCCGCGGGGACGAGCAGCGGGTCATGGCCAGTCCCGGGGCCACTGCTGTCCTGGCCCTCCGTCCTCACATACAGGACTAGGTGCAGGAGCGCCTGTCCATCCGGCCTGATGCCTGTCCTGAGCCAGGGCCCCGCCTGGAGCCCCTCCAGGCCGGACACAGCTGGGCAGCGCTTCCCGCCCGAGCAGGACCCCAGCTCCTGTGCACGAGTCCCTTCCCGGAGCTGTGCCCGGCCTCACGGGCTCAGCAGGTGTGGCTGACCGGCCCAGGGCCAGCGCCCTCAGCCCGCCGAGCCAGGCATGGGCTGACCCCCACCGAGCAGGTGTGGGCTGACCCCCGCCGAGCAGGGCATGGGCTGACCCCACCGAGCAGGTGTGGGCTGACCCCCACCGAGCAGGGCATGGGCTGACCCCCGCCGAGCAGGTGTGGGCTGACCCCACCGAGCAGGGTGTGGCTGACCGGGGCCCAGGGGCCAGGTCCCCTAACTCCCACCGCTGACACACACCAGCTCTGGGCCACCAGGCACCTTGATGGTCAGTCACACAAGCCTGCCCGACCTGGCCTGCCCCGGCTCCTGTGTCCTCCCGGCCTCTTGCTGTGGGGTGGCCCTCAGGGCCTCATGCTCTGCTGCAGAAGGTCGGGGGTCCCGAGGGACAGGGCTTGAGGCAGACCAGATTGCCCCGTGCGGACCCTTGGGGCTGCTTGTGTGCAGACCGTGAAGGAGAGCCACGGGGGGGGGGGGGGGACATCTGTGCATCCCGCGGCCTACGCCACCCTCCTGCCCATGTGTACTGTCAAGAGTCAGGGTCAGGGGTCTGGGCCTGGGGTCTGGGGTCAGGGTTAGGGTCTGGGGTCAGGGTCCAGGGTCTGGGCCTGGGGTCTGGGGTCAGGGTCCAGGGTCTGGGATCAGGATCTGAAGTCTGGGGTCAGGATCTGGGGTCTGGGGTCAGGGTCTGGGGTCTGGGGTCAGGGGCTGGGGTCTGGGGTCAGGGGCTGGGGTCTGGGGTCAGGAGTCTGGGCCTGGGGTCTGGGGTCAGGAGTCTGGGCCTGGGCCTGGGCCTGGTCAGCCCTGGCCGGCCGCCCTCCCAGCAGTCTGGGTCCTGTGCCAGGCTCAGCTCTGCCTGAGGGCTCCAGGCAGCTCTGTCCCACCCACACTTGCCCCTGTGTCCGACTGCCCTGGCCATGCTGTCCCTGCACCTTGTCAGCCTGTCCCCGCAGCCGGCCGGCTCGTGGGGGGACAGCTGTGAGGACGTGTGCCTGTGACGTGCCCCTGTGTCTGCAGCTGCAGCTGGTGGAGACGCACCCGCTGCCCCGGTGCCCTGCCACCCGCTTGCTGGCGGGAGGAGCTGTGCCCAGGGTTCTGGCATCACTCGCTGGCCCGAGTCTGCCCACCTGCCCTGGCAGCCCACAGGAGCGAAAAAGGGAAAAGCATCCTGCAGAGATTTAGGCGGGAAGGCCAGGGAACCTGGGGACATGGGGGCGGGGAACGGACAGGACTCCGGTGAAGGGACAGGCTGGGAACATTGTATCCCTGAAACTCAGTTACAAGTAACCTTGTAACTCAGGATGACCTGACAGGTTGATATAAGGTGAAGAAGAGAAAGGCAGGGGGAGGAGGAGAAGGGACAGGAGGAGGGGGAGGAGAAGGAGGAGGAGGAGGAGGAGGAGGAGGAGGGGGAGGAGGAGAAGGAGGAGGAGGAGAAGGAGGAAGAGGAGAAGGAGGAGGAGGAGAAGGAGGAAGAGGAGAAGGAGGGGGAGGAGAAGGAGGAAGAGGAGAAGGAGGAGAAGGAGGAGGAGAAGGAGGAAGAGGAGAAGGAGGGGGAGGAGAAGGAGGAAGAGGAGAAGGAGGAGGAGGAGGAGGAGGAGGAGGGGGAAGAGGGGGAGGAGGAGGAGGAGGGAGAAGAGGGGGAGCAGGAGGAGGGGGAGGAGGGGGAGGAGGAGGAGTCCTCATCCTCTGCCTGACCCCTCCCTCCCCCCTCCTGCCCTCCCCTCATCTCCCTGAGGTGCCCTCAGTGGGGTGGCAGGCTGGGTGCTCCGAGAAGGGCTTGGCCGTTCCTCTATTCCCACCCCTCGTCCGTCCCGGCAGAGCCCAGGCCCGGAGTGCGAGGGCAGCGTGTGGGGCCTGGGGCAGCGGAGGCCCTGCCCGTGGGGCCAGCTGGGAGTGCCCGGGCAGCAGCGTGAGCTGGGACGTGCCCCTCCCCCCGGCTCCCGGCCAGGGTCCGTCTGGGTGGAAGCCGGGCCGGCTGCTGGCAGTGGCCTCTGCCCCAAGGGAGAGGGCCAGGGGCCCTGGGCGGGGCAGGGAGGGGTGCGGCGGGGCGGGCAGAGCCAGCAGAGTGCGCCAGCCGCTCGACCCCGCTGCAGACCACCCGCGGGAGTCTCCTCGGCTTGCCGGGGGCTGTGACTGGAGGTTGAGGCGCCGGGACCGAGAGACCCTCAGCGGGGCCGACGCCTTCCTTGTTCTCCATGACCCCCGGGCCCACCGGGAGCGACCCCCGAGCGCAGAGCACAGAGCCAGGAGTCAGCCCGAGAACAAACCAAGCATCTACAGAGACCCCCTTGCGCAGGCGCCCCCGCCACGGTCCTGCCTCCGCCTCACTCCGCGACGTGGGCGCCGCAGCGGGAGTGGACGGGGGAGGGTCTGTTCGAGGTTCCTCCCGCAGGTGCTGGGCAGCCCGGGAACACGGAGCCTTTGGCTCACGCCGCACCGGCCTTCAGAGACCCCCGGGCCCGGGCGAGGCTGCAGGAGCAGACAGACCTTCCGTGTCACTCCCCCCGGGACCCCTGGTTTGACTTAGGAGCTGGGCGGCTTCCTCCCCTGGGGCCGAGTGCTGGCCCACGGAGCCCCCGAGGCTGGCCCGGCTGGTGGCCGGGGCCCGCAGCTGTCCCAGGGGCCCTTTCCGGGCCCCGTGGGTGTGTGGCCGCCCTGGCCGGGCCGCTGCTCGCCTGCGGAGGGGGAGTGGACAGTGTTCCCAGGGGGTGACGGATGCAAACCTCCAGGGACCTGGGCACGGGCTGGAGCCACAGCACAGCGGGTGGGGCGTTTGCCTTGCAGGCGGCCAACCCGGGTTCGATTCCCAGCGTGCCATATGGGATGAGCACCGCCAGGAGTGATTCCTGAGTGCGGAGCCAGGAGTAGCCGGGAGCATCGCCGGTGTGACCTAGAAAGCAGGGCCTGGCGGACCCCGGCTGGACAGGCCTCTCCAGCCAGACGGGGCTCCCAGCAGCCCACACAGCCTGGGCGTGCGTCCAGGAGGCCGGCCTTGGTGGGCAGCACTTCCCGGCCCCGTGGCTGCAGCATGCCCCGCACTGTGCGGTCACCAGGCGCTCGGGGGCGCGTGAGGGCACCACTCTGCGAGGCCCTGCACAGAACAGAGCACGTCACGCGTGGCGCTGGCCTGCCCGGCCCCGAAGGCGGCTCCCACGGTGCCCCTGCCCGACCCCGGGAGAGCCAGGAAGGGCCACAGGGCCGGGACGAGGCTCCTGGGTGCCCGTGTAGGACGGTGCCCGCGGCGGGCGCACGTGGGGACGCTGCTGCCGTCCCCCCGACACAGACGCCCGCAGGCTCGCCCCTGGATGGGGCCGAGCGAGACCCGCACTCTCTCCTCTTGGCCCAGGAGCGCCAGCGTTTCCCGGGGCCCCTGACACGACCCCCGGGGCCGCACTGCCTCCAGCACTCCGACCTGGCCGCGCGGGGCCCCGCGCCTCCCCGACTTGGCACCACCAGCGCAAACAAACTTTGCTAATGGCGTTAAACTTGGAAGCTCGCTTTTTAAATATTTGCCGCTCCATAATTGAAACAGCTGTTTTAATGAGGTGCCTACTGTCATCATTTTACCCTGGCTGAGCTGGGCGACAACAGAGCAGTAATAACGGATTCAATAATAATTAACTCGGGTCATCTGCTCATCTGTCACGGCCCATCAGCTGCAGGGAGAAGAATCCCAGTGAACTTCTCTCTTTTGTAAGCTTTCCAAAACTCGGCAATAAAATGCTCAGAGAGGACTCTAGGTAGCCCTTCAAAAGTTCTGAGCAAACTGGTAAGTAGGTTAATTAAATTTTATGCATGTTTAAATGCTAATGATCGCGTTCCTGACATTACAGTGTAATCTGATATGGAATGATGTCATGCAAGCCCTGGTTTAATGCAGGGCCCACCTCCTCCGCGCCGCCAGCCCCTGGATCATTTATCCAAGGGCAGGAAGTCCGCGCGGCCCCGCCAGGCCAGGCCTCCCCGCCCCGCTCCCGTGTGCCGCATGCAAATCAGCCGCCCAGACGCCCGGGAGGTCCCCGTCGCCGGCCAGGCCTCTGTCCTCTCGGCAGAGGAGGCCCGTCCCCCAGCCCCAGGGCCCCCTCTGCCCCGCCCGCCACACACTCTCCGTGTGCTCAGCAGAAAGAGACTCACGAGGTCCGGAGCACCACAGACATCGCTGGGCTCGGGCGACTGTCCACGGACCATGGTGGGCTCCAGCCCCCGCCGGCCCAGCGTGGGGGAAACGCCATGGCGCCAGGGCCAGAGCTCCCAGCCCAGAATCTAACCTCCAGGGGCCGGAGGAGCCGTCCCGGGGCCAGGCGTGCTCCGGGCTTAGGGCGTGGCCCCCGAGAGGCTCACGGTCTCCGAGCACAGAGGCTGCCGGGAACAGCAGCCTCTGCACCGGCTCTCCCGGCACGTCTGCGAGCAGAGAAGAGGACACTGCGGTGCCCTCGGTCCAGCCAGCGCCGCCCACAGCGCCGCACAGCCCAGGGAGCCACGCTTAGCTCTCCGGACTCGCGTCCACTGGGCAGGGGGCACCTTTGTGTCCTGCAGGGTCGCTCAGCCCAGAGCGGGGACCGGCCACAGCTCGGGGGGCGGCCACAGCGAGGACAGCATGGCTCAGGGCCCTGGGTGGGGCCTGGGGGCCCGGGGAGGGGGCCCTGGGCGGGGGCTCGGGTCGGGGGAATCTTGCAACACTTGCCTTGTGTTTTGCTTTTTGTTCCGGTTTTGCGTCTCGCCAGTCTGTGCCCAGAGCTTCCCTGGCCGGCCCTTGGGGCCCAGCTCCCAGCCCTGCCCGCCTTTGGGCGCCCGGCTCTGACCCGCCCGAGGCCTGAACCCGGGTCGGCTGAGGCTGTGGGCGCAGAGAGGCCAGGTGAGGGCCCCGGCTCCCCAGAGTCCGGTCCTGCCGGTGTCTCCTCACACTCAGCGGGCGTCCGGGCTCAGGCTGGACATGCCTCTGGTGTGGGCAGGAGGCTGGTCTCGGAGGGCCGGGGCCCGGCTCAGGGAGGACTGTGGAGTCCACTGGCACAGTGGCCGGAGGGCGGCTGCACTGGGCTCCCGCCCGCCAGGGGCTCTGTCCTCTCTGTGCTCCGCAGGCAGCCGAGAGCCTGGGTCTCCGGGGGCGGATTCCGGGAGTGCTGCGGGAGACGGGCAGCAGCAAGAGGCGTCCAGGCAGAGTGGCCGGAGACACCCGACGCAGCGGCAGTGCTGGGAAGGACGAGACGGGGCAAGAGATGGACCCGGCCAGCTGGGCCTCTGCACCCTGGCCACACCCCAGCGTGGAGGGGGCCAGGCTCAGTCGGCGCCTGCCCTGGCCAGTCCAGCGGCGGCAGAGGGGGCTCGCAGCGCGTTGGAGGCTGCAGCCCGCTGGCCGCTTGGCGCTCAGCCCTGGAGCTGGCCACCCCCTCGTGCCCACGGCCCCCAGGCCCCGACCCAGGCCCCGGGGAAGGAGGACGCCAGGGAGGGAGGAGCCCAGAGCAGAGAAGGCGAGGGCACTATTCCCTCAGCTGTCACGGCAGAGTCTAAATATTTCCCGACTGAGCCGCGCTGTCTGGGGAGGTTAGCGCCTTCCAAGGTAGGCGCCGCGCAGCGCATAGGTAAGAGTTTAATTAGCATATGAATCGTCTGCACGGAAGCCTGAGCACTAAACGACAACAGTCTGCACCTCAAACAGGCAGCTCTCCCGCTGTGCGTCCGGGGCCTGACTAACTGCCTGGGTTCCCCGCCACCCACCCCTCGGCCCACAGCCCCAGGCCCCCTCCCCGTTTGGGTGCTGCAGCCTGGAGACGGAGCCCGTCTGTTCCACGCGGCCCTCAGGAGGCGTGGCCCCTCCCGCAGCCAGCCGGCCCGGGGCCAGTGGCCTGTGCTGGATTCCAGTGGCTGCCGCCTGGCCTTGCAGAAGGACCTGCAGCCGTCCCATCCAGAGGGGTCCCGGACACTCACAGCGGGCCCACACACCCAGAGGCCACCACCTGGACCCACCCTCCTCGGTCCCAGGGCTCCAGCCTGCAGGGATGCCACGGAGGCTCGCCAGGGCGCAGGCAGCCGCTCGGGGGTGCGGGGGGCTAAGGGTGCCCGCCGGGCTCACTCTGGCCAGTGGCCGGGGAAGGGGCTCATCCCGCCTTCCCGGGGCCCCCTCACGGGAGCTTCCACCTGCCCACGTCCGGGATCCACGTCAGTCCACTCGCATGCCTTGGTTTCCACCGTGGTCACGTGGGTCCCCTGTGCCCGCACCCCTCCGCCCCTGCAGGCCTGTCCCCTCAGGCTTCCCAGGTCAGGACAGGCTCCGTCAGCCTCCTGGACACCTCGGCTCTGGGCCACAGCTGCCGTGACCAGCCTGCGGAATTCCCTTCCGGCTTTCACGGTCAGGACCTACTTCTCCGCACGCAGCTTGGCACTGGTGGGGCAGAGCTGGTCACTGCTGGCCACCCCGGAACAAGGAAACCAGGACCCGGGGCCGATGGTTACGGACACACGGACGGGCGTGGGATGATCGGGGAGGCGTCAGCCATGCTCTGTGCAGTGGGGAATCTCTGTCCCATGTCCGGGGGTGGGGGCTCTGTCCACGGGACCGGGGGTCTGTCCACGGGGTCAGGGGCTCTGTCCACAGGACCAGGGGTCTGTCCACAGGATCAGGGGTCTGTCCCTGGATCAGGGGTCTGTCCACAGGATCAGGGTCAGTAGGAGAAAGGGAGTGAGGGATGGGTCAGTGCAGGGGAGGGGAGGAAGGAGGCAGAATCGCTCTATAAATACAGGAAATTAAAGCACATAGGCGCTTGATTACAGGGAAAGACAGAAAGTGAAGGACGACTTACAAATACCAGAAGTCACGGCCGTGGTGAATGGATCAAATCACAGCACTGATGACTGTGACCTCCTCGGTCGAAATGCACCGGTCATGGAGATGTTCCGTCTATGAAAGCTTTGGCCGAGAACATGCTGCCTGCCCCACGCCAGGACCCAGACGCAGCGAGGGAAGAGACGGGTGGCGTTCACTCGATCACAGCAGAGTGAGGCCTGGGAACTCGAGTAAACCCACCCAAGGCGGCTCAGAGGAGGGAGGATAAGGGCGGATGGATGGGGGGGGCATTCGAAACCGAGAGACACCCCAAGCAAGACGCACCCAGCAGTGGACGCTTGGAGGTGCTGGGCAGGGCCCCGGACACTGGAAGAAGGACACTGCATGTGCCCCTCTGGCACCTTCTCTGGTGATTTCAGGCGTCTACTGAAATATCGCTACTCTCAGTACCAGCTGGGTGTTTGGCTCGCACGTTTCCGCCTCCTGTACTTCAGTACTGTCCGTGTGTTCTGCTCAGTCCTGCTTGTCCTCTGGATTTTGTTGGCTCGGGTGTGACGTTCTGGGCTCGGCTGGGCTGGCCCGGGTTTATTTCCGTTGCACGGGAACGTGCCTTTTCAGGAGCAGTGCTCCCGAGGGTGACCGGCGGACCGGGTAGGACGTGCCTCGCTGTTTGCTCCTCTCTCCCGCAGTGAGCACCTGACAGGTGCTGGCTCGGAGTCCGTCTTCAGAGCTCCAACTGCCGTGTCTGTCTCCCCGTCCTCCCTGGCCGCTGAGTGCGCGACCACGCGACCTTCCCTGACTACAGGCGGCTCCTCTTCACTCTCAGAGTAAAGCTGGTCAGGGTCCTACATGCCAACAGCACATCACATCACGCATCGCCCTCGGACCATGCTGGAGCTGAGTAAGGAGTCCCGTCCTCACACCACCTCGTGACTGCGGGGCTCACATCAGGTCATAACGATCTCCAGGCGGAACGGTAGTGAGAATTGGGATAAATATGGCATAATGACCGAGTGCTTAATGCAATAAGATCTTTACTCGTTAATATATCTGTCCCCAGGAAGGCAGCAGGAACGACTCATAAAGCAAAGACGATCAGTATCACAACTGCAGTTGGTCTCAACACCCATTACAACTACGGACAGTGACTGAGTATCGTGAAACATGAAAATGAAGACTTTCCATGGTGAATTTTTAAAAATGGGTTTAAGCATTTGTAGAACTTTTGACCCTCACAGAGATGATCCCTTCCTCAGGCACAGCTCCCAGGATCTCCAACTCTGCGGCACAGGACAAGCAGAACACACTCAGTGAGAGTTGGGGTTTTTAATGACCATCGTGTTATGAAATCAGAATTCAATCAAAAGAAAATCAGAGAAACGTCAAACCTGTGGAACTAAATAACACGTATAGCAACATTCACCACATCAATGAGGAAATAAAGCAAAAACTAAAGTATCTGGAGGGAAATGGACGCGTGAGTGAGTGGACACGGGGGCTCCAGCGGGGTCCAGTCCACTGCGTCTCCACCAGGAGACAGGGGCCCGAGAGGCAGGTAGACCGCACTGGCCCGCCCGGCACCACCAGGAGTGATCCCTGAGCACAGAGCCAGGAGTCCTGCCTGAGCACCTCCAGGTATGGCCCCCAAACAAAAAAGAGGAAGGAAAAAGCAGGATAAGCCCCCGTGAATCATTCAATGTGCAGAGAAAGCAGCGAGAGGGGCGTGGCCAGGGCCCCGAGGTAGCAGACGGCGTAAGGCCCGTGTCGGGGAAGAGAGCCCAGACAGGCAGAGGCCTGAGACGGGGAGGAGGGGGTGGGGAGCACGGTGGGGCGGGCCAGCATCCCAGCGGGGGGGCGGGGGTGGGTGGGCTCCACCCTGCACAGCGAGAGTAACAGGAGGAGACTTTCGCCCGGGTCCGGCATGCGCCTCTGTGCCGCCAGAGAACTGGTTTGTCCGGTTTGTGCTCAGCTGCGACAGTGCTCAGGGAGCCTCCTGATGGGGCCCAGGGGCCGTCCGGGATGCCGGGTTGTCCGCAGGCCAGCAGACCTGGTGGGCTACAGCCAGGGCCCCGGGGCCTGCTGGAAAACCGCATGGCAAACAGAAAGACGCCCACTGAGAGAAAGAGAGAGAGAGAGAGGGAGAGAGAGGGAGAGAGAGGGGGAGAGAGAGAGAGAGAGGGAGAGAGAGGGAGGGAGAGAGAGGGAGAGAGAGAGGGAGAGAGAAGGGGAGAGAGAGAGGGAGAGAGAGAGAGGGAGAGGGAGAGAGAGAGAGGGAGAGAGAGAGGGAGAGAGGGAGAGAGAGAGGGAGACGGAGAGAGGGAGAGAGAGGGAGAGAGAGCAAGAGAGAGAGAGGGAGAGAGAGGGAGGGAGAGAGAGGGAGAGAGAGGGAGAGAGAGCAAGAGAGAGAGGGAGAGAGAGAGGGAGGGAGAGAGAAAGGAAGAGAGAGAGCAAGAGAGAGAGGGAGAGAGAGAGAGGGAGAGAGAGGGAGAGAGAGGGAGAGAGGGAGGGAGGGAGAGAGAGGGGGAGGGAGAGAGAGAAGGAGAGAGAGAAAGGGAGAGAGAGAGCAAGAGAGAGAGGGAGAGAGAGAGGGAGAGAGAGAGGGAGAGAGAGAGGGAGAGAGAGAGAGGGAGAGAGAGAGAGGGAGAGAGAGAGGGAGAGAGAGAGAGGGAGAGAGAGAGGGAGAGAGAGGGAGAGAGAGAGGGAGAGAGAGAGAGCAAGAGAGAGAGAGGGAGGGAGAGAGGGAGAGAGAGGGAGAGAGAGAGGGAGAGAGGGAGAGAGAGGGAGAGAGAGAGAGAGACAGGGCGAGGGGTCTCCACAGCAGACACCGGCCGGGTGTCGCCCCCAAAGCCGGCCACAGCTCAGCCGCACACGGAACAACCCACGTGACCTGGGAGGTCGGGGCCACTGCAAGGAGGGTATTGGCTGCCAACAGGCTCCCGGAAAATCTCCTCACTGACCACCAGGCTACCCTGCCTCGGAGCCCACTGACCGGCAGCGGCATTTGGCCGGAGAGTGGGTGGGAGGCGGAAACTCAGAAGGGCGGCGGGAATGAGCACCCGCCCCGGGAAGCCGACAAGGAGACCCCGGCCCCAGGGACCCCCAGGAAGAGGGGGCGGTGGACCCCACTGCTCCCCGCCCCGTGCTGATTGTGTGACACTCACAGAGGCTGCGGTACTCACGGGAGCAGCCGCAGTGCTGGGCGGCCGGAGAGAGGCTGGCAGGAGTTCACAGCCGGTGCCAGTCAGCCGTAAAGAAGACACAGTGCCGCACTCCTCGGCAGAGTGGGGGGCCGGGGGGCTGCAGAGAGGGAGAGGACGAGGCTCGGCTGCTTCCCGGGGGCACACGGTGAGCAGATAACAGTGATGAACAGGCCAACCCACACCCAATAAACTCGCGGGACTGGAAACAGGACCAGGGCCTCGTGGATGGGGGGGGCAGTAACCGGCGCTGCTGACCCACTCGGGGGCTGTCCCCGGCACTGGCCCTCGGACACTCTGCAGACACCCCAGAGGGCCAGCGAACAGTGGGCGTTCCTGGCCGCAGGCATGCTAGAGCGTGGCCGGGCACGGTGGGGCCTGGGGACCGAGCCCCCGAGGGGTCTCACAGCCCCCGAGCTCTGACAGCCAGACAGGAGTGCGGGGACGCTTCCTCCTGAGCACTGTGGGCCTGGAGACCAACGGCTGGACCCCACGTGCAGGCTGGAGCCCCTGACGGTGAGTGGCCACAGCTGCAGCCCGAGGAGGCCGTGCAGGAGCGGAAATCCCAGCTGGGAATGCCCGGACCACCGTCCACCCCGCTGCCGGCATGCCCAGGAGACCTGGGCGGGGACAGGGCAGCCAGGCAGGTCACCGCTTAGCGTCCGAGTGTGCAAGTCACCGGCCCCCTGTGACCAGTGAAGGGCACCCAGGGGAAACCTGCTCCCAAGGCACTCACCGCCGCCGAGAGCAGACTAGCACACTGAGTCAGGGCCGGGACTCAGGAGACTATGGCTGTGGGCTTGCGGAGGGCGCCAGGGAGGGCCCCGGGGACCAGCCCTGCAGAGCTAAGTACTCAGGGGGCTACCGCCTCCTGCTCCGAGGATGCCGGGATGGGAGGACCCGAGCAGACGCACCTCTCTGCCCCAGGGCCCTGGTCAAGGCCGGAGGCGGGGCCGGGGGCACACACTGGCTCTGCAGTGGCCAGCCTGTTCCGACCTCTGCACGCAGCCCCGCCAGCCCCGAGCACTCTGGGTGGGCCTACGGACATCGGCCTCCCCTGCGAGCAGTGCTCGGGGCTGGCTGGGCCAGGCCCCGGCCGAGCACGGGCCAGGCAGGTGCCGGCAGCCGCTCCCGGCCGCAGACGAGCAAACCTGGAAACAGCCCCGAGCCAGACACGTGTTTGCAAACGGGGGCAGCGGGAGGAGCCCCTGCGGGGACAGACGGACGGACTCACGGAGGAAGAGAAGGACCAGAGGATGGGGCGAGCCCGCCCCTCCCTGTCCCGGGCACCCGGCGGGGGCAGGCTGGCCAGCGCTCGCCCCCGGAGGCCCAGACAGTCTCGCCCGCGGGCGCTGGCCCGGCTGTGTCAGACGAGCCCCTTGGTGCAGGGGGAGGGGGCGGGTGGGGGTCGCCAAGGCCCGGCTGCTGGTGCCCTCCAGAACATTCCGGAATGGAGGGACAGTGGAAAGGGCAGTGTGCTGGGCTGTGGAGTGGAGACGGGCCACGCTCCCTGTGTGGGGTGGGCACGACCCCAGCATTCACCTCGTGACATGCCTCAGGCGAGGTGTGGCTCCCAGGGGCCCCTGCGCCCCACAGCCCACAGCAAGACAGAGCCAGGAGCCGGGGGCCAGTGTGGACTCGGGTGGAGGACACGCGTGTGAGGAAAGAGAACTGCGTTGCCACACGTGTGAGCAAAGAGGAAACGTGATCACACATGTGAAGAAAGAGGAAATGCATGATCACATGTGTGAAGAAAGAGGAAACATGTGACCACACATATGAGGAAAGAGGAAACACGTGATCACACGTGTGAGCAAAGAGGAAACTGTGACCACGTAGGTGAGAAAGAGGAAATATGTGACCACATGCGTGAGGAGAGGAAACATATGACCACATGTTGAGAAAAGAGGAGATGCATGACCACATGTGTGAGGAGAGCAAACACCTGTGAGAAGAGGAAACACGCGAGCACACGTGTGAGGACGAGGAGACATGTTTGGGCGGGAAGAGGCACCAGTGGTGTCCCGGGATGTGGGGCTCAAGTTTCTCCACACACCCGCCACTGAGGAAGAGGAAGGCTGTTGTCTGCAGAGTCGAAGGTGCTCAGGGCCGAGCCCGGGAGGCGCCACAGATGGTCTGAAGTGATGGGGGAGAGGCCGGAACTCTGTGGCCGGGCCAACACCGCTGCCCAGCGGGGAGAGACGGAGCTGGTCTGAGGGGCGTCGGGGCTCTGAGGAGGGGCAGGCAGGGGCCACAGCAACGGCATTGGCGAGGTCCTGGGCCATGCTCTGTGCCCAGTGCTCACAGGCAGCTCCCCCAGGCACACCTCGTGGTTTGTGCCTAGGGAGGCCGGGCAGAGGCTGGGCCCCCAGAAGGCAGGAGGGAGGAAGCCCCCAAGGCTCCTCTCAGTTGCAGCAGCCGCAGGCCCCCGAGGCAGCAACTGTCTCTGAACCTTCCCGCCCGCATCTGCACAGGAATGTCTGCGGCAAAGATGGAAACAAACGTGACTTTTAGAGGCGAGCGCGGGACGCTGATTCCTCCAGCCAGAGTGCTCAGCCCGCAGGGGCGGGCGCGGGCAGGGGAACCCCAGACACGGGGCCAGCGGGGGCACAGGTCTGGGCCGCGTTGTCGCCGGCAGGGAGGACGGCTGGCCGGAACGCCTGGGGTCGCCGGTGGGAGGCAGCCCCCAGCACACGGGGCGAACTTCTCCACGTCCGTCATAAAGAGGCAAACAACCTCATAGGTTCACAGCAGAGGAGAAAAATATGGCAAATAAACACAGGAACAGATGCTTACCTCATTAGTAATCTGAGAAATGCAAATTAAAACAATAATGAGATGCCATTTGCACCCTCCAGATTGGCAGGGCTGGAGAGGCTGCCGCACCTACTTGTTGGCGAGGATGGATCCTCGGCGGGTCACGGGACGCACCCCACGGGGACGCGGGGCCTGAGCGGGTGTGGGGGACGGCCCCCGGGGACGGGGCGGGGGGCACCGTCTCACAGGCCGGGAGCTGGGCCTGTGACGCGTCCCCCAGCACGGGACTCGGCCTCTCCCGTCTCCCACCGCTACGTTCTCAGGGGCTCCCGTGGGGTGTCGGGGGCAGCTGGGGCCCCACACTCAGCCCACAGCACTGGGGTCTCGGGACTCTCGAGTGCTCAGGAGAGCGGGCAGCCCCGGCCGCTGACCCCGGCCCTGAGGCTCCTGCCTGAGCCCTGGTTCCTCTCCTCAGGGCCCGAAGCCAGAGGCGGCCGGATCTCCCATGTGAGGCCCACACATGAGGGACGTGCCCTGCCCAGCCCAGCCTGTCCACCCACGGGGCCCCGGATTTCAGAGCACTGTGTGTTAGAGCACTCTGGGGGCCACGTCAGGGTCAGAGGACAAGGGCAGCACCAGGCCCGGTTCACCCTCATGGCCCCACCATGCCGCCCTGAGGTCTGAGTCCTGGGGACAATCGTCATCTGGGGCAGTTCCACCCGGCGGGGGTCTCGTGAAGCAGGTCAGATTTGGAGAGAAGGCCACGGGCCCCTCCGGGAGGGCCGGGGGCTGGGGAGCAGGGGCAGAGCTCGGGCAGGCTGGCACCTCCCTCCCCCTGCCTCCCGGGGCCGCTCCCGCCGCAGGAAGTGAGCAGGAGAAGAAACAGCGGCAAAGGCACCGACCAGGAGTGGCAGGGGGCGCCTGGGACAGGAGGGGAGCACTGACACCAGGGGAGGGTCCGCCCCCCTGCTGCAACGCAGAAGGAGCCTTGTATTTTATTATTATTATTATTATTATTATTATTATTATTTGCTTTTTGGGTCACACCAGGCGATGCTCAGGGGTTACTCCTGGCTCTGCACTCAGAAATTTCTCCTGGTGGTTCTCGGGGGACCCTATGGGATGCTGGGAATCGAACCCGGGTCAGCCGCGTGCAAGGCAAATGCCCTCCCCGCTGTGCTGTGGCTCCAGCCCCATAAAAGACAGTTTCAAGAGGACGGGTCGGGGGGAGATGCATCATGGGACGCAGTGGGATGAAAGGGGCCGGCGGCATGTCCACTGCGTCTGGCCAGCGTCCCCCACACTCCCAGGCGCGCCCTCGCAGCCCGGTCCCCAGCTCCTCGGCTCCTCCTGGCTCCGTTCCCGTCGGGGGGAGAGACGAGCTTCCTGCGGTAATGAGACACATGGATGGAAAATAAGCCCAAAGATGGGAACGCTGAAATGCAAGATTGATAAAGTAATTTTAATTTGCTTCTGCATATGTTAAGGTAGTTCGGGTGACTTCGGAGCAGGAGCCCAACTGGGTGAAGACAGATGTGCGGGGGCTGCGCCCGCTCCCTGGGGTGCTGCTGCGGGTGCCGGCGGCCCTCCCCAGCCGGTGCAGCCGGCGCCTCCCCGGTGGCGCTCCTGGCGGATGCTCAGAGAACAGTGGCAGCCCTGCAGAGCCTCGCCGGCTCGAGACGCGGGGCCCGGGAAGGGGAGCCCGGAGGCAGCCGCGAGCCCGGCCCGCCAGCATCACGCACGGCCCTCCCCCAGCTGTGCTCCTAGAAAGTTCCAGACCCTGCTGAGAGCAGCGTCTGGCACTCGAAGACGTCCAGGTCACACACAGCCCAGCGCAGAGCCAGACCACCTGGACACAGCCAGACGCACAGCCCAGCAGATGGCCAGGGCGAACTGGAACAGTCACTCAGAGCCAGGCCACAGTCAGGCTACACGGTCACAGTCAGACTCACAGTCGGACTCACAGTCAGACACACAGTCAGACCGCATGGACGTAGCCAGATTACAGCCAGGCTGAACAGTCAGATCACAGACAGACTCACAGCCAGGCCGCATGGACACCATTGGACTCACAGCCAGGCCCCCTACTCAGACCCACAGTCAGGCAGCATGATTATCCGGCAGACACAGCCTATATTCCAGCCAGACCACAGAGCCAGACTATACAGCCAGACTCCAACAATACAGTCAGACTGTACAGCCAGACTACACCAACACAGTCAGACTCACAGCCAGACTATCCAGCCAGACTATACCAACACAGTCAGACTCACAGCCAGACTGTACAGCCATACTACACAACACAGTCAGACTCACAGCCAGACTGTACAGCCAGACTACACCAACACAGCCAGACTCATAGCCAGACTGTACGGCCAGACTACAGCAACACAGTCAGACTCACAGTCGGACTGTACAGCCAGACTACACAACACAGTCAGACTCACAGCCAGACTATCCAGCCAGACTATACCAACACAGTCAGACTCACAGCCAGACTGTACAGCCATACACAACACAGTCAGACTCACAGCCAGACTATCCAGCCAGACTATACCAACACAGTCAGACTCTAAGCCATATATATAGTCAGACTACACTGACATAGTCAGACTTACAGCAAGACTATAGTCAGACTAAACCAACACTGTCAGACTCACAGTCGGACTGTACAGTCAGACTACACCAACACAGACTTATAGCCAGGTCACACAGTCAGACTCATAGCTATGCCACATGACTGTTGACACAGCCAGACTTCAGCATTCCCCATGGCCCAACTACGCTGACACAGTCAGGCTTACAGCCATGCCACAGATTACATTGATACAGTCAGACTCAGAGCCAGGCCACACAGTCAGACTACTGACAGTCAGACTCAGAGCCAGGCACACTTAGCCCAGAGCACAATCAGACCATGTACATCAGAGAGTATCCCCAGACCACGTACAGTCAGGCTCCGAATCAGGCTACACAGCCAGCCCACACAGTCAGGCTGCAGACAGGCAGCCCAGACAGGCCCGTCTGGACACACAGTCCTGCATGCAGCCAGGTGCAGGCGAGGGAAGACCAGCACCGCACAGCCCTGCACGCTGCGAGCAGCAGCAAGGACAGCCCAGCGCCTGTGGGGGTCGGGAGGAGCCTGGGCTGGGCTGGGCAGCGTCAGGGTCAGGGCTCTGAGTGCCCGGGCCAGTGGGCGCCAGAGCAAGACTGGGGGTCTTCCTGTCCCAGCCTGTCCACAGCTCCCTGCCCCGGGGCCTTTCTCAGGGTGCTGGCGTGAGCCTGGTGGGGCTGAGGTGCTCTCCCAGAGAAGAGGCTCTGACCCCCGCAGGGCATCTGAGCACTTTCCTCAGAGGGGGCAGAGTGTGTTTGTTTGGGCGTGGGGCCACACCGGGGGTCCAGGGCTCACTCCTGCTCGGGCGTGTGGGAACCTGGGTGAGCCTGTGCAAGGCAGGCGCCTTCTCTCTCTCTCTCTCTCTCTCTCTCTCTCTCTCTCTCTCTCTCTCTCTCGGCCGTGGGTGCATCTTAAAAAGTTGCCTGCAGTTGAGTTGTGAGAGCCCGTAAACTTGTCCGTTAACACGTTCTTTATTTTCACACTGATCCCGGCAGCAGCAAACCACGCAGACGGCCTTTACCGCCACGTGCAAGGCCGGTGCCTCACCCACTGGGCCATCTCTCCGGCCCCTGCATTGTCCCAGTGTCATTGACTTTAAACAATATGGTTACACAGGGCTGATGCGTAAGACGTACAAGCCACGCCCCAAAGTGCCCATAACCCCCTCCACTCACCCTCGTCTGACCACCACCCGCCCCCACACCTCCCCAGCCGCCCTTGAGTCAGTTGTGCAAACCGAGGCTCGCTCTGTGCTGTCTGCCCCCCGTTTCCCCTCTGAGTACCACGGGCAGGTGGGAGCATCTGGAGCTGGCTCTCTTATTCAGCTTCGCATGATGTTCTCCAGGTCTGTTCACGCCGGCTGAATGCAGACCCTCACTCTGTGCTCAAGCCACGGAGACAAGCAGTCCCTGCTAACAGGTTCGAGACAAAAGCTTACTCAAGGTTTGCATTCTCTTGGCCCTTGTCAGCGGTGGCCCGTGAAGTGGACTAAGTTCCTGTTTGCTTCGCCGTCCTCTGCCTGTGCTTGGAGCAGCGATTGCTCTGTGCCGAGGAAGGAAAGTGTCCACGGGCCCTGGGCGGGCTCGACAGCCCCTGCACTCTGGCCTTGCGTGTTGTGGTCATGATAAATGACCACATGTCCAGGTAAATTTTTTCTTGTAAAGCTTCTCTGCAATTTTCGTGGGAATGATAAAATCAATAGCCCCCCCTCTTGGGGAGAAAAAATAATTAAATGCCATTATTTCATTCCGATCCATGAAATGGTACGCCTCACCCAACATCTAGATCTTCCTCGAGTAATGCGTTGGCTTTGCAATTTGGGGTGTCGAACTATTCTAGGGGATTTGATTTTTTGATTTTTTGAAATCATATCATAGAATTTTTTTTTAAATATCTAAATATCTGTTGCTTGTTGTAAGGTGTAGCAGTTGCTACAATGTCCCTTTCTATCCTACCTGGTACCTGAGATCTGCCCAAATCTGCCTCAACTCGAGTGGAGTCTAGAAATATCATGCCATCTGCAAATTTCGAGATCTTTACTTTTTCTTTCCCAAACCATTCTTCTGCTGTCTGTCTCCCGGGGCGAGCTGTCAGGGCGAGGCCAAGAGAGGACAGAGCAGGTTTTGGCCGGCTGGTGTCTGTGAGAGAAGCCGATGATGGCATCTAGGAGAGTGAGGGCCGGTCTCACCCAGGAAGGCAGGAACCAACGTCTTAGACAAACTGCCAGCAAGCCCACTGCAAAGCTGTGTGTGAAAGACAACGCAACAGAGCAGACTCGGTCCACGGGGGGCGTGGCCTGGCCGGTGATCACCTCGGGGGCTCGTGTGCATGCTCCATACTTGAAGTCAGGGTCTGAGCCAGCCCGGCACCGTGGCAGTGACCCCCAAGCTATGTGTCCGATGGAATCTGTGGAGCTCACAAGGCCCAAAACGCCAGACGAAAGCTGTTTGTTGGACATTTAAACCACTACAACGTTACTCCGTCACAAGGACGAAGAGGAAAACGGCGTGATGGTCTCGTTAGAATCCAAGAGCCATCTAATAAAATTCCACACATGTCACACGGGCTCTCGAGGAGCCAGGAAGGAAGAACCTTGCCTCAGGGTGAACACCCACAGATGCCCGTGGGTACATCAGGACGTGGTCCAAGGCTCCCCTGGCTTTCAGCTTCGACACGCCCAGGAAGTCCCCAGGAACGAGACAGAGCTAGGGGGGCTTCTAGGGGCTGAGGCAGACCCTTCCTCAAGCGTGTTTCCTTGAGGATCATAACTGCATTCTGAAAAGGCTTTGCCCCCGAAGCCTGTTTTCTCTTGCACACCTCTCTCTCTTTCCCTCCCCTCCTATCTCTTTAAATGTTTCAGTAAAAACTAAAAAATGTAAAAAAACAAAAACCTGTAAAACAACTTAAGTAAGTAAAATTTTTAAAGTTCTGAATTCATGGGGCTAGAGTGATAATTGTAAAATAACACGCAACCCGGAGATTCTTCAATACGCAAACAGGGCACTTGCCTTGCACACACCTGGTGCAGGTTCCAAACCCAGCACCCCGGCTGGCCCCCAGCCCCGCCAGGAGTGGTCCCGGAGTGTACAGTCGGTGTAAGCCCTGCACACTGCCACTGTGGCCCAAACAAACAAAAGTTATAAATTCCAACTAAATGGGCAAAGTAAATTATATTTCTACATAATGCCAACATTCAAGAAAATTAAATTGAAAGCGATTTTATGTATGTCACTAAAAATTAAGTAATTAACAAAATCGAATAAAACTTATTAAGCAATGCTGAAAACCCCCACATGTTCCTGAGATAAATCACGGTGAAATAGAAGTTATTCCACGCTCCCGGGTCTGACGAGGGGAGGTTGATGTTCAAACCCAGCAGTTCTGACTGATATGCCAGAACACGCCCGTGAGCACTCGCTGAGGAACTCGGAGTGTAGACGCCGAAGGAGCAACATGCAGCTGCTCGGAGCTATTGGATCATCCAACTATGGGGAATTCCTCTGTGAACACGAGTCATACGTGGACGATGGTCACGGAGGCACAGCAATAAACTCAGGGAAGAAAATCAGAGCAATGGGACTGGAACCGTGTCCCTGGCGGGCACGGGCAGCTGAGTCACAGCGAGTGAGACCCCACAGCTCGGTGACAAACGTTTTTTCTCCTTTGTACTTGAGTCACTGGACGTTAACACAGAGAACAATCACCCTCAACTCCTCCACGGCACGCACAGAGATAATTTTAAATGGCTTGAAAGCCCCAACTGTGACTGTGGTGAGTCATGCTGAGAAATTGGAGCTAAAGGAGAAGGGTGAGGCCTGCGGCCTCCGCCCCCTCTCCCCCACTGTCTGTCCCTGCAACTGACCCTCACTGTGGCCCTCATTATATCGTTATCTCGGACTTACGCTGGGCACTGTTAGAGCTTCTCCTGATCTTCTCCCAACGTCGTTCTGTTCGCACGTTATCACTGAGTGTTTGCTAGGGCTTCCTCAGTTTCCCAGCAAGGACGTGGTCTGCTAGAAGCTGACAGGCAGGAGCTGGGGACAGGCTGGGGGTGTGCGTGGGGGGACGAGAGAGGCGGGAGGGGGTGGGCGGGGGGCAGCAGGACCGCCTGTCTCTCGAGCGAGGGTCTCTCGTGGTTCCCGGGCTCGGGGTGGGACAAGCCCTGAGACAGAGGCACCGAGGGGTGGGGCGGAAGTGTGGGCGGGGGCAGCGCTGGCCTTCCGCCCGTGTCCCTCCCTCTCCAGCCGCGCCCGGCCACCTGCAGAACCGAACCACACCGCAGCCAGCGCGGCCAGCACTGCTCGAGGCCAGGCGTCCACCGGGGGACTGAGGGTGACCTTTCTGTCGCAGACCAAAGGCCCATCCAGGGCTGAATAATTAATAGTTCGGCCTCATGAAACTTTCAAAGACCAGCTCTGGGGATGAGGCACAGACGCGGGGAAGAGGAATCTCTGGAAAGACGCGTCTGCCCACGCCACCAGGCTGGTGCAGGGAACACCCCTGGGCGGGTGCAGGGGACACCCCTGGGCGGGTGCAGGGAATACCCTGGGCGAGTGCAGGGAACACCCTGGGAGGGTGCAGAGGACACCCTGGGCGGGTGCAGGGAACCCCCCTGGGTGGGTGCAGGGAACCCCCCTGGGTGGGTGCAGGGCCCACCTGGGTGGGTGAGGGGACCCCCCTGGGTCAGGGTGAAAATGTTCTCCCCCCAACCGACAACAGCGAATGGCCTGGGTGAGGGCAAGTCATGTGCCCGGGGACTTGCCTAGAGCCGGAAGCCGGGCCCCTCCTCCTCCTGGCCCCTCCTCCTCCTCCCCCTCATCTTCCCCTGCTCCCCTCCTCCTGCCCTCCCTCCTCCCTCTGCTCCTCCTCCTGCTCCCCTGCCCCTGCTTTTTTTTTTCCTTTTTGGGTCACACCCGGCGATGCTCAGGGGTCACTCCTGGCTCTGCACTCAGGAATCACCCCTGGCAGTGCTCGGGGGGCCCTATGGGGTGCTGGGAATCTAACCTGGGCCGGCCATGGGCAAGGCAAAGGCCCTCCCCGCTGTGCTATCGCTCCAGCCCCCCTTCCCCTGCTCTTGCCCCCCTCCTCTCCCTCCTCCCCCTGCTCCCCCTCTGCTGGGGAGGCCTCAGCCCGCACACCCGCGGCCGCTGACCCCAGGACGCCGGCCCGGAGCCTGAGTGCTCTCTATTCTCTCTATTCTGCTGTTGCTTCTCGTTTCTGATTCTTAATCTCCCAGCAGTGCTCAGGGACCCTCCAGGCCACTCTCTGCCCGCCCGACTCTGGTCAGTGTGAGTCCGAGCCTGGGTGCTGGGCCCCTGGGTGCCCGGGGCCCCGGGATGCAGGCGCCTGGCCTGCACCACCTCCTGCTCCTCTTTATTGCTCTGCATACCCCAGACCCGACTGCAGAGCAGCCCCCGTGGACGTGGTGGTCGCAGGGGCTCCTCGTGGCTCTCTCCACCCAGCTGTGGGCCTGGGGGCCGGGCGGGGGCTCTGGGTCGGCCCGTCTCTGCCAGCTGGGACCATGCTCTCCACGTGCTGCCTTTCTTTGCGGGGACAGGCTTCCGTGTTTTCCTGTTTGAGGCTTTAGAGGCGCGTAGGTGGGTTGGAAGTAGCCAGTGATGCGACTCATGAAGCTTTTTTTGCAACCATTTAAAGGGGCTGCAGAAAGGTATTTTTTAAACCAAATATAATGAAAACATAGAGGAGTTATTTTAACACGTCGATGCTGGCGCTGTGATTTGTGTTCGTTAAACCACATCCTTGCAGAGCTGGAGCGATAGGACGGCGGGAGGGCGTTTGCCTGGCACGCGCCCGACCTGGGTTTGACCCCCGGCATCCTGTAGGGTCCCCCGAGCACCACCGGGAGTGATTCCTGAGTGCAGAGCCAGGAGTGGCCCCTGAGCATTGCTGGGTGTGACCCCAGAGCAAAAACCCAAACCAGCCCCCCAAGCCCACATTATCTGTGGCTTGTTCAAATGACTCAGTTTCCTCCTCGGACACAGGGGAGAGGGGACACAGCTTGGACGCTGAGCTGCAGCCGCGTGTGGGCGTGTGATGGGCGGGCGGGAGCAGGTGCCGCTGCCAGCCTCGGTTCCCGTCAGGAGCCCGGGAGCCGAGCACAGACCCGGAGCACAGCCTGTCCCGGGCGGGGCCGCTCCACCCCTGCACGCGCGCGCACCCATCTCAGACACATTGCTGCTCCGAAGGGTTTGTAATTTAGTAAGAATATTATTTTTTACCATATGCTATTCCCCCAAATTTGCATTTTTATTATCACCAACAAAGCAAATAACTTTATATAAAGTGTTAACATTTTCCCTGGATTTATAGTGTTCATAGTCGCCTCACAAATTTCCCTTTCAATAGGACGGGCTTGAGAAAGTTTGGATTCCGGGAGGTGGGGTAGCGGGGAGCAGTGTCAATCCATTACGGAAAATGACTTTCTCTATTCTCGTCATCACACAGAAAACGAGTGTGATTTTATCTGCAGTTTCCTTTCTGATATGCCGACAAGCCGACTTCACTTTTATACACACACGAAAAGCCGTGGAATGAGGAAGACCCTAAATTAACCTAGAAGAACACTCTCTGGTGGGATGAAAGGGTCTCTCTTACCGGCCGTCCAGAGGGCCTGAGGCTGGACACGAGGCGCCCCGCTGGACCTCGGGCCGGCTGGAGAAGACTGTGGGCCTTGGTGTCAGTATGTGCGTGTGTGAGTGTGTGTTTGTGCACGTATGAGTGTATGTGAGTATGCGTGTGTGTTTGCATGTGCGCAAGTGTCTGCATGTGTGTGAGTGTGTGTGTATGCGTGTGTGAGGGTGTCTTTGTGCATGTGAGTGCATGTGTGTGCACGTGTGATTGTGTGTGCATGACTGTGTGAGTGTGAGTGCACACGTGTGTGCATGTGAGTGTGTCTGTGTGGTGTCTGCATGTCCATGCATACATGTGTGTGCATGAGCATATGAGTGTGTGAATGTGTGAGTGTGCATGTGTGAGAGTGTGTGCTTGCGTGTGTGTGCCTGTGTGTGTATGTGAGTATGTGTGAGTGAGTGTGTGCTTGCGTGTGTGTGCCTCTGTGTGTATGTGAGTGTGTGAGTGTGTGTGCATGTGTGTGTGAGAGTGCATTTGCACACGTGTGTGTGTATGTGTGTAGAACACACAATGGCACACAGCTCTTGGAAGGTCTTCTTCTTTCACGGTTTGTGCAGAACATTTGTCACCTGCTCTTGAGAAATGGAAAGTCACTGCCCAATTTTTAAAATTTAATTTGTGCTTTTTCACAACCTGCTTTCAAGGGTCTCCGGAGAGATAAAGCACCAACAATGAGCGAGCGAGGCAGGGTCCCGCCTCCCCCCTGTCCCTCAGCCATCCCCGTCCACCGGCAGGAAGGACACCCGCCCTGTGTCCCCGGCAGAGAGGGGGCTCCGATGACCCCCTAGGGAGCCGTCCTGGATGCGGGCCGGCTGGAGGTGTCCATGCGCGGAGTCTGGGTCTGCACCCAGAGGCAGGAGCTCAGCCCGCCTCGCGGAGAGTGATCGATCCTCTCTTCTCACGCTCCCAAGGTTTAAATATGCTTTAAAAATGCAAAGGACATGGAATTACAGTGAATTGCAAAGATAATTGAGGACAAAAAGGGATTTACTTAGACCAGCCGAGAGCCTCGTGGCTGAGTCTGTTTTGGGCAGAGCAAAGCGATTGGGTTCACCGTCGATTCTGCTGGGAAAATGGCAGCGACGTGAAGCCTGAACAGACGCCGCCGACGAGGCCAGGGCTCGCGGTGGGTAGCTCTGTGTCAGAGAGTTTGGTCGTGTTTATCACCCACTCCCACTTCATTTTAAATGAGTTTATGTTAAGCTTAATGGTGAAACTGAATTCTTCTTGCTGGTTTGCACACATTGTGGAAATGTGGGTTTTCTGTGGGTCATTTCCTGCTGACCCATTGTCCTGCCCCAGGAGCTGTGCTGGGGTCGAGAGTCTGTCACAGGACAGGCAGCTCCCTGGGCACCTCCAGTGTGGACTCAGACCTGACCCATACAGGTCAGCTGCAGTGTAGACTCGAAGCTGCCCCGGGCACGTCCCTGTGGTGTAGACTCGGAGCTGCCCCAGCATGTCCCTGCAGTGTAGACTCAGCTGCCCTGGGCACATCCCTGCAGTGTAGACTCAGCTGCCCTGGGCACATCCCTGCAGTGTAGACCCGGAGCTGCCCCGGGCATGTGCCTGCAGTGTAGACTCAGCTGCCCTGTGAACGTCCCTGCAGTGTAGACTCGGAGCTGCCCCGGAACGTCCCTGCAGTGTAGACTCGGAGCTGCCCCGGCACGTCCCTGCAGTGTAGACTCAGCTGCCCCGCACGCCCCTGCAGTGTGGAGTCAGGAGACGGACTGGCCGTCGTCCCCCAGGAGGTGGCCAGAGGCTGCCCTCTGTGCCCCCGCCGGGCCTCCCCTGGCTTTGGCCGTGAAGGCCCCTCCCCGGAGGAGGCACCGCATGTTCTCTGCCTCCCTCACACGCAGACCCTAATAACCTTGTCGGCAAGGTGCCGCATCTCAGGAAACTGTTTTATTATGAAAACACGTTCTTGCAGGTATTGACAAATGACAAGTCTAAATCATCTCCCGATTAATAAATAGCGCACACGTCTTCCTCCGTTCTCCCTTTGGAGAGTGCGTGGTCTCAGGAGGGGGTGCTCCGGGCCCCGTCCCGGGGTGCTGCAGGGACAGGCCCTGCGTGGTGCCGGGGTTGAGCGGGATCGGCCGGCACCAGGCAGGGACGCCCCCTGGGCCGCCCCGAATCCTGCTTTCCCTTCTCCGCCAGCTCACGCTTCGTCAGCCGGGTCCTCTCTGAGTGTGGCACCCACAGGCCCTCCGCCCGCGCCCGCCTCCGCGAGGGGCTCCGCTCCCGCCACGCTCTCCCGGGCTCGGGGCCGCCTGACCGGGTGGAGAAATCTGTTTGCTGTTACTTGGAATAACAGATGATTCTCAGAAGCTCTGCGCCTCCTGTGCAAACATTGGCGCCGGCGTGTCGTTGTGTTTGTTATGTTGCCGTGCGTTTCCTCTGCTGGCTCTGGGCGGTGTTGCATGATTGCGTGGTGCTGTGTCGTTGCGTGGGGCTATTGTGTGGTGTTGCTTTGTGTATGGTTTTGAGTTCTGCTATTGTGCCGCATTGTTCGCCGTGTTGCATAACTGTGGTTTGTGCAGTGCTGTTGTGATACCCATAAACAACGTCGTTCGACACTTTGACGGGCCACACAGAGGGCGTCCATGTGGGTTCAGAGCTCATCTTCTTGCGGTGCCTTTCTTTGCTTTTCCAGGCTCTGACCTTTGTGGTACGCCGAGAGTGTAGGGAGAGCCAGCCGCGGCGTGGCAGGCAGGGGGTCTCGCGGTGTCGGGCGGGTGACGGATGGGAGGGCCCCGGCGTCAAGGGCACACTCGCCGCGCTCGTGACTTCTCTCTAGCGCGTTTACGGTGTGTCTGGGAATTCAGCTCCCCGCGTCTCCCACCACGGGCCTGGGCCCAGAGGGAAGCCAGAGGAGGAGCGGGAGCACGGAGCGGGGCGGGCGCGAGCCCAGGAGGGGCAGAGCAGACGGGATGCTCCTGCCTCCTGGCCCCGGGAGGGAGGGAAGCTGCATCCCTGGGCCCCCGGGAGCAGGGGGGGAGGGGTGGGGGAGGGGTGCGGGCACCCGCTGCTGCCCGCTGAGGCCTCTGGGACGGCCACTGTCCCCTGCACAGCAGGAAGCTCTCGGCTTCTCCAGCGCGGCCCCCCTGGGGAGCCCCTCACCCCAGTGCTCCCCCCACCCTCTGCTTCCCACAGGGCTCAGACGGGGGGCACGGTGTGGGAAGAGGAGGAAGCTGAGCGAAGGCTGGTCTGGGCTGGGTGCTGGTGTGGGGCGCTCGGAGTGGGGTACTAGGTGCCAGGTGCTCTGAGCCGGGTGCTTGGAGCCGAGTGCCACGGGCCAGGTGCTGGGTGGTGGGTGCTTGAGCCACAGCCCCCTTCCCTGGCCGGAGTCTGTGTTCCAGAGGCGATGTGGGGGTGTCCCTGCAGTGCCCCGGGGCCGGCGGGCGGCTACAGCGTCTCTGCCCCTTCCCCCGCGCCGGCCCGAGCCAGGCTGGGACGCGGGGCTTCTCCGCACAGCACCGCGTAATCACCGCGTCGGCGCGTGCATGGGGGAGCGGCAGCCTCGGAAGCGGATTAAATGCACATACATTTTGTAATGAGTGACTGTAATGAAAGTCAAATGAATTATAATAAAATATGGAGTTTTAAAAAAGAAAGCGGCTCGGCACAATGCGGCGGGAGCGCGCGCCGCCTTCCACGGCTGCTATTGTCAAAGTAAATAACTACCCAAGACAAACTTACAAAGTGGTTTCACTCTAATGTGATGCAGAAAGTCAGTCATTTAATTTGTTAATTAGTATTATGCCAGAAACTATCTATTCAATATGAAGCAAATATGTTTACAATCTTAGCTGCCATCTGTTTAATAGATGGGAGAAGACTCAGAGCTGGATTCTCAAGGAGAGTGCTGGGGAATTGGTTCCACAATTAGTGGCGCAGATTTCTAAATCCTGGAAGGGTTCGGCGCGTCGGGGAGCGTCTCCCTGGAGAAGCCGCGCTCACGGCTCCAGGCTCCGCGCTCGCCGCACGGGCGCCGGCAGCTGCTCCGGCGTCCTGGCGTCCCCGCGTGGGGCAGCTCCCGGCCATACCTGGGTGTCCGCCGGCCGCCCTGCGCGTGGCCTGGGCCTGGTGCCCGCCCGCGGCAGCCCGCTCAGATTTACCGAGATGAGGAACGCCAGGTCCCTCTTGCGCCCGAAATCCGGATTCCCGTAATCAGCAATTTTTCAAGGTTTCCTACTAGAAACTCCAATCACGCAGCGCCCTGGCCATTACGGCGAACTCTCCCGGCGCTCGTCAGCGGCTGCGAGGGGCCGGCGCTAAATCATGATTTGGAGAGGTGGGGATGGTTGCCGCCGTGGTGCGTCCCGGTGGAGGTGCCCCGGGCCCTGCCGAGGGGCACTCGGTCCCCCACCCCCCGGGCCCCCGCCCTCCCGCCCCTCAGCCCAAAGACAGAGCCTCTATTGTGCCAGGACAGCACGTTCCAGATGCTTCTGCGGGCTCCTGGCGGCTCTCGGCTTCCATTCAGGCTCACTGTTAGGATAATACTCCCTTTCTGACGCCGCCAATTAGCAGCCGCTCGCGGCAGTGCCGGGCCCTTCCGGGCTGTGAGCGGGGTGGCTCTCACCTGCGGGGAACCCGGGCCGTGCTGGACTCCGCACGGGCCGGTCGAGCCAGCGGTGGCGGTGGCCGTGCCCGGTGGACAGACTCTCCCGAGGGCACACGGCACACAGCACCCTCGGCCCTCGGCCTCCACGCTGTGGCTCGGCCGGCCTGGCTTATTGATCTTGTGGTGTCCTCTGGAATTCTCTCGGATGGACCCGCCTGGGCAGGAGATGGGCAAAGAGGACCCGGGAGGGCAGGCCGAGGCCGCGCCGCCCTCCCTGGCCCTGTGCCCGGGGCCCGGGGCAGAGCTGCAGCTGCAGCAATGCGCCTCCTTAACTCCCGGGGTGTCTGGCCAGAGCCCCGAGCGGCCCTCTGCGGCCACCCTGTCCTGGCTCCCGGCCTCAGTGCCACCGTCCCCAGGTCTGGGTCTCGGGGGCAGCGCGGCCACGGCCCGCCTCCTCCGTCGCCTCTGTCCGCGGCGGGCGGGCGCCGGGAGTTAGCCGCTCTCTTGCCTGCAGTGTGGACAATGCCTTGCCCGGCGGTAAGTGACCCGCTCCGGAGTCAGCTGGGAGCTCCCGGCACACCCCCTCCCTGCCGCCCCCACCCCGCCCCCCTTCTGGCTGACGAGCTCCCGGACGGGGCCCCTGACCCCCAGCCCCCCGCACAAAGCCGGAGCCCGGGCAGACACCGCGGGATTAGCCCATTGTAAGGCGCCGAAACTCAATTCAGCTGCTCCTAATAGTGTCTCAATAGTATCCTAGTAACCCGCGCGGCTGTGTGTTTGCAAACAGTGCTCGGGCCGGGCTGTCCTGCTCCCGCTCGCTCGCTCGCTCGCTCACGGGGCCCGGGAGAGGTGCGGGCGGCAAACGCCTCTGCCAGGGAGCCATATGGGAGTCGTGGTTGCGACTTTTTTTTTCTGGAATAATTAAATGTTGATGGCAGAGT
Organism: Sorex araneus; assembly: GCF_027595985.1. NCBI lineage: Eukaryota > Metazoa > Chordata > Mammalia > Eulipotyphla > Soricidae > Sorex > Sorex araneus. The sequence continues at coordinate 380,274,026 of NC_073303.1, read as the reverse complement.
TCAAATGGGTCATTAAAATTCAAAAGTGTAAGAAACAGATTTTTTCTTCTTCTGCTGAACGCTCCAGAGGGCGGCAGAAGTGTGGCCGGCTGCCTCCCGAGATCAGCCTGCGTGGGGCTGGCGCTAATTTGATCATAATATAGTCATCTCTGAAGATTACAGCTATTCAATTAAATATTCTAATTAACCTGAAGTATTAGGCAAATGATACTAATTACAAATATTCTCCTGAGATTCACAGCAATGAAACCCACTTGCCGCTGATACTTGTAGCCAATGTCTCGTAACACAATGTCCTATATCATAGTCTTTCAGAATATTAAAATGCAGTTAATTTGCCCAAACCTCATTTGTTTAATGGCATTAGCATTTTGTTTGAAATTGTAATAAACGTACATCTCGCTTTCAAGTAAAATTTAAAATGAGCGTGCTCTTGGGGCGCCCGGCCCTCGCAGCCCGCGCCTGCCCAGCCAGCGGAACCGCGCGCGCCTCTGCAGCCATTAAACATATTGAAATTGTTTAAAAATGCTAATAATTTGTCTTTTCAAATAAGAAAAAAAGGATATTTTGCAGTAAAATTTCACGGCACGGGCCACGTGACGGGCCCCTACTGGGAAGGCCTGACGCCGAAACCCTGAGGGCTCCTGGGGGCCGCGGGGGGGGGGGCGTGTTCCCCCCTCTGCCGCTGTGCTCGGCCCCCGGGACTCGGTGGGGCTGGCCCTGCGGTGGCCGCCTCTGGCCTCCTCCAGGAGCCGCCCCCCGCCCAGGCCATCTGCCTTCCTCTGGGTGCGGGCCACGGCGTCTGCGCGTGGAGGGTCTCCATGGGGGGCCGGGGGACGCATGGCCGAGGCAGAGGGTGGGCCTGTCTGCACAGGAGGTCACACGGGCGACCCCGACCCCTGTAGGTCACAGGGCGACCCCGACCCATGAAGGTCACAGTGTGACCCTGACCTGTGAAGGTCACAGTGTGACCCTGACCCATGTAGGTCACAGGGCAACCCTGACCCGTGAAGGTCACAGTGTGACCCTGACCCGTGAAGGTCACAGTGTGGCCCTGACCCATGAAGATCACAGGGCCACAGGGCGACCCTAACCCATGAAGGTCACAGGGCGACCTCGACCCGTGAAGGTCACAGTGTGACCCTGACCCGTGAAGGTCACAGGGCCACAGGGCGACCCCAACCTGTGAAGGTCACAGTGTGACCCTGACCCGTGAAGGTCACAGGGCGACCCTCAAGGGCGCCTAGGCTGGTTGGGGTGACCCCGGACCTAGTGGTGTTGGCCTCGGCCCCATCAGGGCATGTGTGGGCGGGTGCCCCCAGCCCCACCCCATCGAGGCCGTGCAGCAGGCTGGGCTCCCCGGCGGGCCCATGAGGTCCCCATGGAGCCAGGGCCAGATGCGGGGGGGCAGGGGGCAGGGGATGCGGGTACAAATGCAGGTGGGTAGGGCCCAGGATGAGGGCGGAGCCTCAGTCCCCAAAGCTGCCCCTCCCCCCACAAGACATGATGGGGAGTAGGATGCTAGAAACCCCACACCTCCTCACCCCTGCGTCTCCCCGGGGGCTGGAAATCCCACACCTCTTCGCCCCTGCAGTCTACCCTGCACTTCCTCGCCCCTGCAGTCTCCTGGGGGGCTGGACCCCGCACCTCCTTGCCCCTGCTGTCTCCCAGGGGCTGGACCCCACACCTCCTCTCCCCTGCAGTCTACTGGGGGCTGGACCCCGTGCCTCCTCACCCCTGCAGTCTCCTAAAGGCTGGACCCTGCACCTCCTCGCCCCTGCAGTCCCCCCAGAGGCCGTGACTTGGAGAGGGGCCAGTTCTGCGGGCAGCTGTGCAGAGGGGCTGGGGGGTGAGGGCTTCTGGCTGCCGCCCCGCATCCGTGCTCCCACAGCTGCCGGCAGTACAAAGCCGTGGCCAGCAGGCGAGCGCGGAGGCCCCTGGGCAGAGTGGGGGTGTGTGGGGGTGGGAGCTGGCGCTGGCCGGGTGAGGCAGTGACGGGGGCTCCCGGGGGCTGCTGGGACCCAGGGGTGCGTGAAGGCCCCGCGCTGTCAGCAGCGTCCCCAGGGTAGGGAAGAACAGAACAAAGGCCACGGGCCGTGTGTGGTCTCGGGGGCTGGGCTGGGGGGACCGAGGCAGGAGGCTGACAGGGCAGGTGCCCTGGACACAGGGGCTGCCCAGGGCGTGTGAACCCCGGGGAAGCCCACGCCGAGGGGGGCGGGGCCATCCAGGGAACCAGCTCTGCCTCCGGGCGACCTCAGGGGACCAGGACCTGCACGGTGCTGTCCAGACCCCGGAGCATGGCCCCCAGAGGCCCTCCCACCCCTCAGCCCAGGGGCACACGCGTGCCCCAGCAGGGCATATGCCGGGATGTGGGCTCACCCCAGCGCATGTGTAACGGCAGGCTGCGTGCAGGGAATCGCACCTGTCCCTGAATGTGTGGGTGTGTGACTGTGGGTATATGTGTGTGCATGTAAGAACATGGGTACATGTGAGTGTGTGTGAATGTGGGTACATGCACACATGTGTGAATGTGGGTACACGTGAGCGTGTGTGTGAATGTAGGTATATGTGTGTGAATGTGGGTACATGCAAATGTGTGTGAGTGTGTGCATGTGGTACAGGTGAGTGCTTGCAATCACACTATGGGACTGCAGTCATGTTTGTGTGTGAATGTGGACGCATGTGTCTCCGTGGGTTGTATACATTTAAATAATGTGAATGTGTTGTGTGCACAGGTAAGCATGAGCAGACATGTGTGTGAGTGCGTGACTATTCATGAGTGACTCTGTATCATTTTATATACATGTGAGGCCACATGCATGTACACATAAGAGCATTCAGGGATGCATACCTGCCTATGTGTGAGTATGCACATGCCATATGGAAGGCCTGAGATTAACATGTTGAAGTATGTTTATGTTTATGGAGTGTGTTGACATTGTACATTTGAGTGTGTCATGATACATGTGATGTTTACTCATGTGAGCAGTTATGAACACGTGTGTGTGACCATGTTCACACATGTGAGTATGTGCCCATATGCAGGCCTGTACACACGTGAGTGTGTAGTCATGAATATGTGAATCCATGTTCACATGAGTGTGCATGCCTGTACATGTGTGTTCAGGCGTGCTTGTGGGGTCAGGTTGTGCTCAGTGGAGGCATCTCAGCCGTGAGGCGGGAACGGGGATGTAGGCGGGTGACCAGATTCTCCGGGCCTGAGACGTGCCCAGGGCACAGCCGCATGCCCCCCCGCCCCGTCATTTGATATTCCCGGTCTCCTCAGAGGCCCGGTGCCGCGTGTGCGATCCCGGGAAGCCGTGGCTGCGCTGCCTTCAATGAGGCAATTTTCCTGCTGCCTCCGAGCATCAGCGGGCGCCGCCTGAGCAGAAACTCGCCGTGACATTTCATTCTCGCCGCGCGGGCGGAGTGCACTTCATTAGGGGGCGGGGCCAGGCCTGCGGACACGCCCCGTGCCCGAGACCAGGACAGGAGACCCCACACGCAGGACACGTCCGGGGCTGACGCCTGTGTGCAGGCCAGCACCAGCCCTGCCACGTCACACCCGGCCTCTGGTGCTCGCGTCGCTGGGTGCAACCTGAAAGGGATCCAGACAATGCGAGTCCCCGGGCTGGACGGCCGGGACCCCTGAAGCCGCCCAGCAGCTGTGCGGGCTCAGCCACCAGCCACGCAGGGAGGGGCTGGCTCAGAGGGAGGCACCATGACTCACAGCACCAGGCCGGCCCCACAGCACCACCCTCCCCCACGGCACCACCCTCCCCCACTGCACCACCCTCCCCCACGGCACCACCCTCCCCCACTGCACCGCCCGCCCCCACTGCACCACCCTCCCCCACTGCACCGCCCGCCCCCACTGCACCACCCTCCCCCACTGCACTGACCCTCCCCCACTGCACCACCCTCCCCCACTGCACTGACCCTCCCCCACTGCACTGACCCTCCCCCACTGCACCACCCTCCCCCACTGCACCACCCTCCCCCACTGCACCACCCTCCCCCACTGCACCACCCTCCCCCACTGCACTGACCCTCCCCCACTGCACTGACCCTCCCCCACTGCACCCCCCACTGCACCACCCTCCCCCACTGCACTGACCCTCCCCCACTGCACCACCCTCCCCCACTGCACCACCCTCCCCCACTGCACTGATCCTCCCCCACTGCACTGACCCTCCCCCACTGCACCCCCCACTGCACCACCCTCCCCCACTGCACTGACCCTCCCCCACTGCACCACCCTCCCCCACTGCACCACCTTCCCCCACTGCACCACCCTCCCCCACTGCACTGACCCTCCCCCACTGCACCCCCCACTGCACCACCCTCCCCCACTGCACTGACCCTCCCCCACTGCACCACCCTCCCCCACTGCACCACCTTCCCCCACTGCACCACCCTCCCCCACTGCACTGACCCTCCCCCACTGCACCACCCTCCCCCACTGCACTCAGACCCTGGCTGGAGAGGCAGAAGCTGCAGGGCAGAGTGGGTGCAGGACTAGGCCAGAGGGGGCAGTGGACAGCTGTGGGTGTCCAGCTTCAGCAGCTTGTCTCTAGGGAGCCGATGCCGTTTAGTGAGGCCAGGCTGGGGGAGGAGCAGTAGGAAGAGCAAAGTTCGTTTCTTTTGGGCCGGACTCCTGGCTCAGTGCTCAGGGATCATTCCTGGTGGGCTCCCGGGGCCCTGTGGGGAGGCAGGGATCAGAGGCCAGAGCCCTACCCACTGCTCTCTCCAGCCCCCTGAGTTTTCATCTTTCGGGGGAGCAACCCCTGCTGAGCCGGGGGGCAGGGGTGGGAGCTGAGGGCCCTGTAGGTCGGTGACACGGACCCTCTGCAGGGCGACGCTGTCCCTGCCCATGCCTTCCCGGGGCTCCTTCCTCGGGAGTCACCCCAGGAGGTCTCTGTCTCCCAGGGGCCCTCGAGGGGTGAGGGGCTCACAGATGCAGCGAGGCGCGGTGAGGGGGCTGCCCACGGCTCGTCCTGTGACGACTGTCCAGCAAAGACAAGGACAGTCACCCCTGCTTCACGAGTGGCCGCACAGTCGGTCGGCGGAGACCAGCGGGGCTGGAGGGCATCCGAGCCCAAGCCCAGGGGCTCCGCAGGGGTCGGGGTCATGGTGCTGTCACCTCCCGCCGAGTGTCCCTCCCGCGACCCTGACTCAGCACGGAGCACTGAGGGGAGGTCGGGGCGCCTGGACGGGCCCCACGCTCTCAGCTGTGTGCGGGGGAGGCCCCGAGATGTGGGCCCACAGTGTGGGCACCCCGGTGCCCGCCCCCGTTTGCACCGGAGCAGCTGGCACACGGCCCCCTCCAGGGCCGCTGGCACCAGCGTCTGCCACAGGGGCGAGAAGCTGCTCTGGCTGTGTCCCGCAGGAGGCTGGGGCGGGCGTGTAGCCAGAGACACGCATGCTCAGCGAAGGCCATGGTATGCAGGCGTGTGCTCCAGGGATGTGCATGCTTAGAGCACGTTCAGTGTGTGCTGGCATGTGCCTCATGCAGTCACTGTGCAGGTGTGTGTCTCATGCGGTCACTGTGCAGGTGTGCACTTCATGTGGTCACTGCGTGCAAGCATGTGCCCCACGTGGTCACTGTGCAGGCATGTGCCTCGTGAGGTCACTGCAGGTATGTGTCTCAGGGGATCACTGTATGCAGACATGTGTCTCCTGTATGTGGTCACTGTATGCAGGTGTGTGTCTCGTGTAGTCACTGCAAACGTGTACTTCATGTAGTCACTGTATGCAGGTGTGTGTCTCGTGTAGTCACTGCAAACGTGTACTTCATGTAGTCACTGTATGTAGGTGTGTGTTTCATGTGGTCACTGTATGCATGCATGTACTTCATGTGGCACTTTGCAGGCATGTGTCTTGTGTGGTCACTGCAGGCGTGTGTCTTGTGCAGTCACTGCAGGCGTGTGCCTCGTGTGGTCACTGCCCCCTCTGGTCCCTGCAGAGCTTGCTGAGGGCAGTGGTGGCTGGGCACTCAGCACAGGGCCCGGACCCCGGCCGCTGCTCTCCCGGCTGCCCTCTGGCTCCAGTGAGGTCGGCCCTGTGGCTGCGGCCGTGGCGTTGCTGTCGGCATCTCTCCCTTTCTTTCCCCTGATCAATGTTTGGAAGTTTAGCAATTTTATTGATCTTCACAACAGGTGGCTTTTGTTCCTTTATTTCAATCATTATTTTGCGGCTGTTGTTTTGGTTTCTGGCTGTTCTTTTCTCACTGACCTTTACTGTCTATTATTCTCCCGACTTTATATTTTATTTACTCCTCTTCATCTAATTTCTTAGAGCACAAGTTAAGGTTATTGGCCTGAGACAATTTTTCTTTTCAAATACAAACGTGCATTGCTGACCATTTCTCCTGAGAAACTCGATGTGTGCTTTTGAATTTTTCCCAGATCGAAGGACTTTGTGTCTAGTTCATTCTCTGACCTGTGGGACACTTAGATGCACGCTGCTGACGTGCAAATGTTTCGGTGCTTCCAGAGCTTATTCTTGGGCTGATTCATATTCAATCACACAGTGGCCCAAGCACCGACTATGTGTGCTCTGGGACACGTGGAAAGTTCCGTGGGGCCGTGTGTCCCTCGCTCTGTGTGGCCCTCACTGTGTGTGACCCTCGCTGTGTGACCCTCGCTGTGTGACCCTCGCTCTGTGTGGCCCTCGCTCTGTGTGACCCTTGCTGTGTGACCCTCGCTCTGTGTGACCCTTGCTGTGTGACCCTCGCTCTGTGTGACCCTCGCTCTGTGTGACCCTTTCTCTGTGTGACCCTCGCTGTGTGTGACCCTCGCTGTGTGTGACCTTCGCTCTGTGTGACACTCACTGTGTGACCCTCGCTCTGTGTGACCCTTGCTCTGTGTGACCCTTGCTCTGTGTGACCCTCGCTCTGTGTGACCCTCGCTGTGTGTGACCCTCGCTCTGTGTGACCCTCGCTCTGTGTGACCCTCGCTGTGTGTGACCCTCGCTCTGTGTGACCCTCGCTCTGTGTGACCCTCACTGTGTGTGACCCTCGCTGTGTGTGACCCTCACTGTGTGTGACCCTCACTGTGTGTGACCCTCGCTCTGTGTGATCCTCACTGTGTGACCCTCGCTCTGTGTGACCCTCACTGTGTGTGACCCTCACTGTGTGTGACCCTCGCTCTGTGTGACCCTCACTGTGTGTGACCCTCGCTCTGTGTGACCCTCGCTCTGTGTGACCCTCACTGTGTGACCCTCGCTCTGTGTGTCCCTCGCTCTGTGTGACCCTCGCACTGTATGACCCTCACTCTGTGTGACCCTCGCTGTGTGTGACCCTCGCTCTGTGTGACCCTCACTGTGTGTGACCCTTGCTCTGTGTGACCCTCGCTCTGTGTGACCCTCGCTCTGTGTGACCCTCACTGTGTGACCCTCGCTCTGTGTGTCCCTCGCTCTGTGTGACCCTCGCACTGTATGACCCTCACTCTGTGTGACCCTCGCTGTGTGTGACCCTCGCTCTGTGTGACCCTCACTGTGTGTGACCCTTGCTCTGTGGGACCCTCGCTCTGTGTGACCCTCGCTCTGTGTGTCCCTCGCTCTGTGTGACACTCACTGTGTGTGACCCTCGCTCTGTGTGACACTCACTGTGTGTGACCCTCGCTCTGTGTGACCCTCACTGTATGACCCTCGCTCTGTGTGTCCCTCGCTCTGTGTGACCCTTGCTCTGTGTGACCCTTGCTGTGTGTGACCCTCGCTCTGTGTGACCCTCACTGTGTGTGACCCTTGCTCTGTGTGACCCTCGCTCTGTGTGACACTCACTGTGTGTGACCCTCGCTCTGTGTGACCCTCGCTCTGTGTGTCCCTCGCTCTGTGTGTCCCTCGCTCTGTGTGACCCTCGCTCTGTGTGTCCCTCGCTCTGTGTGACCCTCACTGTGTGTGACCCTCACTCTGTGTGACCCTCGCTCTGTGTGACACTCACTGTGTGACCCTCGCTGTGTGTGACCCTCGCTGTGTGTGACCCTCACTGTGTGTGACCCTCGCTGTGTGTGACCCTCGCTCTGTGTGACCCTCGCTCTGTGTGACCCTCACTGTGTGTGACCCTCACTCTGCGTGGCCGCGGCTCCGTGGCTCCGTGGCTCCCTGCCTGCTGCTGCTTCTCTCCCCTTCTGAGAGAGGCCAGTGGGGTCAGTCCGGAGTGACCTGTGCACACTGAGGCTCCTCCGCAGTGCTCCGGGGCTGGCCAGGGCTGCTTTGCTCTGGACGAACTGGAATTTGGGGCAGGCCAGGCCCCGAGGCCAGGCTGAGGCCGACAGTGGCCCCTGAGCCTGACCAGGCCCCGTCTGCCCCCCGGCCTGGGCTCTCCCGTCTCCTGCCTGCAGCTGGTGCCCTGGCTCTGCGGGGCAACCCCCGAGGCCCCAGGCCCTGCCACGGCCTTAGCCCCCCGAGTGCCGCTTTCCTTCCCTCCCCAGCCCGCAGGAGGCGGGGCTGTCCTCACACGCGGCCCCCGGGGGGCCCCCAGCCCCACCAGGAGCGACCCCTGAGCACCGTCAGGTGTGGCCCCAGGCCCAAAGAGACAGACAGATGAGCAAAGGGCCCGGCGGGCACCCTGTCGGGGAGGCAGCTGAGGGCGGGCCGAGCAGGGCGGGGAGGAGCTCCCTCCGTCCACACTGGGGCTGGCCCCGCTATGCCCTGCTGCCTCAGTGTCCCCTGCAGTGCCCCCGTCCTGGCGCCCAGAATCCTGTGTCCTGTGGCCCCTCCCCGTGGAAGTGGCGGCCAGTGGCCTGCGGCCAGGCGGGTGGGGGCGGGGTGCCCTCTCCGCCCCGCCTGCTCGGCCACTGTCCCAGCACGAGGGCGAGGCCCTCGCCCCTCCAGCCGTCCACTAACTCGCAGCCGTCAGCAGCGTTCTGCCAACTCACCTCGCCAATTAGCGGCTCTGCTGTAAAACTTACTGTTCAATCCTGTAATTATGACGTTCACAATAACTCACACAGTGGCAGCGCCCGGGCCCAGCTCTCGGGTGGGGCCCCGCCCGCCCGTCCCCCACCCCATTCTGGCCCGGATGCTCCCCCGGGCAGCATGATTTTGGCACACGGGGAGCCAGGGAAATGTCAGGCCTGACCCGCAATGCCCAGGCCCCCTGCCTGCTCGTTTGCCGCGTTCTGTTCCACCCTCTGGTGCTGAGCGCGGGACCCGGAGCTCTTTAAGGCGCCTCGTAAAGGTCTCCCCGTGCCCGTCATTTTAGATGCCAACGTCCCTTGCCAGGGCCCGTAATTAGAATCATCTCCGCCGAGGAGAGGCTGGAGACGTGTTTGCAGGCAGAGCCGGGCGTGGGGGAAGGGTCCCGCCATCCCTCAGCCTCTCCTGCGGGCGGCGCAGGCCTCTGCCCAGAGGAGGCCGGGCCGGCCAGCTGCGCGTTGGGTCAGGTCCTCCTGGCCAGCAGCTCTGGGGAGAGGGCGTGTGGCGGCAGGTGGTGGTGGTCGGGCCGCGCCCTCTGGCCTGGGCCCGGGAGCAGCCCCCACCCTGGGCTAAAGCTCTGCCCCGTGTCCTCCCATCAGGACACTCCGAGACGGACTGGCCTGCAGGGACGCTGCCGCCCCTCCGGGCCCTGGCCCCCGGCCCCGGCCTGCTGGGCCTGTCTCTGTGTCCCGGGCGCCGTGAGGACAGTCACTGGCCTGGTACAGGCTCGGGCTCAGGCGCTGACCCAGTGGCCAGCCTCTGCTCGGACAGGCCCGGGCAGGGCCCAGGTGGCCCTCGAGCCTCTCGGTGGGGCGGGGGTCCGGGCAGCGCTTCTTCCTGCACCGGCCTTCCCGGGGCGGCATTCCCGCCCCCGTCCCTCCTGCGGGGGGCCGAGCCCCTCGACTGCCGGGCCCAGCTGTGCTGCCAGGCTCTGCCGGCCAGATGTTCGGGCCCGGCCTTCCGTGTATGTTTCGCTCGGGGCACAGAATCCTCCCCCCCTCGGAGAGTCGCTTTCAATCACGGTCACGTCGGTGCTACAGACACTCCGAGTTAGCGGGTCTCCGGCTCTGCGTTCCCGCTCGGCTGGTGTCCAGTCGGGGGTTTTTCTTCCCAAAGGCCCGGCTCAGGGCGTCCACTCAGGGGAGCTGGGACGCGCGTGGACACGGCGGGGACGAGGGACACCTGTGCCACATCTGCGTCTGGCCCGGCCGAGCACTGGCCCGGGAGCGAGTCCTCGTGTGGAGGGACACCTGTCAGCAGGCGTGTGCGTGCGGGGGCGTGCGGGGCCATGCGCCGGACGCCCGGCAGATGCCTGTGGTGCCCTCCTCGGCCTGCAGCCCCTGTGGCCCGATGCCGAGGTAGCAGCTGGAGGCGGTTGTCGGAGCCCTACGGCCCCCTCGCCCCAGAGATGCCCATCAGCCCCCCGGGCACCTTGGGGACCTCAGGGGAGGGGCCAGGGGCCACGCGGTGCCCGCGGCCTGGTCAGTGCCACCTCGCTCCTCCCACAGCCGTGGCCACATCCGTGCTGGCCCTCGGAAGGGCAGGGGCGCTGCCAAGGGACGGGCCTGTCCCGTCCGCAGCCATGGTCCTGCAGAGACGTGGCCGCTCTCTGCCCGCCTGCTGGTCTGGCCCTCCCGGCCTGTGTCCAGGGGCCGACTCAGAAATCCCTGTTTGGGCACCAAGATGGTGATTGAAGACTCACCGGGGCCCACCGGCCCCGACCAGCCCTCGGAGCCAGGGCGGGGGGGGGAAGGTGCTGGCTCCTGAGGGGGTCAGTGTGGCGGGCGGCGAGAGGTCAGCCGCCCTCCTGTCCACGTGGCCGTCCTGCAGCGCTCAGGCCCCCGTGCCCGCACTCCCGGCTCCCGATGCCCGGGGTGCTCCGGCACTCAGCTGCAGAGGCACGAGGTCGCGCGTGTGAGTCCCGGTCCCAGGGGCCTCATGGGGCAGCCCCCCCCCCGCCCTGTGCCCCTTAGTCAAGGGGCTGCAGAAACAGCTGCAGAGCCGGAAGCCGCCGCCAGCCTCCTGCCCTGCCCGCGGCCACCTGGCCTGGCCACTCGCTGGTGCTCTCGGTCTTGGAGCCGGGGTGGAGCTCAGGCCGGGGACACGGCAGAGTCTGGGCACCAGCTGGGCACCAGCCGCACCCTCGGGCACCCAGGGGCACCCAGGCCTCCCGGCCTCCCCCTGGGGATCTCCCCAGCATGAAACTGAAATAAGACTCGAACCCAAGCCCTCCCAGGTGGGGCTGGTTCTCCTGTGCTTGGCCGCATCTCTCTGCTGGCCACTGGCTGGACACAGGAGCTGGGAGTGTGGGCATCTCTGTGTGGGCCCTGCTCCGTCACACGGACACACGGCACACGCAGACTCCCAGGGTCACACACAGACACCCACTCACACACGCACACTCACACAGAGGCACCTCAGACCTGCATGCAAAACCCACACCTGCACGTAACATACACACACAAACGTGCAAAGTATAAACACAGACGCAGACTCCCACAGAGGCACACTCGGGCAGGCCTGCAAAACCCACACACACACAAACACGCAAGACCGTGACATGTAGACAACGTGCATGCAAGCTGTCACACACACGTGTGGAACTCACAGACCCGCTCACACGTGCCGACTCCAGCACAGACACACACGTGTGTGCAAGCGTCGCCCACTCCCCGCTGAGGACAGCTCCCGGGCCCACGCGCTGTCCCGTGCGGTCACAGCTCTCAGAGCGGCCCCTCCCCGCTGCGTGTCTGCACCTGAGGGACAGGCCGCGGGCTCAAGCCCCCACGTGGCCACGCAGCCACTGGCTCTGGTCCTGGTGCTGCCCCACGGCCCCCGAGGGGCCGAGGCTGCTGGTCACCCTCCCCCGCCCTCAGGGTGCTCAGGACCCATGTCCCGCCCCAGGGCACTGTGGCCACCTCAGCCTCCTGGGACACAGGCGACAGCTCAGGGCGGCCGCCCCAGGCCTGCCCGGCCTCGGGGACACGTGAACGAGGGACCCCAGCTGGGGCCCGTCCCTGCCAACCGCCCGGAGAGCCGCCACACTCGCACCCGCGCTGCCTGGGTCACAGGGCCGCACGCCTGGATCCGGCTGTTCCAGAAGCTTCCAGCTGGCGAGGAGCCGTGTGGTAGGAGACGCCCCACGCTCCTTGGCCGTCCAGCAGCGCACATGTGGCTGCTGAGTGTCCCCGCGCCACCACCCCCTGCCTCCCCGCACGCCGCGCCCTGGCCCAGCTGCCTCCCACCCTCCCCGGCCCAAGGCGAGCACATGTGGTGCTTACATGCACACACGTGTGCAGACATGTGTGCACATGTCTATGCATATGCGTGGGTGTGCATAGCATGTGTGGGTGTGAGGTGCCCCATCCCACTGGCGCTGGGCCTCAGCTGGTGTCCACTGCGCCTCAGGGAGAGCCATGAGCAGGCCCTGGGGTCAGCAGGAGGGGACCTGCAGTGACCTCAGATGCCCCCATCACTGGGGGTTGGGTGTGCGGGCATGAGCACTGTGGGCGTGAGCACTGTGGGCTCTGGAGGATGAGCCTCATCCCGTGGGTGCCCTGCCCTGAGGGTTTGTGACCTGGGGGCGGGCAAGGGTCTGTCCTGGGGCGGGTGAGGGTCCGGGTGGCGGCTGTGTCCAGCGAGGGGCTCCCCACCGCTCTGGTCGCTGAGGCTGGAGTGCTTGGGTCGTGCGTGGCCGGGCCTGGCCGGGCCTGGCCGGGGCCTGGCCGGGGCCTGACGGGGCGGACCCTCCTCCGCCTGCACTGAGCCGGTGCCGGGGCCAGGGGCTCTCGCGAGCTATCCCGTCTCCCGGGCAGCGCTGAGCCGAGCCGCTGGGACTGCCCCCGCAGAGGCGAGCCCGCTGCCCGCTGCCCGCTGCCCGCTGCCCCTGTCCGCGCAGCCACGGCGCCTGACCGCAGGCTGGGCCACGAGTCAGGAGCTGCCGCTCAGAGCCCAGAACTGGGCCTGGCTTTCTGCTGGTGCCGGCCGGGGTGAGGCCAGGGGTGAAGGGCCATCAGCGACGCTGTAGGAAGCTTCTAGAAGCTTCTGTAAGCAGAAGCTTTTCCCACCAGTCTCAGTGCCGCACCCCTGCCTCCTGCAGTGCCCTCCTCGGAGGGTCGCCCCTGTGTGTGCTCATCCGGACACAGGTGAGAGGGGCCGGGGCGGCCCCAAGAATGGCTGCGGAGGCCATGGGTGTGGCCTGTTGTGGACACGGCCCTGGGCGGGCCAGGCTGACCTCTCTGTCCATCCTGGACTTGGGGGGCCCCCGAAGACTCTCTGGGAGGCACAGCGAGGGCCGGCTGCCCCCACAGAGGGCTGGGGCCCACGTGGGAAAGGGGGTGCAGCGACCCGTCTCACCTCCCCCCTGCAGGGCCGCTCGAGGCTCATCAGCAGAGGGGGGCACACCTGGGGCCCGGGGCAGCGGGGCGGGGGGACGAGGAGGGCAGCGCCCCCACCGAGCCAGGCCTGGGGGTCTCCGGCCCCGCACGAGGGAGCCCAGAGCTGCACAACGGAGCTGGGAGCAGGGCCGGGGGTGCCCCTTGGGCTTCGTGGGTGGTCTCGGTACCCGGGAGGGGAGGGCAGCCTGGAGCGGGCCGGCCAGGTTGGGGGGACGGCTTGCAGGCAGGGGGCGGCACACCAGATGTGGCCTGCATCAAACAACAAAAAAAAGTATAAAGAAAGAAAAAATTGTTTACAAAAACCGTGCTTCATTTACCCAAAAATTGTTCCATATTAATTATTTACAAAGAACCAGATACTTACGTGAAATCAGATAAACAAACCCGCATATTAAAACATTTAAAAAATGTGTAAATTCCAACTGCCCCAGCCGTCCGGAGCCGCCCGCCTCCCTCCAGCATGGTTCCGATTTGCTGTAACGTTTGAATTCTCCCCAAGTCATTTTCACTCGGATTCAGCCCAGGTTTGTTTACGGGAGTTTGAAACACTGGGAAGGGCAGGAAATGGGTTCCAGCTCCAGCCAGCCGCCCAGGACTCGCACGCACGCGTGCTCCCTCCACGGCCGCGCTCGGGGACACGCGTGGGCAGCGGAGAGGGTCTGGGGGAGCAGGGTCCACCTCACCCTCCTTCCTGTGCACAGGCCCGGCTGCTCCGCGCTGGACCTGGCCGAGCAGGGATGGCTGAGAGGGTCACGCGGGCACCTGTGCGGGCACGGGCAGCTGGCCCCCGCCCCAGTGCAGCTCACACTGCCCCTCACCCTGCTGACCTCGGGGAGGCCGCTCAGCCTCTCTGTGGGGGTGAAGGCTTCATTCCCCTGCCACTCCGGGGAATGTGTGTGTGTGTGTGCATGTATGCGTGTGTGTACGCATGTGCGTGCACATGTATGTGTGTGCACACGTGTGTGCATGTGCATATACACGTGTGTACGTGTGTGAGTGCGTGTGTGCATGCGCACGTGTGTGTGCGTGTCTGTGAGTGTGCATTTGTGCATGTGTGTGTCTGTGTGCGCATCTCTGTGTGTGTGCGTGTGTGTCTGTGTATGAGCATGTGTGTGTGTGTGTGTGTGTGTGTGTGTGTGTGTGTGTGTGTGTGTGTGCTCATGGCCCTCACAGGGCCAGGGGCTGGGGCTCGGACAAGCCATGTCCTCAGGCCTGTGGCCCACAGGCGCATCCTTGGCTCTGCTTGCTTCTCCTCAGCCCAGGGCCCGGAATGACCCGTTTTGTTCCACGATTTGGACAAATGGGGTCATGAAAAGCGTCTCTTTCTGGAGTGTCACTAGGTGCTTTGAGCAACAAAGGAAATGACGGGGCAAGTTCCAGAGTGCATGGGGCGTCTGCAGGCACCTTTAGTGGACAGTACGGGGAAGGCCGGTGGGTGGACGGTGGCCACGGCATGGCCTGCTTGGCCTGGACTCAGGCAGCAGTGCTCACCAATCCCTCAGGAAACGAACGGAAACTATTCAAAAGCAGCAAAGGCTCGGAGTGGGTGGCAGTGGGGACGCGCGTATTTCCTACAGGCTCATGGGGGCTTTCCCTGTGTTCCATCTTCGTTCTTTCCCCAAAACCCTATTTTGGAAACAGGGCCGGTGACACGAGAGCCGCAGGAAGAGCACCCACATCGGAAGCCTTTGCAGGTTTGAGCTGATGTGACTTAGTCATCCACCACTCGGAACAAATTCAGAATGAGCGCCCCGTTGAGGGTTCCCTTGAGGCAGAGCAAACGCCATCAGGTTCGACTTCGGAGCACCTCAAAACACGAGGAACAAGAGAAATGGGCTCATTTGAAGAAGGATTTGCTATCCACGTCGGGGAGGGGGAACTTCTGTGGCAGCTGCTGAAGTAAAAGATATTCTTCCTGCTTCCTCCGACTTTTGGAAAAGCCCCTCTGGCCGCGAGTGGGGGGCTGTGGCGGGGGCTCGCTCGCTGGGTGCTCGGCTGCGGGCGTCCCCCGCCGGCCCCAGTCCGTCTCTGTGCCTCAGCACTGAAAGCTTTCTCCCGCTTTCTCTGAAGTTGCAGAATGAATTGCCATTAGCAGCCGCTCAAAGTCTGAGGTCAAAGAAAAGACAAAACCTAACAAAGAAATTGATCCGGAGCACCTATGGAATTCCAGAATCAGACCCATATTCCAGACACAAGCGTCCTCCACAAATCGCCTCTGAAATGTAAAAATTTAATTTGTCAACATGTTTACATGATATCTTCCATCACTGTCGAGGTGGTGACAGGGTGTGGGGACACGGGGCCGGCGACGCCGGGCGTGCGGGAATGAGCCGGCGAGGGCTGATTAGAGTTCCCGCTGTGTGGAATTGTCTGGGACAGCTCAGCAGCCAGATTATTAACTCTGATACCAGATACTCTATCTCTTCACTGGGATTAGCATGAAAATTTTGATATGGATCGATAAGCAATCTTTCCTTTATAAAGAATCTCTGCAAGCTTCATTAATCTGTGTGTATGTTTATGTCAAGGAATTAAGACGTCTTGATTACTGAGGGCTCTTTCAGGTCTTGGGGAGGAAAATCTCATAGAAATTTATTAAATAAACTGCTGGGCTGCTTGCCTCCGAGAAAATTGCACCCTTTCCTCCCCTCCCCGCGGCCTGCATCTGGCCACGGCCCCGCCGTGCGGTCAGCAGAGCCAGACCCAGTCCCGGAAGCCTTGAGCTGGGGTTGGGTTGGGCACCACCAGACGCTGGACTCGGAGGGGAAGCTGCCCCCCACCCCCGCTGCTCCTGGCCACCAGGAGCCAAGACCTCGGTGTCCTCCCTCCAGCCGACTCCGTCCCTGTCCTTCCGAAACAGGAAGTTGCTGAGTGGGCGTGCTCAGGGCACCCCAGGCCCAGGGCTGCCGGCCCCCTCGGCCTCGCCTTGGCAGACAGGGTGAGGACCAGGCTGGAGCAGCTCTCGGAGACGTGCTCATGGTTCCGGCGTCCAGCAACACCCGCAGACATGCAACGTGGGCACAGCTCCAGGCAGCGGACAGCACGTGGACGCAGCCCCAGGCAATGCCAGTATGCACATGTGGACGCAGCCCCTAGGCCGGGGACGAGCCCGGGCAGTCCCAATGTGGCTGAGCCCGGCACCCCTTCAGGTGGGGGCGCATGGAGCCATCCTGGTGGGGCAGACCCAGGAAAGGGGACAGAGGGCCGTAGACTGACCACTCCCTGCAGCAGTGGCCCTTCCTTAGTGACGGCCAGGGAGCTCCCTCTCGCCAGGGGTCGGCGGCCACCACGCCTCCAAGAACCGGGGGTCTGGCCCCACCCACGTCACCCACACCCACAGCCGCACCCACAGCCGCACCCACACCTGCACCCACACCCACACCCACACCTGCACCCACACTCACACCTGCACCCACACTCACACCTGCACCCACACTCACACCTGCACCCACACCTGCACCTGCACCCACACCTGCACCTGCACCCACACCTGCACCCACACCCACACCTGCACTCACACCTGCACCCCCACCTGCACCCACACTCACACCTGCACCCACACCTGCACCCACACTCACACCTGCACCTACACCCACACCTGCACCCACACCCACACCCGCACCCACACTCACACCTGCACCCACACCTGCACCCACACCTGCACCCACACCTGCACCCACACCCACACCCACACCTGCACCCACACCTGCACCCACACCCACACCCGCACCCACACCTGCACTCACACCTGCACCCACACCCACACCCACACCTGCACCCACACCTGCACCCACACCCACACCTGCACCCACACCTGCACCCACACCTGCACCCACACCTGCACCCACACCCACACCCACACCTGCACCCACACCTGCACCCACGCCCACACCTGCACCCACACCCACACCTGCACCCACGCCCACACCTGCACCCACACCTGCACCCACACTCACACCCGCACCCACACCTCTCCTGCTCCTCTCCTGCTGCCGGGCATTCCCGGGAGGCCAGACGGGAGGGCGCCAAGGACCACGCAGCACAGGACAGCCCAGCACCTGCTCAGAGCTGGCATCTCGGGAGGGCCCTGCTGACCTGCACCCACTGGGACACGGCCCCTGACCCTGGGAGCAGGACCAACCGGGTCCTCTCACACCAGACAGCAGGTCTCTCGGGGGTGCCGCTGGGGCCTGGGCTGGGTCAGGGATGGGGCTGTCCTGTCCCTTCTGGCCAAAGCAGCTGCGCAGCCCCATGGCCCTTGGGGACCCAGGGCAGTGAGATCAGCTGTGGGGCCATGGGGGCGGGGCCCTCGGAGCAGAGCCAGGTGAGGCCCTGGACTGGGGCATGGAGCTGGGGTCCCCCAGGCTCTTTCGCTGGACACCGAGAGATCAGAGGTAGCTCCTGGCGGCTCCCCTGGGCTGTCTGTGGGGAAGTGGGCAGGGCCAGCATGATCCTGGGTGCCGAGCTGGGCCCTGCTGGGTGGCCTGAGAGGGAAAAAAGCTGCATCCTCCCCCAGTGACAGGGTATATCCAGAGTGACCCGGGATCTGGGCTGGGGAGGGGGAGGAGCCTGGACAGAGGACAGTGTGCTGACTTATTCCCAGGGTCAGCCTCACAGGGATCAGCCTTACCAGGATTAGCCTCCCTGGGACCAATTGCTCACTGGGATCAACTGCTCACCAGGACCAACTGCTCACCGGGATCAACTGCTCACTGGGATCAACTACTCACCAGGATCAACTGCTCACCAGGGTCAACTGCTCACTGGGATCAACCACTCACTGGGATCAACTGCTTACCGGGATCAACTGTTCACTGGGATCAACTTCTCACCAGGATCAACTGCTCACCAGATCAGCCACCCACCGGGAACAACCTCACCGAGATCAGCCTCACCGAGGTCAGCCCTCACCTGCACTGGAAATCGGGGCTCTGAAGAGCCCAGCCATTTTGAGGGCGGAGTGGTCAGTGTGGGGGCAGGTGCGCTGTCCCCTGCAAGAGCCCCCACTGTCCACAGCACAGGAGGGTGGCACAGCAGGTCCCCAAGGATGCTGATGCCTGGACATGCAGCTCTGGGCTGGACCAGATCAGCCGCTGCAGCCCCGGTTCTCAGCCGTCCAACAGCGGGTGCGGGGACGCTCGCCAGGTGCCCGTCCTGAGGGGAGGGCCTTGGTCCCCGGTCAGAGAGGCTCCTCCCGCCCCCAGGTCCCAGCAGGCCCGAGGCCACAGACCCCAGGCTGCAGGGCCACGCGGCCGGGCTCAGAGCACCCTCGGCATTCGCGGGGGCTCGGAGCACGTCAGGAGCTCAGCGGAGTGCAGACGCCCGCTGCCCGTCTGCGGAGCTCTGAGTAATTTATTCCAAGCGACTCACGAGTGCACATTTCCAAATCAAAAGAAAGACGTCAATGTTCGATTCATATTTTTTATGCTGAGGAGCGGTGGGAGCTGAGGTCCCAGGGACGCGCTCCGAGGAATTCCTACCAGGCCGGGAGCTGTGAGGCTTTGACAGCAAACTTAACAGCGTCAAAAAGCTGTAAGATCTTTTGTCTGTTTAAACCACGCTTTCAAATTATGAAATTGGAATTCTAATGTGATATTCCCTGGTGAACAATCTCTCTCTCTTTTTCATTGCAAGCTGCCTTAATCTGGTCGAATAGAAAGGTGCCATTACTCTCATTAAAATTCCACAGCGATTTTTTTCTTCTGCTTAGCTTCTCAAATTATTAGTTTAATAAAGGAAAATGTTAGTGTGATTTTAATTCCCTGAATAACATTGTAGATGATAAGAGAAAATAATACTATTTCTTACTTAGCTATTTATATGGAAGGTTACACATTTCTCCCCCTGGCACACTGATATTATGTTTTATAGTGTATATTCATGTCTTTTAAGAACAAAATAAGGGTGTGTAGAGTCCAGTGTTTTCTGCAGGGTGGAGCTGAACTGATCAATCCATACTGTAAAGTATTTATTGTCATCTATAACCATGGTACTGGACACATTGAACACATATGTGAGAACACACCAGAAGTTCCAGAAAGGCGAGAGTTTCTGGGTCCCCAAGGACATGGGGCAGACGCGTGTCCAGGCGCCCTGGGTGGATGCCGTTTGAGCAAGCCGAGAGGCCTAGGCAGGACACACCGGGGGTCTGTGCCCCACCTGAGCTCGGCTGCCCAGTGAGGAACCCGCGGCTCAGGCCCAGATGGACGCTAGAGCGTGGTGCAGCAGCTCCGAGACCTGCGCTGCGGGCTGGTCACTGCTGAGGCCGAGCCCTGGACACCGGCTGAGCAAGGGGCCGATTCCCAGCTGGCCGTGGTGGGTGGGTGGATTCCTTCCCATAGTGCCTGCTGGGAAGGCCACGGCTTTCTCTCTGTTCTCCGTCTTTCTCTCTTTCTTCCTTCTTTCTTTCTCTCTTTCTTCCTTCTTTCTTTCTCTCTTCTTTGTTTTCTTTTTCCTTCTTCCTCTCTCTTTCTTTCTCCTTTCTTTCTTTCTCTTCTTTTTTATTTCTTTTTCTTCTTTCTTCCTTATTTTTCTTCTCTTTATTCCTATATTCTTCCTTTTTCCTTCTTTCTTTCTTTCTTTCTCTACTTTTTTCTCTTTCTTATTTCTCCCTCTCTCTTCTTCCTTTCTCTCTTTTTCTTCTTTCCTCCCCTTTCTCTCTTTATTTTTTCTTTCCTCTCTCTTTCTTCTTTCTTTCTATATTCTTTCTTCCATCTATCTTTCTTTTTCTCTTCTTTCTTTCTCTCTCTTCTTTCCTTCCCTCCCTCCCTCCTTTTCTTCCTTCCTTCTTCCCTCCCTCCCTCCCTTCCTCCCTCCCTCCCTCCCTTCCTTCCTTCCTTCCTTCCTTCCTTCCTTCCTTCCTTCCTTCCTTCCTTCCTTCCTTCCTTCCTTCCTTCCTTCTCCTTCCTTCCTTCCTTCCTTCCTTCCTTCCTTCCTTCCTTCCTTCCTTCCTTCCTTCCTTCCTTCCTTCCTTCCTTCCTTCCTCCCTCCCTCCCTTCCTTCTTTCTTTCTATATTTTTCTTTCCAGGCCCCACGCAGCAGTGCTCAGGCTTACTCGTGCTTCTGCTCACAGGGGTCGCTCCTGGTGGGCTCAGGGGACCCCATGTTGTGTGGGGAACTGAACCAGGGTGGGCTGCATGAAAGGCCAGAGCCAGGCTCTGTCACCCTGACTTCTGTGATCCGTTCCTACATATGAAACGAAAACCCAACCACAAGCTCACTTATGTCTGCTGACAGCTCATAGCCTGTTCCCAAGGACTGTCTGAGGAAGCTGGTTATCCCCTCAGCGCCCCACCCCGCCCCCTCCTCACCTCGCCTCAGCCTTGCTCTGAGGACCACGTGCCGTGGGTGGGCCGCCCCCAGCTCCAGGGAAGCGGGGATCTTGTCCCCAGCTAAGGAACATTCTAGGGCCCCGGGGAGTGTACAGCAGGTAGGGAGCTTGCCTCGCTCGGTACCTACCCGGGCTTGATTCCAGGAATCCCACACGAACCCCTGCAGCCAGCAGAAGTGACCCCCAAGTGCAGAGCCCTGAGCATAGCCGATGTGGTCCCCAAACCAACAAAACAGTGTCAAGCACATCCTAGTTTGGGCTGGAGATAGCACGGCTGCTGGGGCGCTGGCCGTGTGCTGTGCCTTGATGCTGGTTCAATCTCCGGCACCCCACATGGTCCCCTGAGCACTGCCAGGAGTGATTCCTGAGCATTCCGTCAGGAGTCACCCAACCATCAGGGTGGGCACAAACTAAGAGCCTGCATCCCCTAGCCTGCCAGGAATAGACGGAGAGTTACTATACATGACAACACAGAGTACACACGTGACGGGTGGAGAGCGTCCATGCATAGTTTTATAAGACCCTCTGCTTTCCCCGGGTGGTACCGTGGTAGGCACAGGTCGGACTCTGATGGCTACAGGCTACACAGCCTCCTGTTGTTGGGAACCAGCCTGACTCACAAGGCCTAAGCCCAGCTGATTTGGGCTGTGATGGGCTGTGATTGTGACTGTGACTGTGGCTGGGCTGTGACTATGACTGTGACTCTGACTGTGACTGTGACTGGGCTGTGATTCTGACTGTGACTTTGATTGTGACTGTGACTATGATTGTGGCTGTGACTGGGCTGTGACTGTGACTCTGACTCTGACTCTGATTGTGATTGTGACTGTGACTGTGACTGTGACTGGGCTGTGACTGTGACTGTGACTCTGACTGGGCTGTGATTCTGACTGTGACTGTGATTGTGGCTGTGACTGGGCTGTGACTGTGACTCTGACTCTGATTGTGATTGTGACTGTGACTGTGACTGGGCTGTGACTGTGACTCGGATTGTGACTGTGACTGTGATTGTGGCTGTGACTGGACTGTGACTGGGCTGTGACTGTGACTCTGACTATGATTGTGACTCTGATTGTGACTGTGACTGTGACTGAGCTGTGACTCTGACTGTGATTGTGACTCTGATTGTGGCTGTGACTGACTGTGACTAGGCTGTGACTGTGCCTGTGACTCTGATTGTGACTCTGACTGTGACTGACTGTGACTGGGCTGTGACTGTGCCTGTAACTCTGACTGTGACTGGGCTGTGACTGGCCTGGCCGGGGCTGTTCTGGGCTGGGGGAGCCCAGGACCCCTGGGCTCTGGCCTAGGAGTAATTTCTCCCCTAACTTCTTTGGCAGGATTTGATTTCACGTTTGTCCCAACTTCGTGGGCCAGCCTGGGCAGCGTTTCCGCTCTCTGTATACTCTAAGCTGATTGTGGGCCACGGGCCCCATTTGTTCCTGGATGTTTAAAGAATCTCCGTGAAGCTATCTGGAATTAGATGAAAAGTCGAGTTTTTGCGGGAAGTTTTTAATTATGCGCTTGGTGTCTTTGATAGCTATAGAACAATGCAGGTTTTCTGTGTGTTTTTTTTTTCCTGTTGTCTATGTTGATAAAATTGATTTGTTTGAACATTGACTTCTAAATTGCTGCATATATTGGAGGAACCTGTTCAACTCACCCTCGGTGCTGTCACTACTTATCTGTGATGCTGTTTCTTTTGTTTCGGATGGTTCATGTGCTGCACCTACTCTCTTAGTTAATCATTTTCCCGAGGAAGATGTGCTCTGTGTTCCCTTGCTGCTGCACGAGTCTCTTGGCGTGAGGGTTTGTTTACAGCATGTCCTCGTCTTAGCTTCCAGCTGGCGGTTCGGGTCTGCACTTTAATTTCAGGATGAAACACGCCTGGTGTGCACCGATCCTGCAGGACGGAGCGTGTGGGGTCAGGGCCAGCGTCCCTGCGAAGACGGGAGCCCGGGGCACGCAGCGCTCTCCTCGCTCCCGCCCACGGCAGTGCCCAGGCAGGGCCTGAGCAGGACCCGCCACACTCTGCCCTGCACTGACCCCCGGGCCCTGCCCCCGGAGGGGAGGGGCAGCTGCCATGCACACAGGCAGGCGGAGGGTTCAGGCAGTTCCGAGTCCACGTCAGGGCGGGCTCCGCTCCACGCACCCCTGCTCCGGGCCCGAGGGTGAGGTCGGGCACCTGCGTGGCCGTGGGTGTTCCTGACCCTCCACTCCACACCTTCCCGTCCTGCTAACGTCGGTGGTGGCCCCGTCCGTGTGGGGAGGAGGCAGCCGAATCTGAGTGCAGGGCTCTGGCCGATGCAGGCTCGTTACATCCACGGCCTTGGGGACGATGTCTCCGGACAGTTGCCCAAGAAGCAAACGTGGCCTTAGACCTCTGAGAGCCCGCCCGGGCCACGTGGCTCCTGGGTGGAGCTGACCGAGGCACACAGGCTGGCCGCTGCTTGTGCTCCTGGCCCTGACCGCCAGCTGGTCACCTTGGTTTCTGCCTGGCCTTCACTGAGGGGCCCGGGTGTCCGGGGACACGCATGCAGACAGGGTCTCATGTCACACGCCGCAGAGAGGCGGGCACTGTCTGGTGGACACTCCTCAGGTGGCGACTCAGCAGCGCCATCCAGTGACACGGGGCTCGGCTCCGACGACCCCAGAATGGTTTGGGGCAGGTGGGGCTTCTGCTCTGGAACAGGACCCAGAGTCCGGTAGGCACTTCACGAGTGGACCAAAGCTTGGAGCAGAGGGACAGGGCAGCAGACGGTAGGAAAATAAAGGCATCGACACCGTGTGGTCACTGGGGCACTGGCCTGTCCTCAGGGCCGAGACGGGGCGTCAGGCCGGCCTCAGTGGGCCAGTGTCCCCGTTCTGGCTGTGCCAGCTCTCGCTCTGACTCCCCCCTTGGGGCGGCCCCTACGGTTCTCAGTCGACTGGGGGTGTCTGTGGGATGTGCCGGGCACGGGTTCGGGTCCTGCTCCCCATTCTCAGGGTGATGCCCAGGGTGTGCGGCTCGGCCCTTGCCTGCGGCTCACAGCTCAGAGGCGTCCTGACCTCCAGACCGTGTGGGGGACTCTGAGCCAGGCACGGGAGCTGTGCCGTGCGGGACACACCGCGAGGCCGTGCCCCTCCACAGCCAGCGCCACGGGCCTGCGGGCCCAGCCCAGCGGCGGGCAGAGCAGTGGGTCAACGACGGCACCTGGGCGGACAGAGGAGAACTGGGTGGACAGAGGAGAACTGAGTGGACAGAGGAGAACTGGGTGGACAGTGGAGAACTGGGTGGACAGAGGAGAACTGAGTGGACAGAGAAGAACTGAGTGGACAGTGGAGAACTGAGTGGACAGAGGAGAACTGGGTGGACAGCGGAGAACTGAGTGGACGGTGGAGAACTGGGTGGATGGTGGAGAACTGGGTAGACAGAGGAGAACTGGGTGGACAGCGGAGAACTGAGTGGACGGAGGAGAACTGAGTGGACGGTGGAGAACTGGGTGGACAGTAGAAAACTGGGTGGTCAGTTGAGAATGATGGACAGAGGAGAACTGAGTGGACGGTGGAGAACTGGGTGGACAGTGGAGAACTGGTCCCTGCTACCTCTCAGGGAGCCGGAAGGTGATGTGATTTCTGAGTAGAGCTCGGAGCACTTCAGTAAATAATGTGAAGGGACATTTTAGAATCTCAACAATTCAGAGCAAACGTTGAGTTGTCTGCGCCTGGGGAAGTGGCCGGTCCCCCTGCTGCTGCACGTCCCCATCGCAGGGAATACGAGCAGAGAGAGGGACAGAAGTCAGGCCCGTGCTGAGGCGTGAATTCCAGACGCCCCGCAGTGCTGCGCCCAGGCGGGGCGGCCGTGACTCCTGACCCTGCCACGCAGGGCCCTGGGGAGCATCCTGACCCTGCCACGCAGGGCCCTGGGGCGGCGTTGCTCTGGCTACAGTGCTGGAGAAAACACATTCTGTGCAAGAAATCCCCATCCCACGGGCGTCTGCGGTCAGGGGGGAATGCGGACCCCCCGGACACGCACGGAAGCAGCAACAAATGAAGAGTCAAGGCCGGGGCGGAGCCGTGGGCGACGGTCCGAGAACCAGCCCTGCAGGAGTCCCGGCCGGTGTGGCCTCACCGTGATGCTGGCCCAGCCCAGCCGCGTCTCCCTGTGCGGAGGCACCTGGGGGCTGCAGAGCCTCTCGCCGGCTCCTTCGCCCCCGTCTCCGGCTCTGCCTGGTGAAAGGCGAGAAGCAGCGGCTCTGCGGGCAGGTGCTCCCGCGGCTGGGGCCTGCCGGGCTGTGCCGAGACTCGCGCCTTCGCTCCTGAGCCGAGGTAGCTCCAGGTGACGACGTGCTCGGTGGCAGCAGAGCCAGCTCGCAGGGCTGCGGCAGGCGGGCACGCTCAGCCCCGCCCGGCGAGTCCCACCTGCGAGCGCCCGTGCCAGCTGGGCGCTGCCTCCCCGGCCCGGGGCACGCCAGCACTGCCCTCTCGCTCCAGCGCGGGATCCGGGCCACCCCCTGGTGTTAATTTCCTGCCATCCAGAGCAGAGCTGCTGCAGAGCGACTAAAATTAGTTCTCGGGTCTGGCAGAGAAGCTATTTGCATAGCCGGGCGCATCGGGGCCGTTAAGGAAGTGGGTCACATTAGCACGGCTGCCGGCAGGCCAGCAGGACCACGAGGGCGGGGGCAGAAGGCTCTGCGTGCGCGTGTGTGCACGGAGCTAGCGCGGCACACAGGGCAGGCACAGAGGCACCGTGTGCAGCACTCAGGGTGTTGGTGTGAACAGCACTCGGTGTTGACACTCAGGCCCAGGCAAGCGTAGACAGAAAAGCTCGCAAACATGCGGTGTCAGTAAGAGCTCTGCTTCTACGCGTGTTGACATGTGTGCTGACGTGTACGGTACCCGTGAGCATCAGTAGAGGCACAGGTGTGTGTGTTCACACATGTACATGTATGGAGCACACATTCATGTGTGCACACCCATGTTAACACAAGACCCGTGTGTACAAGTCTATGTGTGTATGTTGCACATGCGTGCGTGTTATATGTAGCTGCACAAAGGCACCTACCCATGTGCGGTGTGCTTGTCCGGTGCCTCTGTGCGTGTGCACAGACGCTCAGGTGGCAGCGTGTGGGCGTGTGTGATCCCTGTGTGTGTGCTGTGCTCAGGCACCTGTTTGCGTGCAAGCATGCACCTGCTGCTGGTACATATATTCTTCACGGCGTGCGTGTGTTTGCTTGTGCGTGTGCACATATCCCTGAAACACTCCTTGGGGCCACCTGAAAGCTCAGGGGTGGCTCAGAGGATGGTCAGGACAGCGGGCTCCTCTCCACTGGCCACGCGGGCATTCACGGTGGCACATCTGCAGGGAGGCAGCACAGGGCTTGGTGGCCACTTTGGCCTCCATACGGATCCGGGCATATGAGAGGGACAAGCAATGAGAAGGCCACTGGGTGTGGACAGTGGGGCAGGGGAGTGCTGGGGGGGGGGGTCACCCACGAGGGAGCTAAGTCCTTGGTCGCCCTATCTGAGAAGAGGCACACGTGGTGGCCCTGTCCTCCCTCCCCGGCCAGTCCGAGGGCACACCCAGCAGACTCAGGGCTTCCTCCTGGCTCTGGCTCAGGAATCACTCCTGGCGGGCTGGGGTGGGGGGGGGCAGGCATGTTTTCAGGGGTCAGACCCGGTTGGGCTCTGTGCAAGGCTCTGTGCCCTGCCTGCTGTCCTCCCCAGGGCCCAGCAGGGGGCGCTCCCTTTCCCCCAAGAGTGAAGGGCACAGGGATGCTTCCTGGGCTCCACACTCAAGGGAGTTCGGGCCCACCCAGGGCCCCTGGCCTCCTCCCCCTGGGGCCTGCATGGACAGTGTGGGGCCCCCCGGGCTTCGGGCAGGCGCCTGACACCCCCACTCCACAAGGTGGCTGGGCCGGCCTGAGCCCCGCTCTGTCCAGCCACAGGCACACTGGCCCCTGCCAGCAGGAGGCGGAGCAGCAGCGCCAGCCCGGGCCGCCGTGGATGGGCGCTGCTCCAGCGCTGATGGCTCTGATTTTGACCGGGAGAAATTCACTAAATCTAAAGGCTCGAATGCGGCCTTGGGAGACGGAGTCTTTCTTTTTGTCTTCTTTCACTGCAGTCACATTTTAAAAAGTACTTTAGGGTGGATTTTGAAAATCCCCAATTATATATTTACCCAATAGTCCTTAATTGCAGGCTATCATGCAATTACGTAATTATGGACTTTTAGAAATGCATATTATTTACTGCACAGGCCGTAAGGAGCTGTTATGGACTATTGTGTGACTGCATAATGAGGGATGCTCTGGAGTGCGCTGTGCTGCGGTGGTGTGAGCCTGAGCGTGCGAGCGAGAACTGCTCGGAGGAGGCTCTGCGTCTTTCCCTGGCGGAGGGGCTGTCCGGCTGCCCAGTGCCCAGTGCCTTGGAATCTGGAGGCTGAGAGGCCGGGGAGGAAACTGCAGCTCGCAGACCTGGAGGAGCAATCCCATGGCCACGTGTCCACAGGGGGTCCCTCAAGCCCCCGTGCAGCTCAGCCTGGACACCAGCAGCCTCGCAGGCACCCCTGAGCCTCTGCCAGCTCTGGCCAGGAACGGTGGGGAAAGGAGGACCCACCTGGACACGCTCACTCTTCGTCCACCTTCGGCAGGGGAGCAGTGAACGCCCGCCCTTCCTTCTCCTTGGCATCCCATTGGCTGGGAAAGTGCAGCAATGACCCGCCTTTTCCTTCCCTCAGGCATCCCATTGGCTGGAAAAGTGCAGTGATGCGCGCCCTCCCTCTCCCAGGCATCCCATTGGCTGGGAAAGTGCAGCGATGACCCGCCCTCCCTCTCCCAGGCATCCCATTGGCTGGGAAAGTGCATGATGACCCGCCCTCCCTCTTCCAGGCATCCCATTGGCTGGGAAAGTGCAGTGATCCCTGCCCTCCCTCTTCCAGGCATCCCATTGGTCGAGGAGGTGGTGGCAGGTCTGTTCTCCTCTCGGTCCGCAAAGTGTCTGCGCTGCCTTTGGTGGGTGCAGGAGATCCTGGGGACATTCCGGGGAAGGTCACTTACGCCAGCGACCTGGCCTCGGGGACACGGCTGCTCCCTGTGCCCGTGAGTGGGGGGCACGGCCAGGACCTGGAGGTCCGGAGCTGCCTTGTGGGCAGTGGGTCCTGACTGTGTCCACTGCGTGTGGCCAGCTCCTGCCTCGTGCCTGGCCTCAGCTGCCCAGAGCCCCTCTCCCTCTCCCTCACCCCGGGGTGCTCCCCCACCTGCCCAGAGCCCCTCTCCGTCTCTCGCACCCCGGGGTGCCCCCTGGGCCCGGGAGGGTCCGTGCTCCCCCACCTGCCCAGGGCCCCTCCCCCTCGCGCACCCCGGGGTGCTCCCGAGCTGGAGGCTGCGCAGCCCTGGGCGCACTGAGCCCCAGCAGACCGGCGCAGTCAGGCCCGTCGGGGCGTTTGATGTGGGCGCTGAGAGCAGACTGGGCGCCCGGGGGGCGCAGGCCTGAATGTGGTCCCCTAATTGGCCGTGGCCGCGGAGCCTTCCCGGGCAGGTGAGCGCAAGGCTGTGTCGGATGCAAAACACCCGCGCGGGCTCTGGAGCTTAACCCCGTGCGCGCCGCCTGCGGGTGGGCGGAGAACAAAGGCGGGGGCTCCGCGGGGGCGGGCTCACCTGGGCCTCAGCCCCGCTCGCGGCGGCGATGTGATTAAAGGAGCAGGCCGGGGGTCTTGATGAACAGAAACCCACCACGGCCCCTGCCTTTGCTCCACGCCTGGCCCCGTGCGCCCTGCCCGCCCCGCCCGCCCCGTCCTGCAGGGGGGAGGGCGGCAGCTGTGGGTGCGGGAAGCCCCCTGCACGCGGTTCTCTCCTCTGCCGGGACCTCTCGGGGACACCTGGCCCCGTCGGCTGAGGAGTCAGGCCCCCGGCCCGCCTCACGGAGACCCTCGTGCCAGTGACCCGCGTCCGCTCTGCCCGGAAGCTCCTGTCCACAGCACAGGCTGGAATCCGCCCCCGGGCGCTGCTGGGAGGGGGTCTCGGCTGATCTGGCCTTGACTCTCGCTCTTAGCATGGTCAGGAAGGGCCCGTCCACCTCGCCCCCTTTCCGGACTGGCCGGGGCCTCGTCCTGATCTGCGGCAGCGCAGGCTGGAGCCTTGCGAGGGGCCAAGGCTGGTGTCAGGGGCCCCCCCTCTGCGTCTCCGGGGCCACTGGTTCCTCCCCAGCTGGACACGTGTGACACTCGGTGACCACAGGAGCTGGAAACACCCTCCCTGCAGGGACCCTGAGTTCTGGCCCCCAGAGTGGAAACTTAAGGGAGAGAAACACTGCAGCTGTGAAAGGGGGGCTTGGAGGGGCGAAGCAAGGCTGGGGAGAGGGGGAGGGAGAAAGGGGGAGAGGGAGAGAGAGTAAGAAAGGGGGAGAGAGAGGGAGAGGGAGAGGGGGAGAGAGGGGGAGAAGGAGGAAGATGCAGGGAGAGAGGGAGAGAAAGGGGGGAGAGGGAGAGTGGAAGAGAGGGGAGAGGGGGAAGAGCAAGAGAGGGAGAAGAGAGAGGGGAGAGAAGGAGAGAAAGAGAAGGAAGGAGGGAGAGAGGGAGGGAGGGAGGGAAAGAGGGAGGGAGAGCACAGCAATGGGGGAGGGGCGGCACTGAGGGGCACTTGCCTGGAGGGTGTCGTGGGGGGCAGAGCTGTGCGGAGCGGGGGAGGCCGGGCCTGCCGCCCGAGCTGGGCGTTCCTTCGCCTCCAGGCCTCTGTTGCAGCCTCCACGGGGCGTGGCTGTGTCCCGGTGTGCAAACACGCACATCCCACCCCACGGGTCCCGGGAAGCAGCCCCAGCTAAGGGGGCGCCCGGGACGGGGGCTGGGCCTCACAGGCGCGAGGCGCAGGTGCGGCTGGCTCCGCGTGGGGGGATTCCACCGTGCGGGGCTGGCGCGAGCCGCCCCCCTCCTCGAGAGCAAGCTAGGAGCCCACGCAGCGGCGGGGACTAATATTCCTAATAAAGCTCCTTTTTAGCAAAACTGAAAATCAATCGCAGCAGAAGTTTCCAAATTGACACTGGCCTTTGGAGAAAGTGGAAATGGATCCTGTGTCAGGCGGCCGCGGCCCCGCCAGGGCAGCTGGCGCTCGGGCGACTTCATTTCCTCCCTCTCAGCGCCCGGTGGTAAAACGCGTGTGTATTGATTCGTCTCCGGAACAGAGATCAGAAGAGCCCTTCACCCCGGCGGGTCAGATGGGTTTGTGGGTGTCTGATTATACCTGGAGAGAGCGTATAAATCTTCCCGTCACGGGTGGGGGGGGTCCCGGCTCGCTGACCCCGGCCCACCGGCCTTTGTTCCCCAGGCCACCGGCGGCCTCGGTCATCACGCTTTGCAGGTTTCAAATCTGTATCGGAAATCAGATTTGCCGCGTGAGGAGCCCGGCATGCTTCCTGCTCGCACGGGCTGATCTATAAACGCGCGTCTCCAGAGCCTCCACGCGTGGTGGGGCGGGGGGCGAGGCACGTGGGACCCCCACCCCGGGACCCCCAAATAGACCCAAAGTTGAGCCTCCACTCCAGCCCCCGTGGGGTCTGCTTCCTGGGCACCCGGACGGGGGGCCAAATTGTGTTAAGTCATGCAATTTCTCAGGACTCCAGAAAAAGAGTTTCCGTGAAAAGAAATGATTTAATTTTCTATAAATAATCTGGATTAGCATAGAAATGGCAATTAGCAGGTCACAATGGGATTTGCTTCCGCTGGGTCGTGCTTTTCAACCCAAATACTCTGATGCTAAATGGATTCAATAGTGTTCGACAGGAAAAAAAATAAATACTCTATTTTTCTTTTCAAAAAAAAGGAAAGAGAAATATGACCCAAGGGAGGGAAAGGGTCAGCCTCTCCTGCCGGAACAGCAGACGGTGGCCCGGCGTGCTCACCGGGGCTCGGGCGCTGGGTTGCCCCCGCCACGCAGGCCCGAGCTTCTCTCGTGCTGCTGCTCCGGCCCGTGTCTGCGGCCGTGGGCCCTGTGCAGGCCGGGCTGCTGCAGCAGGCTGCCTCTGCCAGGCCTTGGCGACCTGCCGGCTGTGCTTGTGGGCATTTGTCCGAGTCAGCGGACACGGATTTACATCCTTCTCTTTAATAGCTGAGCGGTATAGATGTCCTGTAATTTATTTAACAGATTTCCTTTGATGAACACTTAGGTCGATTCCAATTTCCTCCAATATAAATAATGCTGTAATGAACATTATTGTCCTTCTATCTTTTTTTTTGACTTATCGAAGGCTTTCCATTAAATATATCAGAGTCCGATGTGACGGTTGGAACTCAGGTCATCTCGATCCCTTTCACCCACTCACCGCAGCCGTGTCTGCTCCAGCTCGGCCGCCGGGAAGGGGCTGTCTGCCGGGCTTTCCCTGCAGGGCCCCGCATGCCCTGGCCCCGGGTCATGTGCCCCACATGCTGGGCCCCCGCTGAGCTGTGTACGCTTGGCCCGGCACTACCCTTGGCAGCAAGGCCGGCTGGTGCCACCGGCGCCGGACACTCCCTGCTTCTCCAGCACACCGTGTGTGCACCGTGCAATGTGTGCACACGTGTGAGAGCCCATGACTTATATGCGGGTGCATCTGCATCTGAGCAAACGTCTGTATAACATGGGCACATGTGTATACATGTATGTACATGCATGTGTCCATGGCCTTGTGCATATGTGGTGATGTGCCCACATGAGTGTGTATGTGTGCATGTGTGTGCGTGTGGGCACACGTGTGTGTGACTGTACACTTGCATGGCTGTGTGCATGTAGCCTGTGTGCGCACACGTGTGTATGTGTGTCTATGTACACTTGCATGGCCATGTGCATGTAGCATGTGTGTGCATGTGCGCACACGTGTGTATGCATGTCTGTGTATACTTGCATGGCCGTGTGCATGTAGCCTGTGTGTGTGTGCACACGTGTGTATGTGTGTCTATGTACACTTGCATGGTTGTGTGCGTGTAGCCTGTGTGTGCCCTGTGGCTGGGCACAGCTCTGGGACTGAGGCCCTGCCTGGCACCAGCCTCTCCCCACAGCTTTGCACCTTCCAAGGGCGACGCCAGCAGTCGCCAGGGCGACCCAGAGGCAGGAGGGTCCCCTGGGGCCCTGGGGCCTGGTGGGCGCGGGGCTGACAGGACGCAGAGACTCCCAGGCCCAAGGCAGCCAGCTGCCCTCCCTCTCTGTGGAGACCGAGTCCAGTGCTGGGACAGTCAGTCCCAGCTTGAGAGCTCAGAGCTGTGATGCCTTTTCACCTGAGGCTCTCCCTGTCGGCAGTGCCCGGCCCACTGACCGCGCGTCCTCAGGGAGTGGCCAGGAAGCGGCCTCCGGGGCCTCCCCTCCCCGGGGCCTCAGGCGGCTCAGGCCCGCGCGGGGAGCTCAGTGTGGGTGACACCCGCGCTCGGGCCAGGGGTGGCCCCAGCAGTGCTCAGGGCGGCCGTGGTGCCGGCTGGGCCCAGAGTCGGGGCCCCGGTGCCCCAGCTGTCGGAGCCTCAGCTGCGAGGGAGTGAGCAGCTGCACACGGCCCTGCTGCCTTCCGCCCAGAGATGCCGCCTTGGGCCCGGGTCCTGCCGGTCCCGGTGGGCACTGCCCCTCTCTCTGCCGGGGGCTGGTCCCGGGGGGCCGCTAGGCACTCGCGGGGTTGGTCGGGTGCGTGGCCCAGCCTCGCCTGGTTCCGTGGTGCCCACCCTGCGCCCACGGCATCCTGCTGGGCCGTGGAGACAGAGCCGCAGGCCCGGGGAGCAGGACGGGCCGCGCAGGACCCTCCTTCCCGCACTGCCCCTGGCGTGGGCTCAGGGTAACCCTCCACTGCACGCGTGTCCGCTGCATGGGCCCACACGCCAGTGCCCGGAAGCCGGGGAGAGCACGGGGCGGGCGGGCTCCTCCGAGGGCCAGTCCTCAGCGCCAGATGTGACGTGGGGTCAGAACACAGAAATTTCAAGGCTGTTTGCTCTGGTCCAGGGAGGGATTGCAGCTAATCAAGGCGTCTCCGCACCATGACGGCCGCCAGCTGGAGCGGAGCCCCTGCCCCCCGCTCGCCAGCTGTGGGTTCTGCTGAGTCCCGTGTTTCGGGGCAGTCGGCCCTGTTGGGGCTGGCCATCGGGGGCCTGGCGGCAGGCCCCGCCCTCTGCAGCCCCGCCCCGCCTCAGCCCTGCTCGGCCCTCCGGGGCAAAGACGAGCTTCTCTGTGCTGCCGCCCGGGGCCGCGTCCTGGGGCTGCCCACCGGGTGGAGGATCTCCCAGGCTTTGTGGGAAGCCCCGGGTCACCGCAGAGGCCACTGGCTGTCATGCCCATCTCCGCCCGCCTCTCTGCAAGGGACGCCCTGAGGCCACGTGAGCTCTGGACCTGCCCTGGGCAGACCCTCAGCCCCCCGGGCCCCAGCACCCTCCCGGGTCCCTGGGGAGACAGAGCAGCCCAGAGCCCTGGTCCCACGTGCTGTGGCTGGTGCCCCCTTGGCACGCACCGGGAGGAATCCCACCCACAGACACTGCAGGGCATCCCGGAGAGCTGTCAGCTCGTTGTTGGGGTGACCTGTCTAAGCAAAGCTCACGCGTTTCCCTGTAATAGTCGCACGTGGCCCCACTGCACACCTCTGAGGGGCCCAGCGGCCTCTGAGGGCACGGGGAGCCCCCGGGGGTAGAGACAGGGGCTGCGGCTTTGCACGGAGCCTGGCGTCCTCTGTGATGACTGGCCGGGCGAGCACCCCCGCGGGCGTGAGAGCTCGGGTGGCTGGGCTGGCGCGTGGGGCCTGCTCAGTACCGGGGGCCGTGCCGGCTCCTCTCTTCTTGGCTCTTGGGTATTGCTAAAACGTTTCAGCCATGTGTATAATTTCACCTCAAAATCACAAGCATCTCTTTGGCCACAAGCAGAAGAGCAGGTTTCAAAGCTCGGGGCGTGAGATGGGTGATCCGCACGCAGAGCGGCCCGTCAGCCGCGGAGTCTGAGCGCCGTAGCCGGCGTGAGTCACGAACATTCCCCCCCGCCAAGGAAGTTCCCAGTGGCCGTAAACGATCTTCCCAAATTGGGTAAAGTCCAGCTCTCCATTTGCATATAGATAAGCTGGTCTCTGCATAATCAGGATGTCTATTTGTACTCGAGTATATAATTAAAGCATCTTTTAAGTGGCTTCACTAGATATTGTTTGAGTGTTTAAATATAAACCATGGAACTAAATAATAAACCAGGATATAAAAGTCGGTGAACTATATTCTTAATACAACTCCACTTTTTTTAAAATAAAAATAAATTAGTTCAATTTAGAGAAAGTGATTCTCACCACTGTGCGGCTTCCAGCGCCCGCCCGCCGGAGCTGGCTCGAGCCGCCAGCGCGTTGGTGCCCGCTCTGGGGGCCGGGGCTCGTGGACGGCGGCCCCTCGGCGGACGCCCGGGGCCCTGCTGGCTCCCAGCGAGGGCCAGCCCGCAGCCGAGTGCCCAGCTCTCCCATGCCAGCCCTGCTCCAGGGACGCTCAGAGAAAGCAGACCCAGGCGCCCCCGGCTCCCGGCCATGCAGACGGAGTGACCGTCCCTTTGGCGTTGGTAGGATGCCCAGCGCTGACCTGCGTTTGCCTCCCGGGGTCTGGCCGCTCGCTCTGCAGGGGCAGGGCTGCGTGGCGGGCGGGCTGATGCCGGGACCCTCCCCTTCCAGGCCGCCGGACCCCAGAGGGCTCTGGAGTGGTCAGCTGGCGGCCAGAGCAGGGCAGGGGTCCTGGGCCCCCGAGTCCTCCCAGGCCGGCAGGGTCCAGTGCCACCGTGTGGGAGACAGGGAGGCAGCAGGCAGGCAGGGTGGGGGCGGGTGGGGGCACGGCTGAGTGCAGATACCCCCTGCCTGGGGATCCCTGTCCAAAGGGACCCCCGTCTCCTCTGCCCCGGCCCCTCGTGTGAGGCTGCAGCTTTTCCCCCTTGGACAGAAGAGGGATGGGGGGGGGAGGGCTGGGGATGGGAGCCGGGTGGGTGGCAGGTGGGTGATGGATGGACGGGTGGGGGTGGGCGGTGCCTGGGTGGGTGCTGAGTGATGGGTGAGGGCGGGTGGGTGGGTGGATAAAGGGTGAGTGGATGAAGGGAGTTGGATGGCGGGTGGGAAGGTGAAGAGTGGCTGGGTAGGGGGGTGGCTGGGTGGCTGGGTGGGTGGTGCCTCCCATGGCCCTGTGTCTACTGAGTCCCCTGTGTTGTCACATGTCCCCGAGCCCCGGGTGTGTCTCCTGTGTCCTCACCCTGTCCTCCCCGCCCCCCCACGACTCCCCGCGTCTCTCTGAAGCCGCCTCATGTCAGGGCGCCCCGGCCTCTCCGTGGGGTGCTCTGCAGACACAGGTGTCCCCGAGCCCTGCCTTGCGTCGGGCCTCGGCACCTCTTCCCGGGGGGCACAGTCCAGCCCGCCCCCGCGGTGAGGCCGGAGCAGCCGGGGCAGCCCAGACTCTCGCTTCTGGGGCCAGAGGTGGCGCACTCGGGGGGCCGTCCCTGTGGGGCCTGGAGAGCCGTGAGGGGGCCTGGGCGGGGGGCGGTGAGGCCCCGGCCCGGCCCCAGCCCTCGCGCCCCCACGGCCCCCGAGCACTCTCGTCAGTATCTGTGGGCCCATATTTCTGGCTGCTAAACAGGTTGATGCCGCAGCCGGCAAGATGATACCCCTAATGGCGGCGGTGTGGGAGCGGATTCCCGCGACATTAGCCGCATTTACAAGTCTAATCCCCTGAGCTCCCGGCCTGCGGCACCATGGTCCGGCTGGGCTCCACACGGACAGCTCACGCAGGAGGCTGCCGCCAGCCCGCCGTGCTGCCGGGGTGCCGGGCCAAGGCCAGTGTGGGCATCGCCACGCTGCCTCCCGCTGACCCTCCGAGAGCTGGCAGGCGCGGTGCCCACGCCGGGCTCCCCGCCCCGCGCTCGCTGGCTTCCGGGCCGGCTCCTGGCCTCAGGTGCGGCCGAGGCGCTGTCAGAGGCCTGGTCACGCCCACGGCCCTCTCAACGGATCTTTAATATTTCATCATTAAACAGCAAAATAACCTGATATGATCCTAATTTAGTGCCAATTACATGGCATTGATCAAAGTGACCTTTTCATACTGGAGCACGAAAATCAATCCCGCTGTACACAAATGTCAGGGAGGGGCTGGCTTATAATCGGTGACAGTCAAAACGTTACTTATGGGCAGAGGCCCCCAGTCTGCGAGCAAGCGCCCGGGGGTCCCCTGGCCTCCCGCGTGCCTGTCACGGGGGCCCTGGTTCCCCGCAGAGGAGAGTCCCGGACAGTGCTGGCCGCCATGGCGCTGCCCAGGCCCAGGGCAGCCGGGCAGGGCTAGGCGAGGCTCCGCTGAGTTCCCGAGAAGCACTGCTGCTCTGTGCTTCCGGGACCCTCGTCCCTCCCCTGCGCCCAGGCTACGGCCTTACCTGGCCGGTCAGCAGGCCCAGGCGGTGCCCAGCAGGGGGGACCTCAGGGCCAGGGCTGGATTCTTGTGACCCACCTGCACGGAGGCACCGGCCTCCTGCAGATGGGCGAGGGGTGGGGCCTGGCGGGAGGCCAGCACATGAGGGTGGACAGGGCCGGGCAGCTGGGGCAGGGGCAGCTCAGGGTGGACAGGGCACCTGGCAGGGCACCTGGCTGAGTCGAGCTCCACCGCAGTGCCTCTCCGGGGACCTGGGGCTCCTGGCCAGGCCGAGCGAGCACAGCACGGGGAGCACGCCGGCACTTTGCTCCGGGGAGGGCAGCAGCGCCTTCCTGTCTGGTCCAGGCTGAGTGGTGCCCACGCCACGTTCCGGCCCAGGGGTGCTGCCAGCTGTGCTGGCTGGCATTCCTGCCCCGGGCGCGCCCGACCCCGGCCACCATCCACCAGGGACTCTGACGGGCAGGCCGCAAGTCGGGGGAGCAAAAGGCGGAGCCCGTGGCAGGGACCGAGAGTCGCCAGGGGCACGAGGGTCCCCGAGCGGCCGTGGGTACGCAGGGACCCGCCTCTCTCCCCCGAGCCCGGCACACAGAGCAGGGCGCACGGGACGGCGCGGTGGTGCCAGCCCCGCCCGGTGCCAGCTGGGGGCCGGGCCCTCTGAGCCCCGCCTGGCGCGCGGCCAGCCCTGTCTTCCTGCCGGATGTGGCTTCGTTTCCAGCTAATGGGAAAGGCCTGTGCGGCCGCCCGGGGGGCGTGCCCCGCTTCTTCTGAAACATGTTTTCCAATGCAATTTGCAGCTTAACAGCCACACTATAAATGACATGATTAAGTTTTATATATTTCTGTATATTTGATGTATTCGCCCCAATGCAGCTGTCGTTCCGTATACTGTTTCAGATGTTTGGAAGAAAAGCAATTGTTTGCAGGAGCCGCACTGTCCACGGGCAAGCCTGATGTTTCCTTGTTTGCTTTTGCTTTTTCCCCTGCTTTTTGTTCTTTAATGAATGCCCTGATACACACATGCAATGCCAAGTCCTCCCTGCACCCCGAGAAGCATGCACACGCGTGAGCTGTATCCTGGGCAGCCCGTGCAAAGCTCCTTGCAGACGTGGACTCCCAGTGTCCACAGCTCCCCGAGCAGAGGGTCACTCCTGCCAGGCGAGAGGGCCACAGCGCCTGCCCAGGGGCGGCCTGGGTGGGTTGCTGGGCTCCTGCTCTGCCCCTCAGTCTCTGCACGGAGCCTCTGCACGGGGCTACAGCCCAGGGTGCCTGCGTGCCCACGGTTCCAGGAGGGGTCCGAAACGCAGGTGGGAATCCCCCCGCCACGGGCCACCCGCACCAGGCTCCTGTGCACGGCTTCTGCCCTACTGGGATCTGGGGCTCTGCTTGCATCCAGGGCACGTGGGCGCTGGCGGTGCGCGCCGACGGTCGCCGTGGGCATGCAGAAGAGCCGGTGCGTGTTTTTGTGCAGGCTCTGACGTCGCCTCCCCTCCCTCGGGAGGGCGGGCTAGGTAAGGGTGGTCAGGAATTAATCAGTTAAAAATCACGGACTGTGCATCTATAAAGACTCGGCTTTTATTTTTTGAAAAAGCAATGAACGCGGAGATAATTTTAGAAGAAATGAAATAGGATTAAGACAATAATTGAGAAAAAGCAATAATTGATATTAAAAGTGGATTGAAATCTTTGCAGACCTGAGAGATACACGATAATTCCGATTTTCAAAATTCCAAATCTCTCTCCACATAATGAAGGAAGCCCGTTAGCAAAGTCTCGCTCCGTGAATGCCAGCTCCCTCCGGCCTCCCCGACACCTCTCCCGTGCGGGCAGCAGCTCCGTCCCCGGGGGGGCCGCACTGCTCGGCCGCCCGGGGGAGCCCCGGCTCCTCCTGTGGTCGCTACCACCCCCCTGAGGCCCCGGGTAAGTGCTCTTGAGACACCACCTGGCCTGTTTTTATCAGCACTCTTTTCTAAAAACAGCTGATTACTATCCTGCTCTGATGCATTTATTTTATGCCAATAGCATGCGGAGTGACATGTATTTCACTCTGATTATATTCTTTCCATGCGGGCTTGTTTTTCTCCAGATAACCGAGTCCTCTTAAATTTAATTCTCTCTCACTCCATCAAACCGATCATCATACAAGTCATAAATCATGCCCTATTAAAGAAACCAAATTTCCTGGACCTTAAGATTGGAAAATTATTAACCTAATTCTTTACAAATTGCATGGAAGATAATATCTGATAATCCATTAAGCACAGCTTAATCAATGTCTTCCATCATAATGCAAAATGTACTGATAAGAACTCAGCTCTGTTGATTAAAAGGGAATCATGTAAGAGCCTCTATAAATTTCAGGCTGCCGGGAAGAAGCATCTTGCTAATGTAACAAGCCCATAAATTAGATTATCCTTGCCCGTTTTAAAATATATTGATATTATGATGAGACGAGATCTAGCAAAGCCCCTCGCCCGGGGAGGCCTCGTCACGGTGGGCTCCCGGCGGCTCCTGCGGAGCCCGTGTCACGCGTGCTCCTGCTCTGGGAAGGGCTTTGCCGTGAGCAGCGAGTGCTCAGAGGGGCTCTCCGGCTCCCTGGGAAGGAATTTCCTGCAGGCGTCTCGGAGCCTCCGCGTGGCCTCAATAAGGCTGAACAAGCGATCCAAACCAATCATCCTGACGGCGTGCTCACGTGCCGTGCTCGGCGCGGCTCGAATTTTAAAATTACATATTATAACCTGTCATTTTACTTCAAATGAAGAGAGATTTTCTCTCATTCCTCGACTCTGTACCAGCGAGGTGACACGTGAGCTGGTTTCTAAGTGCAGGCGGCGATCTGGGGGGACCGTGTCGGCCGCTGTGTGCGGCAGGCGCCCGGCGCGCGGGTCCCCTGAGTCTCGGCCCGCCCCAGCACCCTGGGGTGTCGCTCTCCACGCGCCTCGCTGGGCCCAGGGCTCACCCTGGGGTGAAGACATTCATGGGGACGAGCCCGCAAGGGAAAGTGTGCAGGTGTGTGTGGACACGTGTGCTTCCGAGTGGGGGTATGGAGGCCAACATGTACACACGTGTGTGCACCTGGTACTGATCATATGTACATGTGTGCACACCCATGTGTGCACAGATAACACATGTTTCTATGTGTATATGCAATACTGTTCCACTGTGTGCATGTCCATGTATGTGTACACGTTCATGTGCAATGTTTATATGTGTGTAGTATATGCGTGCATATACTGACATGTGCATGTGATTATATGTGTTGCAATGCTGTTCATATGTGCATATATGCATGCATGTACATGCATATATGACGTGTTCATACATGATACATCCATGTGTTTATAAGCATAGATGTATGTGTACATTTTCCAGGCGTACACGTGTGTGCATGTCCAGAGATACATACATGCTCATATGTGTTCACACACATGTTGTTCAGATGTATGTATGTTTGTGCATGTCCATACATGTATGTAAAAATGTGCCTCAAGGTGGACATAGTTCAGGTGTTCTATTCATGTGTGCACAGGCCCATGTATATGTGCTCAGTCACATGCATGCATTCCTGTGTTGGATATGCATGTTGTTCAGAGTGTGTATGCATGTGTCCAGACATGTAGGGGCATGTGTGTTTGTGTGCTTATTGTTTGGGTGTCTATGGGTGTATGGCCATGTGCTTGCATGTGTTCATGTGTGTGGTGTGTACTTGTGCATGCCATGTAGCTTAAATTTGTATACATGTGCATGTGAGTCTATTTCTGCCCATATAGTCTTCTTTGTGTGATGTATGTGAGTGGGACATCTACATGCAATCATGCACAGGTATGTATGTGTGGATCCTCACATATGTGCATTGGGCACATGTGTGTAGGGAGTGTTAGCATACATGCAAAGGAGTGGTCATGTGCATGTGTGTGGACATGTGACCGTGGGTATCTGCATAGATGGCTGTGGGTTTGTAATGTGCCGTGTGTGGATGTGTGCACGTGTGAGCGGGAGTGTATTTGCCTGGGTGCTTGTGGGCATGTGTGCACACATGTGTGCCCCTAGGTGGGCACGTGCAGATGTGTGAGTGCGTGTTGGTCTTGGCGGTGGAGCTGTGTCTGCTTCCCCACTTCCTTCCACGGAGAAGTGAGTGACCCACGAGCACCATCCCCGCAGACAGCCCGCAGAAGTTTATTCTTAGCACCTGAGGGCACAGCGCAAACTGCTGGTAACTTTGTAACTGGTGTTTCCTCTCAGACACACAGCCCGGTCAGCAGGGGCTAGAGTGGCTGGGGATGACGCAGGAGGTTGGGGCTGTGGGGAGGGCGGGGTGTGGCCCCGGGGCACGGGTGTGGCCCCTGGGGAGGCGGGCGGGGCCTCCACACACTGCCCCAGGCTGCGAGGGCCTTGGCGTGCGAACGGGCTGAGCCGAGCTGGCAGTTCTATTTGTTTAAGAAAATAGGTCTCAATTGATGAAACTAATCATTTTATCCTAAGTGCTCTTCTTAAAGACGGTGGCTGATTGCCTGCCCCTTTTGTGGCTGTAGCTGAGCCCGAGATGGTACAAAATAACCATCTTGCCAGTTGTCACAACTATTTGCTCATTCTTTAATTAAACATAATATAGGAAACAGTATAATTCACATCTAATTAGAAATCGACTTCTTGGGACTGTGAACTCTTCCCGGCGCTGGTGCCAAGGGTCACCGTGGGCCGTCCCGGGGCCGTGAGGGTCTTTGCTCCCAGCTGATCCCAAGCCCCGGTTTCTGCACCCCTTGCTCGGCCCCCGCCCCCGGAGTTCTGGGGAGCCCCGCGCCTTCTCCGAGGTAATGATGCTCTGAGCGGGAGGGATCTCATTAGGGCGCGTCTCATCAGGCCTGTGCGTCGCCGTCGTGCGGGGATTAAAGCAAGTTTTCCACTCAGCGAAACAGATAATGGACACGCATGCACGGGAAATCACCTGCCTCCACACTCGTTAGCTCCGTCAGTCGAGCCCGAGCGTCCCGCCCGCCCGACGCGCTGTGTGGGGCCTCCACGCCCAGCACCCGACGTGCTCTGAGCAGGGGAGCGGCCGGGGTTGCCGCCAGCCCCCAGCAAGCGGGGCACAGAGAGGAGAGGCCGTGGCCACAGGAAGCAGAGGCCAGCGTCCACCCAGCCCCCGGCCTGGACAGGAAGATCCAGGTTCCGTGCTTTGAGCTTAGAGACCCCGGCGGGAGCACGTGGGGACCCGTGTTCCTGGGCGGCCTCCCTGCATCTCTCAGCTCACGTGTGTGAGCACGTGGGGACCCGTGTTCCTGGGCGGCCTCCCTGCATCTCTCAGCTCGTGTGTGCACATGTGGGGACCCGTGTTCCTGGGCGGCCTCCCTGCATCTCTCAGCTCGTGTGTGCACATGTGGGGACCCGTGTTCCTGGGCGGGCTCCCTGCATCTCTCAGCTCACGCGTGTGCACACGTGGGGACTCTGTGTGCAGGCCTCTGTCTGTGGCACTGTCTCAGGTGTGTGAGCACTCCTGTGTGTATTTGGTCACAGGAGAAGACCTGAGTGTGCTTAGTTGGGTTGAGCACACACGTGTGGGGGCTTACTTGGTTGACCCTGGTGGGCGCGTGCTGAGTGTTCAAGAACATTCCGTGTTGAGAGAGTGGGTGGGTGTGCTGACCTCAGCCAGCCTCACAGGTCAGGACCCTCGCTAACCCTTCTGCTGGGCGCAAGAGAGCAGCAGGGGCCCTGGCGGCAGTGGGGCTGGGCAGGACAGGGCTGGGGGGTGAGCCGCTCCCTGGGGTGCCAGCCCCCCCCCCAGCCTCTGGGGCCCTTGTTCCCGCGTCGCCGCTGCTGGCGGTGCTGGTGTTGGTGCTGGTTCTGGTCCTGGTGTTGGTGCTGGTGTGTCTGTTGGTGCTGGTTCTGGTCCTGGTGTTGGTGCTGGTGTGTCTGTTGGTGCTGGTTCTGGTCCTGGTGTTGGTGCTGGTGTTTCTGTTGGTGCTGGTGTTGATGCTGGTGTTGGTGCTGGTGTTGGTGTTGGTGTTTCTGTTGGTGCTGGTGTTGGTGCTGGTTCTGGTCCTGGTGCTGGTGCTGGTGTTTCTGTTGGTGCTGGTGTGGGTGCTGGTGCCCTGTGTGAGTGCTGGTGCTGGTTCTGGTCCTGGTGCTGGTGCTGGTGTTTGTTGGGGCCAGTCCTGGTGCTGCAGTTCTGGCCCCGTGTCCTTGGCACTGGCCTTGCCTCCACGCGTCCATTCCTGCTCCGGCCACAGAGGTGCGGGCAGCCTCCAGCCGTGGCCACGGGCGGGACCTTCACCTGCGACCCTCTGCCGCCAGCGGGGCCCCGGGCCGGCCCCGGTGACATGCTTTATTGCTTGATTTGCTTCTCATCCCGACAGCGGCGCCCGCCTGGCCCCGCCTGACGCTTTGTCCACCGGCCTCTGCTCTCGCCGCCCCGTTTACAGCTGTCCCGGCCTTTTATTGAGCCATTGTTGCCGCGCGCCCAGCCCGGGCGCTTCCCGCTCGTCTATAACTCCTCACAGGGAATCAGAAGTGACACCTCGAGACGCGAGGGCTGACCCAGCCGCCCTCATTTCTCCCGTCCGGAGGAAGCAGACCCCCGCAGCAGCCCGAGCTCCCCGCCGGAGTGGGCCCTGCCTGAGCCCCCCGGGGACCCGCCAGCATCGGGGCCAGAAGCACCCCCAGAACCAGCCTCCACTCTCGGCAGCCAGGCGGGCCCCCTCCCCAGGGACCATCCCGCATTCCTTAGCCTGGTGCCCCCCCTGCAGCCCACCCCTCCCTAGCCCTGCTCTACTGCAGGGCAGCACAGAGGGAGGGTACAGGGGTCTCAGAGTAGAGCCCAGACCAGAGCCGAGGGAGGAGGGAGGAGGGAGAGGAGGGAAGAGGGAGAGGAGGGAAGAGGGAGGAGAGGAGGGAGGAGAGGAGGAAGGAGGGAGGACAGAGGAGGGAGAGGAGGGAGGAGGAAGAGGAGGGAAGAGGGAGGAGAGGAGGAAGGAGGGAGGAGGGAGGAGGGAAGATGGAGAGGAGGGAGGAGGGAGAAGGGGAGGAGGGAAGAGGGAGAAGGAAGAGGACAAAGGAGGGAGAGGAGGGAGGAGAGAGAAGGGGAGGAGGGAGGAGGGAGAGGAGGGAGGAGGAGAGGAGGGGGAGGAGGGAGGGGGAGGAGGGAGGAGGGGAGGAGGGAGGAGGGAGAGGAGGAAAGGAGGGAGGGAAGGAGTCAAGGGAATGGTGGAGGAGGGTGCATGCGGCAGAGAGGAAGAGGAGGATGCAGAGGTGGTAGGAGGGGAGGGGAGGCGAGGGGAGGGGAGGGGAGGGGAGGGGAGCAGAGGAGGGCGAGGCAGGAGACCGCTACTGGGAGCAGAGGCCACTGTGGCTTCTGACAGTGGGGTGGGCTGGAGCGAGCAGGAGGGGCCGGGCTGCAGGGAGGAGCCCACCCCTCCTGGGCAGGGGGGCAGGAGGGCAGCCTGCGAGGGCCACCACAGTCCTGCCTGCAGCCCTGTCCCCTCAGTGTTCTGGAGGCACCAAAGCCACCATCCCGGACCCCCACCTCGCGGGCACAGCCCGGGCACAGGGCGAGGCGGCCCCTCGGGCCCCACAGCCGCGTGCTGGGCGTGTGCCGGGAAGGCCGCACCGAAGGGCAGCGGGCAGCGGGCCCTGCCCTGGGCAGGAGCCACAGCGAGAGCTGCCCGGGGCGGGGGAGGCCAGAGCCCCGCAGGCCCTGCCGTCCCCACCCCTGCGTGGCCTGGCCTCCCCCGACACCGGCCGGGCAGCGTGAACACGGGCTCTGGGGCGCTTCCTGCTCCTGAAGCCGCCCAGGTCCTGTCTCGGGGCCACCGACGACCCCCCACGGACGCCCTCTCCTGGGTCAGGGGTCAGGCCGCGCGGGTGAGAGGGCGTGCCGGACGCCTGCCTGTCGAGAGGGCTGACCAGCACCTTCCGGTGTGCGGCCCGGCCCCCGAGTGCCTCGGAGCACAGCCAGGCGGGCGCCCGGGGCTTCATCGCCGGGTGTGTGCAGACTCCGGCCCTGGAGGTGGGGCGGCGTGGGGTCACCACAGACCCAGAAAGGCCAATGGGTCACAGGCGTCGCCAGGACACGTGGGCCCGGAGCCAGGCGTGAGGAGCAGAGGCTGGGCAGTCCCGAGGAGCGGCGCTGGCCTCGCGTGCGCTGACCCGGCTCCGACCCGCAGCCCCCGCCAGCCACCCCTGAGCGCGGCTGGTCGTGACCCAAAACAAACCAAAACTAACAAGAGAAGAGGCGGAGGGGAGCAGAGCACAGGAGGAGAGAGTCCGGCCTGCGGTGGCCACGGGGAGCCTGAGGGTCGGACGCCCTCAGCTT
Organism: Sorex araneus; assembly: GCF_027595985.1. Lineage (NCBI taxonomy): Eukaryota > Metazoa > Chordata > Mammalia > Eulipotyphla > Soricidae > Sorex > Sorex araneus. Next base: position 380,229,735 of record NC_073303.1, on the reverse strand, counting down.
CTCACCTCGCACCCTGGGAGGCGCTCTCAACTGCAAAGGCAGGAGCGGGCACGTGCGCCAGGCAGTGACGCTCAGTCGGGGTCGCGTATACGGGTGAGCAGGCCTCAAGCAGGGCTGTGACCGGGGCAGTGGACGCTCGCTCCCTGGAGACCAGCCAGCGGCCGTTCAGTGTCCACAGACCCACAGCCACGCGTCGGAACGCGAGGAACGGAGTTTCCCCGTCCTGAGGGGCGCAGAGGCGCGAGAACAGTGGGGAGAGGGTCCCTCCTCGCGCCCGTGTGGAGGGGACGGTGGGTGAGTGCAGGAGGCATCTGGGCAGCCCCGGCCCCTCCATCCTACCCGCCCGAATCACCCAAGGGGGCCACGCACAGGCCGTGCTCCTGACAGCAGTGCGGTTAGGTGAGAAGCCGGCAGCTGAGAGACGCGTGGGAATTCCCAACTAGTTGAGAGTCAACCCCACATTTCCAGAGAGGGGCAGACAGAAAGATGGCCCTCATCTGTGGGATCCAAAGCAACAGAACGAGAGACTAACACCCACGGATAGCAGAGATAAGGACCGGGAGGTTTGCTCCGCGGCCTGGAAGCCGGCTGCACATGCTGGGGAAGAGGACAGCTCAGAGAGAGCAGGGAGCACTAAGCAAAGAGTGTCTAGAGGGCCCACTCGGCATGGGAGATGCACACCAAAAGCAGACTTAGGCCGAACATGATGGCCGTCCAATACTTGCATTGCAGAGCACAACACCCTGAAGGAGAGAGAGTAAAGGGAATGTGCCTGCCACAGAGGTGAGAGATGGGAGGGATACTGGGAACATTGGTGGTGGAGAACGGGCACTGGTGGGTGGATGGGCACTTGATCACTGTGTGACGAAAATGTAAGCACAAAACTTAGTAAGTCTGGAACTGTACCTCACGGGGATTCATTAAAAAATTTAAAAAATGTTAAAAAAGAATTATGAGAGCAATAAAAAAATAAACTTCACATTTTTAAAACACCCACGGGTCACAGATTCGATGAGAGGAAATGAGAAATCCTTCGATGCTGCGACGTGCTTGGTGCCCGGGTCCGTGCTCGCGGAGGGCAGGTGGGAGGGAAGGTCTTGTCCTGCTCGCCCTAGGTCAGCCACAGCGAAGCCCTGAGATCCAGCAGGTCAAAGATCACGAGGCTTGGAGCGGAGTCAGCGGCAGAGAGCAAGGAGACTAATAGAGAAAACTGCTGAGAGAGCAAGAACATTGGTAAAACCCCGGACAGAACGATCGAGAAAACATAAGCGTCTCTCCCCACCAACAACCCTCATTCGCCATCTGGAGAATAAGTGGACACCAGTGACGGTGTCAGACACTGAAGGACTTTGCGGAAGCGCTCCGGACAGTCGTGTGGTGGTTAATTCTGCTGCTTGGGCCAGGAGTGGACAGTCGGAGCACACCGAGGCCGCGAGAGGGTAAGAACTTCCGGGCCAAGAACGGGAAGACGGTCTCGCTGGTGAGTTCTGAGAGATTGTTCCAATAAAAAGTGCTGCTTCCTTACGGTTCCTCCAGAAAAGTGGTACAGAGACGGTTCTTTCCTGCTAGTTATCAGTGCTACTCTGATCCCCGACCAGAAAGGCAGGGTTCTGGAAAGCTGAAAATCAAGCTATTTCCTGGCCCACAGGCATCCTGAACAAAGAAAGCTACGGTGGATCTACCCCCCACTGCTGAGTTCAAGTTGGCCTGTCCCCAGGTACAAGGCGATTTAGTATTTTTATACTGGTTTAAAAATAAGAAGAACTGGGGCTGGAGCGATAGCACAGCGGGGAGGGCATTTGCCTTGCATGCGGCCAACCCGGGTTCTATTCCCAGCACCCCATATGGTCCCCTGAACACCGCCAGGAGCAATTCCTGAGTGCATGAGCCAGGAGTAGCCCCTGTGTATGTGACCCAAAAAACAAACAAATAAATAAACAAATAAAAGAGACTAAAAGAAATTAGAAGAACAAAAATGAAGTCACTGTTCGTACTCAGAGAGAAAAGCCATTTGACCAGATCTACCAGCCACACTTGAACCAGCACCCAAACGACTGGGGATAAGGCCGTGCCCTCCCCTGTGCCCTGGGTCTGTGGGGAGGACCGGGCACTGCTGTGGGCAGAGGGGGGCCCGGGCAGCAGAGCCACACAAACACAGCGTTTGCCTAGGAGCTGGCTGAGGGGCCCCATCTGGAGGGTCAGGGCTGACTCCGGGCAGGGCCTGGGGACCACGTGAGGTGCCAGGGATTGAACCTGGTCTGGCCACCTGCAAGGCCAGTGCCCCCTCCGTGGGCCTGTGTGACTGGGAATGCACTCTGGGCCAGCACCCGGAGACTGGGACTCGGGAATACACTCTGGGCCAACACCTGGAGACTGGGACTCGGGAATACACTCTGGGCCAGCACCCGGAGACCGGGACAGGGGGATACACTCTGGGTCAGCGCCCGGAGACCGGGACGCGGGGATACACTCTGGGCCAGCACCCGGAGACCGGGACGCGGGGATACACTCTGGGCCAGCACCCGGAGACCGGGACGCGGGGATACACTCTGGGCCAGCACCCGGAGACCGGGACTCGGGGATACACTCTGGGTCAGCACCCGGAGACCGGGACGCGGGGATACACTCTGGGCCAGCACCCGGAGACCGGGACTCGGGGATACACTCTGGGTCAGCACCCGGAGACCGGGACGCAGGGATACACTCTGGGCCAGCACCCGGAGACAGGGACTCGGGGATACACTCTGGGCCAGCACCCGGAGACCGGGACGCGGGGATACACTCTGGGCCAGCACCCGGAGACCGGGACGCGGGGATACACTCTGGGCCAGCACCCGGAGACCGGGACGCGGGAATACACTCTGGGCCAGCACCCGGAGACCGGGACTCGGGGATACACTCTGGGTCAGCACCCGGAGACCGGGACTCGGGGATACACTCTGGGCCAGCACCCGGAGACCGGGACGCGGGGATACACTCTGGGCCAGCACCCGGAGACCGGGACGCGGGAATACACTTCGGGTCAGCACCTGGAGACCGGGACAGTGGCCAGAATATGTTTTTTTATTAGCACCCAGTGGCCTTGCTCACTGGAACACGGGAATCCCGCTCTCAGATGCACACACGTGTCCTTCTAGCAGCCCCAGTCCGCATGTGGGGGGTGGGAGGGAGGTCACCGCCAGTGGAGCAGTATTAGGCCAAAGAGAATCATGTGACGGGGCACGGAAGAACCCGGAGCTTGTTGCTTCGAGAGAAAGGACACGCGTGGAAAGGCTTTGGGTCACACTAGCCCAGCGCTGGCCAGCCTAGCCCCGAGGTCAGGCACCGCCCCATGGACATGGCCTGGATGCCCGAGTCAGACCCCGAGGCCCCCGGCAGCAGGGACCTGCCAGGCCGAGAGCGTCTGAGGGGAGCCGCCTCCCGCCCCCACCCTCCGCCTCCTGTGAGGTTCTCACGCCTCTGAAACAAGCCGCGGTTTCCGATGTCTGTTTCCCGTGAGACGCTCAGACGGACGCGTGTCCCGAGTCCTCCAGTGAGATCTGACCTTCGGCCTCGGGGCCACCCACTCCCCGTCCCAGCGCTGCCCCGCTCTGTGCGGCCGCAGCTCCTCTCAGACTGTTTCTCTCCTCCCTGAGGCCCCGGAGCGCAGCCTGCAGCACCCCGTCGTCTGCACACGTGTCTGCCCCCGTGGCTCACGGTGCACGCGCGAGAAATGTCACCAAGTGTCACCGGACGGCCTAGAAAACTGTCTTTCGGTGCCACCTCTGAGACCCCGAGACCCCGCTCGCAGACGGCCCCCACGACACGAGTTAGGACGTAGCTGCATAGGCAATGACTCGGGTGGGGGATAAGAGAGATGGATCATTCACTAGGAGTCAATCAATAAACTGTCCCTAACCAGCGGGGGGCTGGCAGGATGACATTCCATTATCCCGTCTGCCATATTGCCGTCACAACGTGCGTCTCCCAGGGCAGGGCCTGCCCGGCTGGCTGCACCCCTGCGCCGGGCACCCTGCTCCACACCAGCCGCGCCTCGCCTCCCCGCGCACCCGTGTTCTCATACATGTGCGTGTCACCTCAGTCCACAGCTCAGGGTGGCGGGGCCCAGGCCTCGTGCGGCGACTGGCGTGGTGACAGCGGCATGTCACTCGGGCCTGACAGCCGGCCCTCCGCAGACAGCGTGACAGGGAAGCGAGTTCCACATGCGCGCCTGAAATTAACTTCTGTTCGGCTGACATTTCCCACGATCAATACTCACAGGGTCCTTGTCTCCAGGATCAAAATTCATAAATCAAAAGCAGAGAGCATGAAATAAGGTATTTGATAAATCCATTAAGGGCGCGGCGCGGCTTCCCGTGCTGCCGGGGCCCGGCTGGCGCTCCCGCCTTCCGTCCCCACAGCCCGGACCCATGCGATGCGGGAGGCGCCACCCTCCAGACGCAGCGACACTGCTGTGTGCACGTATGTGTGCACGTGTGAATGCCCAGAGGCGGGCACTTTGCACAGTGCACACAGGCATAGCTCCTGCATGCACATGCACTGCTTACGTGCAATGCTATGTGCACATACACACTACACAGACACAGAATCTGTACACACATGTAGTTCCCATGCCTGACCTGTGTATACAAATCATGTACATAGACATTGTGTGCACACCTGTGTACTCGTGTGAACATGCATTCACGAATGTGTCATATGCTGAGACCCACGTGCACAGTGTAAATTCTGTGCACATGTATGGGGTGTGTGCTGTGTATAGTGAAAGGCACATACACACATGTGTACTTGTGCACATGCATTCATGGGGAGTGTTGTATGCTAAGAGTCACATGCATATGTGTCTACTCCATGCACCTATGACCCATGCACACACATATATAGGCCTTGCACCTATGAACTACATATTTATGTGTACATTCTGTGGACATGTATAAAGCAAGTGCTGTATACTGAGAGTCACATACAAATGTGCATACACTGTGCGCACATGTATGAAACATGTGCCAAGTACTCAGAGCAATATACACATGTGTATACTTCTTGCACCTATGACCCATGAACATATGTGAACTCCGGCACCTGTAACCTATGTAAACACACGTATACTACAAAATCCACACCCCATGCACAGAGGTGCGTACTCTGTAAACCTATGACCAACATACCCGTGAGTGTGCCCCGTGTACCCATGTACACAATGTTTGCTCCATGCACCCATGACCCATGAACCTGATGCATATTCCCTCACCTGTGATGCATACACACACGCACACGTGTGCTCCCTGCACCTACCCCCTCACCCCGCACCGCCATCCTCGGTGTCATGGCCTCACTGGGCGTGCCTGAGGCTGAGTGTCTGGGTGCTCACCCCCCGGCTGCACGCATGCTGGCTCTGGACACGCCTCCCTCCTACTCCCGCCGCCTCATGTCTCCCCCCCACCCAGGCCACCCGTCACGGCCACCCTGCCTCCGCTGCTCACTGGTCCTCACAGCATGTTTAAAGGTCCGGCTCTGACCCCCGCTCAGCAGCCTGTGCCCGCCCTGCCGGCCGCGTCCCACTGGGGGCCCAGCCCGTCTGCTTCCTGCGGTTCTGCCCAGAAAACCCTTTGCGAAGACTTGGCCCTTCACGCTGGGGGCCCGTGTGGCCCCGGCTTATCTCTGTCCCCACTAACTGGGCCTCGAGCCTCAGGCCGTGCGGGACGCACCGTGACCTCGTTGAAGCCCTCCCACCCTCTGAGCTGAAGTGGGGGGGGTGGGCGGGACCCCCATGTGCTGCGGGCCAGTGGCAGCCGAGGGTGGCTGCAGCTTGGGGACTTACATCTGCCCCGTCCTGCCCCCTCCTCCCTCACCCGGCACTGACTCTGGGTGCAGGCCAGGGAGGGGCTCTGTCTCGGCGTGGAAATTAATTGCTAAATCGCAATGCAATTTCTGTGGAATTGCATTTGAATGCAAGATTAATAATGAATGAATTAATCAAGATTAATTTTATTGTAATGAACACAAAGGTCTAATGATGATTGTCTGCTCATTCTCGAGGGCCCTGGAGACGTCCCCTTGGCACCCCGGTGGCCGGCCCTAGGAGGGGGCGCCCTCCTCAGCGCCCCCGGCTTCAAGGACCCTTCTGCTACCGCCGGGAGTCCTGGGGGTAGGGCCGCCCAGCCGGGATTCCATTCTTGCCTCGTGTGCCCGGAGGGGTGCCCAGCAGTGGATCCGTGAGAAAACATGGGAACTGAATCCGAGACGGAGAAAGGAAGGAGAAAGGCTGTGGGGAAGCGGCTGCCCCAGACAGACCCGTCGGCCCGACACAGCTCGGAGCCAGCCCCAAGGCAGAGGCGCTGCTGGGACCAGGACGGCAGGGGCGGCCAGGGGGTGCCGGAGGTCTCCCGGTGTCCCCGTCACTGACTGCGCCTGTGGCACTGGCCCCTGACCTCGGCCGCTCCCTACCTGCAGCCCCCGCCCTGGGGCCTTGCCCACCCTGCGCCCTTCATGCCTCTGCCTGACCTGAGTCCCTGGAGCTCCTCGCTTCTCCCACGGAGTGTCCCTGAGTCCTCCCCCCACAGTGCTCCCAGACCTCTTATCTGCAGGTGCTGGACGGGGGCAGGGCCTGGCCAGAGGAGCTCCTGGCCAGCAGAATCACGGAGTAGATGCAAGGGACTCTGCATGGCTGACCCCACGGGACGGCCTCTCTGCTCGACCCCCAGGACCCCCACGGGACGGCCTCTCTGCTCAGCTCCCCAAGGCCCCCACGGGGTCTGACGTGGTTGGGGCCCCACGGGGTCTCACGTGGTCGGGGTCCCCACGGGGTCTGACGTGGTCGGGGTCCCCACGGGGTCTCACGTGGTCGGGGTCCCCACGGGGTCTGACATGGTCGGGGTCCCCACGGGGTCTGACATGGTCGGGGCCCCACGGGGTCTGACATGGTCGGGGCCCCACGGGGTCTCACGTGGTCGGGATACTCCACTGTGCACACGGCAGGGGTGTTGCTTGTGCATCGGGCGGCTGGCAAGCGCCACCGTGCACTGGCTTCTCTGCCCGGGCAGTGCTGGCGCTGAGTCCCTCTCTGCACTGGGTCTCTGGCTCCCTACTCGGGCCCGGGGGGGGGGGGCAGGCACACCCCACAGCTCGCTCAGGCAGCGAGGGTGGATGTCCTGGGCCCACTGGTGCTTGGCTTGTCCCGGAGTCCTGGGGTCAGACGCTCAGTGTCTCGAAGGGTTTCTGTGACCGGGGCAGGTCCCGTGGCCAGAGCTTCATGTCTCTCTGGTGGCCCAGCCCCTGTGGTCTGGGGAGCGTGTCCAGGCCCACGGCACCGGGGGGGGTGTGGACAAGAGGGGGCGAGGGCTGCGGGGGTGGTCTCAGGTGACCCTGTGCTCGGGGCCAGCGGTGTCCAGCGTCTCAGGCCCCCAGCACGAGGCACAGCCCTGAGCACTGCGGGTGAGGCCGAGGGAGGGGCGAGGGGTTGGCTGGGCCTCCACGGCCGGCCATCGAGTGTCCACCTGGGACAGCAGGAGCACCGCAAGGTCGTCCCGGAGCCTGAGGCGGAGTCTGGACCACACTGCAGCTGCCACGTGGCTGGGCCACGGCGAGCACCGAGCAGAGTGGCTGGTTTTGGGGGTCCCACGGAAGAGCCCCTGAAGCTGGGTGGCCCCAGGCCTCTGAGCGGCCCCAGGACGCTGGACTCAGCCCCTCGTCTGTCACGGGCAGGCTGTGGGTGCAGATCTGGTGTAAGGTCTGAGGGCCGTGGACAGGCCCCCGAGGGGCTTCAGTGCAGTCTGGGGTGCCAGGACCAGGCTCCGGGGCTCCCCACTCCGTGCAGGCCTGGGCAGAGCACTGGCTGGGTGCTGAGGCTGAGTACCGACAGGGCGCAGCAGCAGCCTGCCCAGCCTCGGTGTCCGCTCTGCCCATGACCTGGCCCCGCCCTGGGCTCTGGCTGGCGGGCCGGGAGGGAGCACGGCCGTGTGGCAGGCGGACGCCTTCCCGGGGCCGGTGTGGCGTGAGGCCCCAGTGTGGACTCTCTGTCCCACGGCCAGCGTGGCTCTTACTCGTGTGGAGCAAGACATGACCAAGGCTTGAGTTCGGGCCCGGGAGCTGGGGGCCTCCAGGACTGACCGCCTCAAGCCTGCACCCCGCGGGCCGATGCTCAGCCTTCGCTCCCGGCGCCCAGCTGGGGCCTGAGGCTGCCTCAGCCCAGGGAGCCTCGGGTGTGGGGTGGGGGCTGTGCCCAGTTCGCCTCAGACCCCGGGGACGGCGAGTGGCTTCCCCCGCCACGGGGGCCAAAGTCGGGGTCCCCACGATTGGTGCAGCTGCTTGCAGGAAGTTGACTGCCCCCCACTGCAGCCGCCCAGATGCTCATAGGTGAGATGCTCCTGCTCGCACGACACCCCCAAACTCCCCGCCGCCCCAGAGCTGCGCCACGGCCCCGCCTGGCCTGTGTGCACACGGCTGGGGGCTGCCCCACACCCCCAGGCGCTGCTCGCCCGAGCGCAGCCCGCCCAGCTGTGGGCATGCAGCCGGGGCAGGGCCAGGGGCAGCTCCGGGGCTGGCGGGGGGTTGGGTGGGTGGCCATGTCTCGGGTCTGGGGTGGGCCCGGAGCAGCTTCGGGCCGGCTGGAAGCGCCCTCCTCCCTCCCGCAGTCACCTGGACACTCCTAAGGGACGCCCGTCACTGCTCCTCCCGAGAGGCGGCCGCACCTGTCAGGGTGGCGAGGGGCCTTGGCGGGCCCCACGGCTCTGGCCTGCCTCAGGGCCCTGTGTGCGCTCGGACACACCAGAGCCTGGCAGGACCTAGCCCGGAGGACTCTCTGTGGGGGCCGAGTGATTGCCTGAGTGATAAGGACTCTCCCTGCAGTGACAGACTCTGCAGTGACAGACTCTGCAGTGACACAGACTCTGCAGTGACACACAATCTGCAGTGACACAGACTACAGTGACAGACTGCAGTGACACACACTCTACAGTGACACAGACTCTCTGCAGTGACAGACTCTGCAGTGACACACAATCTGCAGTGACACACAATCTGCAGTGACACAGACTACAGTGACAGACTGCAGTGACACACACTCTGCAGTGACACAGACTCTCTGCAGTGACACAGACTCTGCAGTGACACAGACTCTCTGCAGTGACACACTCTGCAGTGACACAGACTCTGCAGTGACAGACTCTGCAGTGACACACTCTGCAGTGACACAGACTCTGCAGTGACACAGACTCTCTGCAGTGACACAGACTCTCTGCAGTGACAGACTCTGCAGTGACACAGACTCTGCAGTGACACAGACTCTCTGCAGTGACACAGACTCTCTGCAGTGACACTCTGCAGTGACAGACTTTCTGCAGTGACAGACTCTGCAGTGACAGACTTTCTGCAGTGACAGACTCTGCAGTGACACAGACTCTCTGCAGTGACACAGACTCTGCAGTGACACAGACTCTGCAGTGACACAGACTCTGCAGTGACACACAATCTACAGTGACACAGACTACAGTGACAGGCTGCAGTGACACACACTCTGCAGTGACACAGACTCTGCAGTGACACACACTCTCTGCAGTGACACAGACTCTGCAGTGACACAGACTCTCTGCAGTGACACACTCTGCAGTGACACAGACTTTCTCTGCAGTGACAGACTCTGAAGTGACACAGACTCTCTGCAGTGACAGACTGCAGTGACAGACTCTGAAGTGACACAGACTCTCTGCAGTGACAGACTCTGCAGTGACACAGACTCTCTGCAGTGACACACACTCTCTGCAGTGACACAGACGCTCTGCAGTGACAGACTCTGCAGTGACAGACTCTGCAGTGACACAGACTCTCTGCAGTGACACACTCTGCAGTGACACAGACTCTGCAGTGACACAGACTCTCTGCAGTGACACACACTCTCTGCAGTGACACAGACTCTGCAGTGACAGACTCTGCAGTGACAGACTTTCTGCAGTGACACACACTCTCTGCAGTGACACAGACTACAGTGACAGACTGCAGTGACACACACTCTACAGTGACACAGACTCTCTGCAGTGACAGACTCTGCAGTGACACAGACTTTGCAGTGACAGACTCTGCAATGACACAGACTCTGCAGTGACAGACTCCGCAGTGACACAGGCTCTGCAGTGACACAGACTCACTGCAGTGACACAGACTCTGCAGTGACACAGACTCTGCAGTGACAGACTCTGCAATGACACAGACTCTGCAGTGACAGACTCCGCAGTGACACAGACTCTGCAGTGACACAGGCTCTGCAGTGACACAGACTCTGCAGTGACACAGACTGCAAGGGTGAATGGAGAGCGGGCACAGGCGGGGGTGCCGAGGGCAGCAGGTGGGCAGAGGCAGAATCCACTGTTCCCGGGCGACCGTGTGTCCCTTGGGCGCCCAGGATGGACTGTGGGTCAGCAGGCATCTCAGGGCAGACAGACAGAAACGGGGGCTGCTGTAGGAAGTGACCCCAACTCAGTGGGGCGGCTGCACGTGTCTTTCCGGGAGGCAGGTGCTTTGGGTGGTCCAGGGGCACCTCCCGCACGCTGCCCGCCGTCCGCTCACCGCTGAGTGGCCGTGCGGGCCAGTAAGACGCCAGCCCCGGGTCTTACGCGCACACACGAGGCCAGTGGGGGGGAGGGGCAGCCCTCAGCGTTGGGGCGGGCAGGCGGCTGTGACCTTGAGGAGGTGGGGTGGGGTGTCCCCCAGGCCACCCTAGTGTTTCTCTTTCCAGTTCCGGAAGCGGGTGTCTGACCTGTGCTACACCCGGCTTTGAGCCCACGTGTCGTGGACGCCCTCAGCCTCAGACCTGGTCTGAGAGACGCCGGTCAGGTGTCCAGGTCAGCACGGCCCGCGGCGGGAGCAGGTAAGGGGCCGGTGGGGGCACGTCCCGCCCCAGGGAGGCCATGCTGGAGGCCGGGGGTCCCGTCCAGGCCTGCCCAGCGCCTGCTCCCCGCTGCAGTGAGACCCTCCCTGTGTGTGGCTGGACAGCGGGACCAGCTGCCCCGACAGTGCCCAGCACTGCCCTGTCCACCCGTGAACACCCCTGAAGCATCTCACCGGGGCACACGTGAAGCGTTGTTTCTCCCCGTGACCTGGGCGGGATTTCCTGGGCCAGCCTGGCTGTGCTGGTGGCCCCAGGACTCTGGACGTGGTGCAGGAGGGACTCATGCCACTGGTCTGCCGGGTTACCTGGAAGGTTCCGGGTGTTGCCCCCTGGTGGCCTGGCGTGCGGGTGCAGAGCTCGGCGCCCCGGCTCAGGTTGGTCGAGGGGGTCCTGGGGAGGGCCGGCCTGGCGGGGGGCGGGGGCGGTGCTGAGCGGCTCCCCACAGAGCTGGCCCGGCGCGGGGCGCGGCAGCCCCGAGTGTCTGACATATTGAAACACTCCATCTTCCTCCGGCCCTTAATAACGCTGCCAGGTGAGCGTGGCGCCCCATACTTCTTCATGCTGTCCCTGCACGGGCCCCGCCGGCTGGCGGGAGAGGGTTATTGTCTTCATCAATAACGCACGTCAGGCCCCCCATGCCGGCCCCTCTCCCCTGCCAGGGCCGGCACGGCCGCCCTCACCCCCTGCACACCGCACTCGGGCCACGGAAGCCGGGGCACCTCGGGCTCAGCCACGTGCTGGGACCCCAGTGCCAGCCTCCCCGTGGGTCCTGCCTCCCTTGGTCTGTCTGCCCAGGACTGGCGAGGGGCGGCTGGAAGGGCTCTGGGCTCCGCCTCTCCCTGGGGCCTTGATCTCCGCACTCGCCGGGCCGGGCTCTGCTTTGCTCACTGCTGGGTGCAGGATGGGCAGCTCTGTGGCCCTGAGAGCCTTGGACGGAGTGAGTGTCCAGGACCCAGCACCAAAGCAGGGGCCAGTACCAAGGCCTGACTGCGTCACACTCCACCCTGCAGCCCCGACTGCACTCTGCAGTGACACACACTCTCTGCAGTGACACACTCTCTCTGCAGTGACACACTCTCTCTGCAGTGACACAGACTCTCTCTGCAGTGACACAGACTCTCTCTGCAGTGACACAGACTGCAGTAACGCAGACTCTCTGCAGTGACAGACTCTGCAGTGACACACACTCTGCAGTGACACACACTCTGCAGTGACACAGACTCTCTGCAATGACAGACTCTGCAGTGACACAGACTCTCTCTGCAGTGACACACTCTGCAGTGACACAGACTCTCTCTGCAGTGACACACACTCTGCAGTGACGCAGACTCTCTGCAGTGACACACACTCTGCAGTGACACACACTCTGCAGTGACGCAGACTCTCTGCAGTGATGCAGACCCTTGCTGTGACCCTCTCCCCAGTCCCACGTCCTCCCCAGCCCTGTCCTGAGGGTCCCTCGCCTGACCTCAGGGCGCGGCCCTCTCTGGTGCGGGTGTTTGTGAGTTGGGGAGCGCTGGGGACAGTCCCTGCCCTGATCAGGCTACTCTTGACGTCGGGTCCAGGGAGCTCCTTCTTCAGGGCCGGCGTGTGCCGAGCCCCCCTGCCGCTCCTGCTCCCCGCAGCTCCTCGGGCCTTTCCTGTGGGCAGGACTGGTCAGGGTCGCCTCTTTGCTCGGCAGGTCAGCCTGGGGCCGGCCCTCGGGGCCATGTTTGAGGTGGCAGGAAACAGCAGGTTCCGCGTGGGGCTTACGAGCACGGCCCTTTGCAGCTGCCCTGCGGGGCGGCCGGTAAACGGCACGGCTGCCCGCACCCTCCCTCCTCGGGGCCCCTCTGTCCCGCAGGCCAGGACCACCGTCCCGGCCCTCCCCACAGCGTCCCATGGGGGGACGGACACCAGCTCCACTGCCCCAACGAGAGGACACGGCCAGGGGCCCCCTCTGCATGGGGCCGGGCGGGTCCTGCAGCCTCTGGTTCTCCTGAGCACTCAGGGCTCAGGAGGCTTCTCAGGGGCTGGCCCGGCAGCCGAGAGCACCATGCTGAGTCAGAGACAGAGACAGAGATAGGGAGAGACAGAGACAGGGAGAGATAGAGAGACAGAGACACAGAGAGACAGAGACAGAGAGGCAGAGGCAGAGATAAGGGAGAGATAGAGACAGAGACACGGAGAGAGACAGAGAGGCAGAGGCAAGGGAGAGAGGCAGTGACGAGGAGAAAAAGACTGATAGGGAGAGACAGAGAGAAAGAACGAGAGAGACAGAGGGACAGAGATGGGGAAAGAGACTGAGAGACAGAGAGAGACTTGAGAGATGGGGACAGAGAAACTGGAAGATAAGGCAGAGAAGGCGAGGCCAAGGGCGCGAGCGGGGGAGAGGGGGAGGGTCCTCGGGGCCCCTGAGCCCGGGCAGCCCCCGCCTGCCTCCTGGAAGCCGCTCCCGTCTCCCGCTGCTGCAGTGACACCTGGTGCCGGCAGGACGCTCTACCTGGGCCGCCCCTCGGCTGCCTGTGAAGAAGAGCCTGATGCGGTTACCGCGGGGAAGGCTCGGACCCAAGGGGCACGCACAAAGGGAGGAGGTGGCCCCTCGCCCGGCCCCCTGAAGCCCCCACCTGATTAGCAAAATAATGACTCCAACCGCTCGAGTTCAGCTGCTTTGCTTGGGCTTTTTTTTGAGGAAACAATGATGATTTTCCCTTAGAACATCTGTGGCCCATTCACAAAATGGCTAAACGGAGACAACATTATTTTAAATCACTGTCTTTGCCACCTTCCCACCTCCAAAGGCGCAGCCAGTATTGCCGCTGCATGTCTGGGCTCCGCCCGGCCGCTAGCAAGGGCTCCCGAGGGACCACAGGCCTTTAGAAAGCCAGTCCTTGGGGGGCCGGCCCAGACCCACGCCTGCTGCAAGCCGGGCGGAGACCCCCGCCCGAGTGGGACTCGCTCAAGCCCCTATCCAGCACCCGAGGTTCCTCTGGGTCTGCTCCCAAAGGAGAGAGACACACAGCTCGGCCCTGGCTCCCTTCCAAGGAGCCCCGCGGGGGCTGCTTCAGGCCCTGGTCCTTCCTGCGGGTCAGAGGGCCAGTGCCCACTGCTTGGCACTCCTCCCGTGGCCCTGCAGCCCCACGCAGGCCTCGCGTGCTGGCTGCCGGATTCCCTCCTGGCTTCTGGCCGAGCCAGGGCGGGGTGATCTGCCCTCGGGGGGCCCTGGGATCCAACTGAAGCCCCCGGCCCGATCCCCGGGGGCTCGGGCTGCCGCTTGGGGACTGTGAGCGAGCGTGCCTAGTAAAACAGAGCAGCCAAATGCTCCCCCGTCCATAAAAAAGAGCCATTTGGTAAAAGGAGGCATTACACATTTTCTATTTAAATCAGTTTATAAGAAGCAGATGTTAAGCTTCTCTGGGTTCGAAAGAAGAGAGTTATAAATGAACTGAGCTGATTTTCCCGGGCGTCCCGCGCCCCCCTTCCTCCGGGTGGGCCCGGACCAAGAGCCAGCACGGGGCTAGCCACGGCACGGGGCCCTCCCCGGGCGGGCTTCAGTGCCCCGGAGCCACGCGTGTCCCGGGAGACGCCCAGGGGGCCGAGGAGTCTTAAGCTCTGGCCCAAACCAAGTGCCCGGGGCTCGGTCCCGTGACCTGCGCCTGGCTGTGAGGGCCACCTGCAGCCCACCAGTCCCCGAGTCCCCCCTCTGCCGGGCGGGAGACGGGGCTGGAGGCAGCTTCCTCACAGTGGAGGGCCCGCGGCCTTCCCCCGGCGTGGCCCTGGGCCTGGGAGAGGGGTCCGGAGCTGAGAGTGGAATGAACGCCCCCGCCCCCGGGTTCTCTGAGCCCCCCGGAACCATCAGCGCCTGTTACCTAACGACCAGCCAGCGACTCCCTAGGACAGCATTAATGAACGCAATAAATAAAGGGCTGGATCACCCATCCACAGTGGACATTCATTTTAGAACAAAACATTAATCAATTTAAATTTATGTACTGATGCAGACACGATCAATTCCGACTTCTTATGACAATTAGCAGAGCTTTTTCCTGCAGCCTTAAAACACAGCGATGGACCAGCCCTGCTGGCCAGACGCGAGGCACCCTTCCTCCCCACGCCCGGCGCCACCCGCCCGGTGCCCAGGATGCAGCAAATCAATTAATATAAATTATACATGCACAGAGAGACGGGCTCATATCATACGCTCATTTAATTAATCGTGTTGGATTAAACGAGGTCCCTTCATTAGCCACTTAGCCACGAGCCGCAGATGCCCCCGCCTACCCTGGGCCGCCCCGCGCGGCCACCCTGACTCCAGGCCGCCCGCGGGCACGGCTGCCCCCCCCCCGCCGCGGTCTGGGGAGCCGTCACCGCCTGCTGCTCAGGTCCAGTGGGAACTGAGCCCCGGGTAGGCCAGGCAGAGACAATGGGACTGGACACTCAGGGGGCCGGGCTGGCGTGGAGGGCCGCAGCGGGGTGGGTGAGGCATGGGCAGGGCGCAGCAGCCTCGCAGCCCGCCCTAGGGGGACACTCCGGGCTGCCGCCCCTCAGTCTGGGCCAGGCACGGGGGGGCCCGAGGGGGTGTGCAGAGGCAGGGGCGCGGGCACGGGCCCAGGCTGGCGTGCAGGGGCCTCTCCCGTGTGTCCACCCCTGCCCCCGGCTGCCGCCCCCCAGGGCTCACCGGCAGCAGCGGGAGGGGCTGAGTCTGGAGGCAGGAGGGTCCCGAGTTCCCCGGGGTCAGCGTGCAGAGACAGGCCGAGGGGCCAGTGGCGGCTGCATCTGCGTCCCTCCGTGCAGCCCTAACGGAACCAAGCAGCACCATGGCCCGACCCGGCACACGGGCCCCAAGAGGCCTCAGAGTGAGGCAAGGAAAAGACAGAGCCGGACCCGGGCCAGCACCCTGGCAGCCCGAGGGGGCAGGTGGCAGAGTAGGCCCCTCCCCGCCCCCAGGGCACCCGCCCCTCCCCGCCCCCTCCCCTCCCCCTCCCCGCCCCAGGGCACCCGCCCCCTCCCCCCTCCCTGCCCCGTCCTGCCCACAGGGGCATCACCATGGGGCACAGTGTGGGGGGACGTGGTGTGGGGGGACACGGCAGGTGGGACGGTGTCTGGGTCGACACAGCACTCCCCCCCGGCACTGTTTCCATGGACGTGCGTCGCCTGTGTCCTGTCCACCCCCTGACCCGCCCCCCGGCCTGCAGCTGAGGGCCGTCCGTGCCCACCGTCACTTCTGCAGGACTGTCCCCTGCGGGCGGGGGGACGTGCCAGCTCAGCGTGTGACTCGCTTCTCTGGGGGCTGCTCCTGCAGTGAGCCAACGGGCCTCCACCCCGGGGGGTGCAGTTCCACCTCAGGGGGCGGCTCTGCTTCTCCGGGGACGGCCCTACAGTGCCCACTGGGAGACGAGGGGGGTCTGGGGGGGCCCCACTGGGAACTTGGTCTTCGGGGGACACCTGGAGGGGGGCTGCCCGCCCTGGAAACCTCCCGTGAGCCTCCGCTGCCCCTTCTCGGGGTGCAGGGCCCTGGCCGCCGCCGTCCGAGCACAGAGAACTGCTGGGAGCAGCAGAAGGAGCTGATGCGTGAATGAGTGAGTGAGTGGGCAAATGACGCCCGGCCCCCGCCCCCGCCCCCGCCCCCGACCTGGGCGACCACGCTCAGATCTCACCCCCGCACGTCCCTCCCGACCAGAAGCCCGTGCTCGGATCCCAAGGAGCACCGGCGACGCGAGCATGAGTTTCTGATAGACTTGCTGAAATGGACCTGGAGCACTGAGGAGTGAGGCGGAGCGTTTGTGGCCGAGCGACACGGGCCGGGAAAGGCCCAACGCTTCCTTTGGAGTGAAGCCAAGCTGGTCCTTTCCACCAGGATCTGCGCGGGCACGGCGTCGGCCCAGGCCTGCCCGCTGCTGCCCTTTGTCGCAGCCCCGCCGCCAGCCGGCACGCTGGCTCATTCCTCGGCGTCGCCAACCTGCGCGTCCCCGGCAGCCGGGAGGCAGCCCCTCCCCTACCTGCTCAGCGTGAGGAATCATTTGCCGCGAGGGAGGAAAATTGGTGACTATTAATTTAGCGTGCGCAGATCGCTCTCCGGGGAGGAACCTCACAGGGACATGCGTGAAGTCGGGGGGCTTCCCGCGGGGTTTACAAAGGCGCCCCCACGCCTGGGTCTGCGTGCTGCCGCGACCCGGCTCCCGAGCCAGCAGGGCACGGGGACAGCTGCAGAGACAAAGAGGGTTGGAACTCCGAGCAAAATTGCAGAGTTAAGTCTGGAAATTAGGACTGCTGAATGCGGGGCGGGGGCTTCGTCTGCCCTGAGGTCACAGCCCCCGCTGAAACAACAGCTGGAGCAGATGACCTGGCCCCCAGCAAGTGACGCCACAGTGCGCAGGGCGGGGCTGGGGTCCAGCGGGGCCTGAGTCTGGGCTCTCCCCGGCAGGCGGGGCTGGCTAGGGAGGGAGATGCTTGGGGCTCAGCTCCTCCCAGAGGGGCAGGGGAAGCTGGTGCCCTTGGAGCAGCCCCCAGGCCCCCAGAGACGCTGAGGCGGGTCAGGGGTGGCTGAGAGGCGTGGGTGGGGGGTGGGAGGGACGGGAACAGCGCTGCATGGACCCCCGCCCACCTCTGGGAGCCCCCGAGGCGCTGCCGGATGGAGCTGAGTCCTGAAGGGGCCCGCTGGGGGACTCACAGAACCCCCAGGACCTGGGGCTCTGGGGGATGAGCACAAAGGGTCTGCAGGGTGGGGGGCCGGGGCTCCCACAACCTGGCAGGGAAATTCGGCCACTGTCGCCCAGCTTCACTTTCCTTTCTTTTTCTCGAACCCAGGCCAGCTCCTTGCAGAGCCAGAGGTGAGGGTCTTCAGTGTAGATCTTGGCCCACGGCCCCCTCCTGAGCCCACCGGGCGGGGCGGCCAGTCAAAGCTTCTAGGCGCCACCTCGGCTGTGCCCTCAGCTGGGTGCCTGCAGCTCACCTGGCCTGGACCAGCCCCACGCGGCGTCCACGGCAGCCCCCCGAAAGCGCAAGGCCCGTCTCGGCCAGCTACGGCCAGAGCCCACAGCTCTCCTCTCCCCGCCCCTGCGGGAGCAGCCGCTACCACACATGCCCCAGAGAGAGTCTCCGAGGTGCTCTGCGCCCAAGTAGGCTGACGAGCGCCCTGCAGCCTGGAGGTCAGAGGCTGACGAGCACCCTGCAGCCTGGAGGTCAGAGGCTGACGAGCGCCCTGCAGCCTGGAGGTCACGAGCCTAGTGGGACAGAGGCAGCGTCGGTGAGTGACGACACTTGAGTCGTGTCTGTTGTTGAAATCCCCCATTTAAGATATTTAGAACAATTTAAACTCAAGTTCTACAAAGTAATTTGCACGTGGTGTTTGGTTTTCCTGCGTTATTGCCCTGGCTGGCACCTGCGGCTGACACGTGAGTGGAAGCGAGGTCGGAATCTGCCTCTGCTCCGTTTCCGAGTTCAGGGATCTCGAGACTGCTCTGTGAGAGGCAGAGATGCCCGTAAGGCCTGTTACACCTCAAGGAGACACTGTCCCATGGCTGAACCACACATTCACACACACACACACTCACACAACACACACACTCACACATACACACATGAACACATGAATACACATATACTCACATAAGCACACATACACTCACACATACACATATATACTCACACATGTTCACACACATAAACACACAAAAACACACTCATACATATACACACAAACACACATACATACACACACATACACACATAAACATACACATACATCCACACACGTATACACATACACACTCACACATACTCACACAAAAACACATATATACTTACACATACATACACACACTCATATATACATATTCAAACATACTCACACACATGTTTGTGAGTGAGTATAAACACACTTATACACACATACACTCACACAGATACAGTCACACATACACACATGCACACAGGCTCACACACATACACGTACACACACTCACACACAAACACACTCACATACAAACACACACATACACACACATACTCACATACATAAACTCACACACATACACACTCACACATACACACATTCCACACATACATACACACTCTCACACACCCATGCATACTCATACACAAACACACTGACTCACACATATACACACACATACACATGCACAAAGACTCACATACATACACACACTTGCACACACACTCACACACATACACACATACACACCAGGGTGTCAAACTCAAGACATGACCCATGAGGACTGTCCCTTGGGATACCTGAGGAGGCGGGTGTTTGGCCCGACTGAGCTAGGCTGGCGGCTCGGGGCTCAGTGCAGACCATCAGGGGGCTGTGGGCCCCGAGACCCTCCCCCTGGGGTCACTGAGGTCTGCACAGCTCCTGGGATTGAGGCTCGTACACAGGGGCTACAGGTCTAACACACATAACTAGTATCACACGTCATTTTCAGACAGAACAGGCAGAATCTCGTGCTGGACGAGTGTTTGAATTCAGAGACGGTAAGTTGCTGAGACTGGGAGCGTCCAGGCCCCTGGACGCCCAGCGCTGAGGCTCCCACAGGGGCTCTGGGAGCGACCGTCCTCGTTGCTCTGAGGAGACCCTTCCTGGGAAAGCCCCCGGAAGCGTGACTGCCTTCGTGGTGAGCGGGTGCCCCTCGCAGCCCTGGACACAGTTGGATCTTCGTTTTGATGTAGGTAGGTAGATAGGGAAAGGCCCTTGGCAATGAAACAGATTAACAAAGCCTCTAGGAGGGAGAATCCTGAGACTGACCCACCTTGTGGATACAGAAAACAGACCTGATAAGACCTTCAGCAGACCCTGAGGAGGTTGGGCCCCTCCCTATGAAGTTCCTCAATTCTGTCAACCTCTCCCTTAATCTGATTAAAATGTGATCCAGCCTAAAGAGGACCCAGCCTCCCTGGTAACGGACTTTCACCTGGAAAGAAGCCCCCACGTGAGGGCAGGTTGGAGAAACCCTATAAAAACCAGCCCAATAGCCCATTCGAGGCTTCCTCCACCCTTGGAGAAGCCCGCGTTCTCTCTTGAGCGCGTTACTCCTACTGGTTTTTCTCTTCCACTTATCCCTTCCTCCCTCTCTTAGAAATCTCTGAATAAAATCTTTTACTTCACTGCTTGTCTACTCCTGAAATTCTTTTCCGCGAGCGAGACAAGAACCCAGTTACCGTGGGTCAAGGGTGTTTGAGGCGGTGGGAGAGAAAGTGACCGTCTTTCTCCTCCCCGCTTCACGAAAGTCACCCGTGGGGCCCACCGACATCAGTTTGTCTGTCGGGGGTCCACCCGCTGCAGTGCTCAGGGGGTGTGAGGTGCTGGGGTCAGCCCTGGGCCTCTGCGTGCAGGGCCTGTGCCTCGGGCCAGCGGGAGAGGGGAGTCTCCTGCCTGCACACAGCCGACGGGGCCGACTCAGGGCAGCCAGGCGGCCCCTCGGTGATGCCTGAGCACAGCGCCGGCCAGTCGGTCCTGACACAGCTGGGGAGGCCGAGGAGCTGCAGAGGCAAACTGTCCACTGAGTCCTCCGGCCTGGGCCCAACCCGCTGCCGCTGATGTAAGACTCCCGTGAGCTATCTGCCTTATTCTCACTCGCACCCCCAGCGGGTCTCAGAGTTCCCCAGAAATCCTGCTTGGCTCGACAGGGCGTAAGGCAGGACGCCTCCTCTCGTCTCCGCCTCGCCGCTGCCCGGGAGGTCCTTCCCTGTCCGCCCCCCCCCCCCCCAGTCTGGTCTCCTCCCCGCTCTCGCCTTTGGAGGTGTGCCAGAGCCACGTGGAGGCTTTCTGTGCCAGGCGTGAGAAACAAGTGTGGGAGGCACACGGGTCCGGGAACACGCGTGGCACGCGCCAGGCCTGAAGGCCAGCACGGCAGGTGACCGGGGGCAGCCTCGGAGACCTGAGTCCCCAGAGCTGCAGGTGTGAGCTGCCCCCGGTCCGGAGGCCAGGTCGACTGACCACCAGGGGTGGCTCCTGCGCCCCGCAGCCGGCACCATCGGTGTGGCCCCCAAACACGCAAACTAAGACAAGCCGATAGACAGAGCAGGAGGAGAGGACGGGCAGGGAGGAGTCGGGCATTTGCTCCCTTTCTCCTGGCTGCAGAACCTCAGACTCAGAGACAGTCTCTCCCTCTGGGCCTGCACGGGTCAAGGGAGCAGCCATGAACCTCTGTCCTGGGTAGCCCCGGGCAGAAACTGCCCCATGGCGAGGGTCTGACCGGGCCTAGCTCGTCTCCACTTCCGGATGGCCAGGCCAAGCCCTTGCTTAATTGAACGTGGTCAGTCACGTGGATGGAACAGACCGGGGCCAGCCTCCACCCGATTCACACTCAGGTCTTTAAAGGAATATTTGACAAGTTGGTTTATTCATCTCGTTTGTGTCCCGAGTTGTCCAAAACTGCTCCATCATATTTTATTACCTTTTCAATGATTACAATGCATAACAAATTCCTTTTTCTTTTTGAGACTCACAAATCCAATATTCTCTTTTGTTTTCATTACTCTAAAGTTTTCCTCACATTTATTACTTTTTTGTCAGAAACCAAATCTTTGTTTTCCTTCTTTGTTTTTTACTTCATTATATGCTATTTCTGCATTGACCCTTTCTTTTCCTCTCTTGGTTGAACGCATCCTCCCGTTTTGGGTTTCTTCAGAATGCATCTTGAAATCTACAGTAAATCCATTTGTCATAATAAATATCTAAAGCTCTTCATTTTCCCCAGCCCACTGTTGGTGTGTCCCTTCTCACTCTTCCATGCTGCCCAAGAATCATGTCACTCAAAATGCATTCTACTCCCTTGAGAGTTTTGGTGGAATAATGAATTTTGCAGAAGTGTCTTGCTGGATCTTTAAGTTGATTTTTAAAATGCTTATTCTTGCCGAATTCTAACATGACTCCATTGTGGTCAGACACTACATGATGGCCTCAGTGCTTTATAATTTATGTAGATTTACTTTTGTTCTACATTGGTGACTGTTCCGTGTGCTTTAATCTTGGGCCACACCTCACAGTCCCCAGCAATCCCTCCTGGCGGGGCTCAGGGGCTACGCGTGGGGCTGGGGTACAAACCCGGCTTGGCTGCAAGCAAGGCCAGCGCCCGACCCTGGGTGCGTCTTCCCAGCCCCCACGTGCTCGTGGAAGAACTTGCTTCTCCTGGTGTGTGTTGGAGTCCCTGGACACGGGGCTGACCTGGTGCAGTGACATCAGCCACACCCACTGAGCTTCTTCACTTACTTATTGGTTTTTAATAGAATCGCAGGGAGATACAGTTACAACATTGTTCATGATGGGTTTCAGCCATAGAATATTCCAACACCAACCCTTCACCAGAGCACTTTTCCCACCATCGGTGTCCCCAGTGTCCCCCCACTGCCTCCGTGGCGAACTCTCTCTTTTTGCCTCTCCCTCTTTTTCCCTTCTGGTTTCACGGTGTGCAATACGGCACTGAGAGCCTACCAGGAACATCCCTTTAGTTACTTTCAGCACTGAGTTCCTGTCCCAGAGGACCTTTGCAATGTGTATGACAATGCTGGTGGCTCCTCTGTCCTAACTGCCCACCCTTCACCCCACACACACTCTCGTGGCAGCTGCCAACACTGACCAGCCACTTCCCTCTCGGAGCTACTGTGATGGACGAGGAGTGGAGCTCTCGAATTCCACTGACGTTTGTCTATTTACCCCTGTAGTTGCAGTTTACGTCAAACATATTAAAGCTCTTCTATCAAAATATCCCCCGGATGCATTCACCTTTAGTCTCTGTAAAGTCGTCTACTCATATACGAGTTCTTCACCGAGATGAAAATACAATAACCCAGACTCCCTTTATTTACTGCTCATATAGTCTCCGTATGTGCTCTCGGCATTTCTGAGTCTTTACGTTTAAGACACGCGGCTTTTCCTTCCGGTCCGGGGGCTCCCCAGGGTGCAGGGTTTGTTCTTTCAGATCCTCCTGGTGGGCCGGAGGCTGGGGATCTGAGCCAGGGTAGCTGAGTGAGGCCACTCAACTGTGCTCCTTCTAAACAACATGTTTTGCTTTGTCCTCTTGCCCACTCGATATTCTCTTCCTTCCTTCGAGACTCAGAGTAGAGTCCACCTATGTTCAGTGTGATCAGTTCGGGACTGGGTCCTTGTCCACTGGTCACTGTTCTTGGTGGCTTGGGCATGCTTCTGTATTCTACTGAACTACCTTTGTGCCCACTGACCGTTCTGCTGGACCCACCCTCTGAGAGCCACGTGACGGCCAGGCTTGTGAGGCCACTGGCCTCTGCGACCAGAGGGAAGCTCTGCCCTCTGCCCCTGGCTTGTAGCGGGAGCAGCTTCTGCCTCGCTTGAACATCTGATTTCCGTCCCAGCCAGGGCAGTGCTTCCTCCTGGGAATCTCCCAGGTGAGTGTCCAGGGAGCACCTGAGAGGGAATCTCCATCTTTATCCTATTTCCCAGGACAAACCATTAAATTTGAATCACATGCCCTGTCTGGGAAGAGCTGGACCTAGCTTTCCTTTTCTCAGATTTGTTTTTCAGGTCACAATGGTTAATGCTCACCTGAGTTTGCCGTAACATCTACAGTTCCTAAGCTCAAAGGGAAAGACTCCCAGTCAACGAAGCTTGCCAATCCACCACTGAGGATTGTGAATGAATTCCTGTCGTATGGAAGGCAGTAAACATCCCATGATCTCATTTCTTGAATTATCCCCCAAATTGCGGGGACATCCTTGCCTTTGACCTTCTGTTTTCAGTGACCGGCAAATGTTAGGGTTTTCCCACACTTTCAAAGCAGGGAAGCTTCTCCCGCTGAGTGCTGTGGTTTCCTATGCCCAGGAGCAGTGGTAGGGTCATCTGAGCCTCCTTCTCACCATCACTAAACGACCTGAAGTGAGGGGTCCCTGCCCGAGCTGGCACTCAGCAGATTTCCAGTGTGTAGGAGTTTGTGCGAGACTGTGGGAGCTGAGGGAGCTAAAGGAGTCCATGGTTGCTGAAGGAGCTATGGGAGATGAGGGAGCTTAGGGGGCTGAGGAGCTGATGAAATTGAGGGAGCTGAGGGAGCTGAGAGAGGTTTGTGAGCTTTGTGAGCTTTGTGAGCTGAGGGAGCTGAGGGAGCTGAGGGAGCCCCTGGGAGCTGAGGAGCTGTTGTAGCTCACAGGAGCTGAGGGAGCTGAGGGAACTGAGGAACCTAAGGGAGCCCACAGGAGCTAAGGGAGCCCAAGGGAGCCCACAGGAGCTGAGGGAGCTGAGGGAGCTGAGGAGCTGAGGGAGCTGAGGGAGCTGAGGGAGCTGAGGGCTGTGGGAGCTGAGGAGCTGAGGGAGCTGAGGGCTGTGGGAGCTGAGGGAGCAGAAGAGTTGAGGGGCTGAGGGAGCTGAGGGAGCCGAGGGAGCTGAAGAGCTGAGGAGCTGAGGGAGATGAGGGAGATGAGGAGCTGAGGGAGATGAGCAGCTGAGGGATCTGAGGACTGTGGGAGCTGAGGAGCTGAGGAGCTGAGGGAGCTGAGGGAGATGAGGAGCTGAGGGAGATGAGCAGCTGAGGGAGCTGAGGAGCTGAGGGACCTGAGGGAGCTGAGGACCTGAGGGAGCTGAGGGAACTGAGGGAGCTGAGGGAACTGAGGGAGCTAAAGGAGTCCATGGTTGCTGAAGGAGCTGTGGGAGATGAGGGAGTTTAGGGGGCTGAGGGTCCTGAGGGAGCTGAGGAGCTGAGAGAGCTGAGGGAGCTGAGGAGCTGAAGGAGGTGAGGAGCTGAGGGAGCTGAGGGGCTGAGGGAGCTGAGGGAGCTGAGAGAGCTGAGGGAGCAGAAGAGTTGAGGGGCTGAGGGAGCTGAGGGAACTGAGGGAGCTGAGGGAATTGAGGGCGCTAAAGGAGTCCATGGTTGCTGAAGGAGCTGTGGGAGATGAGGGAGTTTAGGGGGCTGAGGATCCTGAGGGAGCTGAGAAGCTGAGAGAGCTGAGGGAGCTGAGGAGCTGAGGGAGGTGAGGGGCTGAGGGAGCTGAGGGGCTGATAGAGCTCAGGGAGCTGAGGGAACTGAAGAGCTAAGGGAGCTGAGGAGCTGAGGGAGCTGAGGGAACTGAGGAGCTGAGGGAGCTGAGGAGCTGAGGGAGCTGAGGGAGCTGAGGAGCTGAGGGAGCTGAGGGAGCTTAGGAGCTCAGGGACCTGAGGGAGCTGATGAGCTGAGGGACCTGAGGGAGCTGAGGAGCTGGGGGAGCTGAGGAGCTGAAGGACCTGAGGGAGCTGAGGGAGCTTAGGAGCTCAGGGACCTGAGGGAGCTGATGAGCTGAGGGACCTGAGGGAGCTGAGGAGATGGGGGAGCTGAGGAGCTGAAGGACCTGAGGGAGCTGAGGAGCTGAGGGACCTGAGGGAGCTGAGGAGCTGGGGGAGCTGAGGAGCTGAAGGACCTGAGGGAGCTGAGGGAGCTTAGGAGCTCAGGGACCTGAGGGAGCTGATGAGCTGAGGGACCTGAGGGAGCTGAGGAGATGGGGGAGCTGAGGAGCTGAAGGACCTGAGGGAGCTGAGGAGCTGAGGGACCTGAGGGAGCTGAGGAGCTGAGGGAGCTGAGGGCTGTGGTTGCTGAGGGAGCTGAGGTAGCTGAGAGGGCTGAGAGAATGTGCTCACCCCTCACAAATGTCCACTCTGTCCACTCTGCCTCTCAGCACTGTGTGCCTTGAACCAACATGGCAAGTGGCCCTGCACTATGATTATTTATGAAGTTGTTCTTTGAGAAGAAATGTTTGTGTTTAGTTGGAATTCGGGGAGCCCTGCTCAACTGGAGTCTGCGTGGGTGACTTCTACAGACCCTAAGGACCAGCCTGCAGCTCCTCCGGCCTTACTGCGTCTTTGCTCGAACTTGCTTCTCTACATCCACAGTTAACAAACGTGGGTTGGAAGACATCTCTCCATAGGGGTCACGACAACACGCAGCAGAGCCGGTTTGCTCCGGGCTCTGAGCCCTCGGATGAGGAGCATGCGGACTCAGGGCGAGAGCCTCGTGCCAGAGCTGTGCAGCCTTCTGAGGTGGCACTGGCAGCGACTACCCCGCTGAGTATGCAGCATCGTGCGCCTGGAGCCCAGTGCCACACACACAGGCCTTCCTGTGGGATGGCTCCCTCGGCTGCTCACATTCATTGCAGACTCGAGCTTCTCAGAGTCATGTGCCAAAGCTGAGCTAATCTCCCTGTCCTAAAGCATGCATAATATGCCTAAGTATTGCTAATTCAGCAGTGAAAAATAAATTACACTTTTAAGCTAAACAATTAACACTCAACTTTAAACGCTGCTTGCCGGAGCACGCAGACGGAATAAGGGCGAGTCAGATATTCCCAATTCCTGCAGAATCCACCAAATGGGATTATGGGGATATTTCCCAGAAATCTCCTGGACCACCTCATGGGTCCATTCCTCAAGGGTTAATAAAGGAAAAGGGAAGCGCGGGTTTCCTAAGGCAGACACTGTTCTTCACTCTCCCTCCAGGCCTCCTCACAGCCGTTCTGTTTCCCTGGGAAATGTGGGGCCTGCAGACGCTGTGGAGAGAGCCGGGGCCACAGCAGCCCTGGGAGAACGCAGGCTGCTCGGGCCCTCTCGCCCCACACCCCTCACTGCCCTGCTCCATGCTGCCCATGGGCTCACCTGAGCCAGTCCTGGTGTGTCCGCTGGTGTGGACCCCCCTGTGCCAACATGCCCCGTATAAAGAGCAAGTGGGGCCAGGGCTGTATCTGAGCAGATCTGAGAACACACAGGAGAGGGGAGGAGGGGAGGCCCCTATAGGGAGGACGGTGGCACTCGGCAGGGGTGGGACACACGAGTGTCTGCAGACACAGACCCCCGAGGGGTCCGAGGAAGCCTCACACGCGGGGCGTCAATCCGGGTCAGTGTGATGTGGGGCATACGGGATCATTGTGCCATCCCACTCGGGGAATGCAGCCGGGTCAGTATGACAGATGCATCTTAGCAGAGACCCTGTCACTCGGGAGGCAGCAGGTCAGGGCCGGGTCCTCTGTGGTGTCAGAGTGGCTGCACCGTGTGCGAGGACCTGCTCGAAAGGAGGCCGCGCTCTGGAGGACTCTGCACAGGTTTCAGAGCCAACAGCCCGAGCTGGCTCGAGTGGGGAAAGATGCTGAGGGTTCCACACGCCACGTGTGGGGCTGCAGACCCCGGTGCCACCTTCCCAAGCACCCGCTCCCTCACTGTATCCTCTTCCCATGAAGCAGCTTGATCGTTCCGTAATTACCTCTCTGTACCCGCTGTGGTGCTGAGTGACAGTACCCCGGGGGTCGAGCTGCGAGGGGTCCAGGTGCACTCACACCTGCACGGCTCAGTGTCCCATCAATCCTAGCAGAAGGCTCTGGAGCCCGAGTCGTGCAGCCCACAGGGACAGGGAAGCGTGGCCCCCCGCCAGAGGACCCATAGTCCCGCTGTCTTTGGCTTGGAGGGTGCCAAGCGTGGGTGCCCCTCTCCTGTGACCCAGCATCCACCAGCAGGGCCCGATTCCATTCCAGAGTCGGGACAGCTGTGGCTGATGGGGGGTGGGGGGGTGACGTGGCGGGGGCTGTCCCGGGGGCTGGTGCTCCCCTCCCCCAGGCTCCCGGGCAGACGTCTGCACTGGGGCACTGCTCGGTGCCCTGCTCCTCGTCACAGCAGGTGCGGGTCCGGGCCCCTGGGAAAGTGCAGTACCCGAGGGCAGAGCAGAGCCGACGTGCTCCCTGGAGGGGAGGCTGCAGCACCCGGACGGCTGCGTGCGGAGGGCCACAGACCCGGCGGCGGCCCTGCCTGCCCTCGAAGCCCCCACAGAGCAAGGGGGGCGCCGGGCTGCCCCGGGAGAGTCAGTGTGATGTGGGGATACGGGATCCTTGTGACATTCCACACGGGGAACACAGCTGGGTCAGTATGACAGACGTCCACGTCCACACGTCCACCGCCTCTGCCCAAGCAGGACTGTACCAGGGTCGTGGCCACAGGCTGAGGTTAGAGGAGGGGCCTAGGTGCAGCTTCCAGGGCGTCCACCAGCAGCTCCGCCGGAGAGGAATCGAGGCGTTGTCCTGCGTGGCTCCGGGGCCGAGCTGCTCCCACCAGCTCCCCTCACGCGCCCACAAAGCCCTTATCGTTCCTGCCCTGGGGCGAGGGGACTCACCGAAGGCCAGAGGGACACGTCAGGAGGAGGAAGCAGCCACCGGCCCGCGGGTGACACATGGGACCTTTCCACACAGGGCCCAAGTGGCCATCACGGGGAGGCTGAGAGAGGGAAGGGGCAGGCGGGGTGGGGCAGTCGAGAGGGCGGCCAGCTTCGCACCCCTGTCCACCCAGCCTCCTGGCTGCCCGCGTCCAAGCTGACCCACGGGGACCTGCCAGGAGGCCCTCACGGCCGCAGCTCTGCCCTGCCCTGCCCGCTCCAGCTCTGCCAGGCTGGTCGGCCCCAGGGGTGCCGAGACATCGGCATTGGGTGGTGCTGACACTGGCCAGGCCGGAGCCGCCCATCCCCTCGCACGCCTTTGCGAGGCTCAACCCTCTCTGGTCAGCGCTGATTTGCCTCGCGCTGAAATCCTCAGAGCAGAAATTCGGATCTGCTGTAACATTTATTTGTCCCACTCCCGGCGAAACAGATTAGCATCGTGAGGGTTAAGTCTGCAGAGATACGCCCCGGGTGTGGGCGTGCAGACTCTGAGGGAATGAGACGCAGGGACAGATGCCCTCGTCCCCCTGAGGGCTTCTCCTCCCCCAGGCACGGACACGCACGGTCACAGCCCGGTGTGTGCTCACACACTCACACCCACATAGACAATCGCACACACATACACACTCACACACATAAGTACACACTCATATACGCACACCCAATACATACACTCATCCATATACACACTCATGCACATACTCATACACACTCATATACCCACATAGACCTTTGTACACACATACACACTCACACACATACATACACAATTATATACATATGTACACTCATACACATACTCATACAGTCACATAGACACTCATACACACATACACACTCATACATATACACTAGTGTACATATACACACTCATACACACTCTCACACACCCACATAGACACTTGTTCACACACATATATACACACTCGTATACATATACACACTCACGTATACACACACTTATATACTTATACACCCACACAGACATTTGTACATGCACATCCTCACACACACATGTACACATCCATATATACACACACTCACATATACACACATGCAAGCACACCAAGTCACACCCCTACATGTACACTTGTACACATACATACTCACCCTTATACATACACACTAACACACATACATATACACACTCACAGTCACACTCTCACATAGACACTCATACACACACGTACATACTCACATACATATACACACTCACCCACAAGCACACTGAGTCACACCCCACATATATACCCATACACACACACCTTCATACATACACACTAACACACATACATATACATGTACACACTCACATACCCACAAACACAATCACACCCTCACATATATACTCATGAACACATTTACACACACATGCTCTTACACACATATGTATACACTCACACACATACGTATACACACATACATACACTCACATACACCACACACACGCAGTTACACTCTTATTTACATATACGCCACACTACTCAAATTCACACACACACACACGCCTCACCTGTAGGTGACAGCGTGTCGATGACTTGACTGGTGTTTCACGCCAACGTCATGTTGTGTCCCTTGAACACACGTCCTCCCCGCCAGCGACAGGCAGTGCTCTGGGCGTCTGCCGTCTGCACAGGCGTCTAAGAGGCAGCTCCACAGGCCGGAAGGCTCCGCTCAGGGCTTGCGGCTCCAGCCCCTCCGCCATGCACCCCGCGCTGGGCGCTGCACCCAGGCCCGACTCGGCCCTTCCAGCCCCAGCCCCCGAGGGCGAAGCCTCAGTCCTGAGCCGTCTCAGCCCGCCTCTCACTGCCGGGACGCCCGGCGCAGGGAGCACTCTGACGTCATGGCCCGAGCCCCCAAGCCTCCCCAGGCCCGCCACCTCCTCGCTCCCGGCTCGTGTCCTTCTCCTCACAGTCACAGCTCTTGTCCCGCAGACCGCGGTCCTTGGGGTCACACCACGTGTTTGAACTTCACTTCTCGCTGCTTTCCTTAGAGAGCAGCGTGACTTGCCCTGAGCTTAGCGGGTGTCAGAGGGCAGCTGGTCATCTCAGGGGCGCTGCGTTCCCAGACTCAGCCGCGAAGCCCCGGGTGGCCCTCCACACGGAGACGCTCTGGTCCCGCCCAGCCTCGCCCCGCGGGGAGGCTCTGGGGGGCCTGACAACAGCACCCGGCCAGGCACGGTCTCTCACGAGCAGCCCGGGACCACAGCTCACGTGGCGGCACGTCATCGGAGCCAGGCAGCTCTCGGCGGGCCCCCGGCACGGAGGGCGGCACACGTGCATCTCGTGGCTCACTCCCCAGCATCGGTCCCCGGGTCTCCGGCTCACGGGGCCAACAGACAGGGCCCAGGCAGCTCTGAAGCCCCATGGGTCGTGGCTCTGCGGCGGTGCCAGTCCTTGGTCAGCCCGTAGCTCACTCTCAGGGGCTGCGGCCACGGGAAGGAGGGACGTGCTGCAGAGCTCCGAGGCGCACGCCAGGCCTGAGGTGGACGAGCACTAACTCTCCCTGCTCGGAGCTGAGTGTCGGCCCCTGGAGTGAAGGGCCCCGCTGCCGTGGGCTGCTTCCAGGGAGGGACTGGCCGCCTCCATCTCAGGAGGAGAGAAGGAGAGCTGGTGCCACAGAGCACTGTGTGGAAGGGCTGGGGCGGGGCGGGACACACGAGCCACTCTGTCCACCTCCGTGCTGGGCTCGTGCCACCCGGAGCCCTGCACCCGCCTGGTCCCTGCGCCTACCTGGGCCCCTCACCCTCCTGGTCCTCACCCTCCTGGTCCCCTCACCCACCTGGGCTCCTGAAGGCCCCTGGGTCCCTGCAGCAGTGTGGGCAGCTGGCCCTCCCCTGCAGGTGGCCCTGGCACTCTAGGCTGACGGTGCTCACCTGCACACTTCCCAGTGGTGAACCCCAAATTATAGCTGGGCCTGCTGATTCCACAGAGCAGCAAAATGAGATGTGGAGAGCCGCAGAGCTGAGAAAGGAAAAGGGCCCCTCAGGGCAGGGTCCCTCAGGGCAGGGCCCTCAGGGCAGGGTCCTTAGGGCAGGGTCCTTAGGGCAGGGTCCCTCAGGGCAGGGTCCTTAGGGCAGGGTCCCTCAGGGCAGCGTCCCTCAGGGCAGGGTCCTTAAGGCAGGGTCCTCAGGGCAGGGCCCTCAGAGCAGGGTCTCTCAGGGCAGGATCCCTCAGGGCAGGGTCCCTCAGGGCAGGGTCCCTCAGGGCAGGGCCCTCAGGGCAGGGTCTCTCAGGGCAGGGTCCCTCAGGGCAGGACCCTCAGGGCAGGACCCTCAGGGCAGGGCCCTCAGGGCAGGGTCTCTCAGGGCAGGGTCCCTCAGGGCAGGGTCCCTCAGGGCAGGACCCTCAGGGCAGGACCCTCAGGGCAGGGTCTCTCAGGGCAGGGTCTCTCAGGGCAGGGTCCCTCAGGGCAGGGTCCCTCAGGGCAGGACCCTCAGGGCAGGGCCCTTAGGGCAGGGTCTCTCAGGGCAGGGTTCCTCAGGGCAGGGTCCCTCAGGGCAGGGCCCTTAGGGTAGGGCCCCTCAGGGTAGGACCCTCAAGGCAGGGTTCTCAGGGCAGGGTCCTCAGGGCAGGGGCCCTCAGGGCAGGGCCCTCAGGGCAGGGTCTCTCAGGGCAGGGTCCTCAGGGCAGGGTCTCTCAGGGCAGGGTCTCTCAGGGCAGGGTCCCTCAGGGTGGGTCCCTCAGGGCAGGACCCTCAGGGCAGGGCCCTCAGGGCAGGGTCTCTCAGGGCAGGGTTCCTCAGGGCAGGGTCCCTCAGGGCAGGGCCCTTAGGGTAGGGCCCCTCAGGGTAGGACCCTCAAGGCAGGGTTCTCAGGGCAGGGTCCTCAGGGCAGGGGCCCTCAGGGCAGGGCCCTCAGGGCAGGGTCTCTCAGGGCAGGGTCCTCAGGGCAGGGTCTCTCAGGGCAGGGTCTCTCAGGGCAGGGTCCCTCAGGGCAGGGTCCCTCCTCAGGGCAGGGCCCTCAGGGCAGGGTCTCTCAGGGCAGGGTTCCTCAGGGCAGGTTCCCTCAGGGCAGGGCCCTTAGGGTAGGGCCCCTCAGGGTAGGACCCTCAAGGCAGGGTCCTCAGGGCAGGGCCCTCAGGGCAGGGGCCCTTAGGGCAGGGAACTCAGGGCAGGGTCTCTCAGGGCAGGGCCCTCAGGGCAGGGTCTCTCAGGGCAGGGTTCCTCAGGGCAGGGTCCCTCAGGGCAGGGCCCTTAGGGTAGGGCCCCTCAGGGTAGGACCCTCAAGGCAGGGTCCTCAGGGCAGGGCCCTCAGGGCAGGGGCCCTCAGGGCAGGGTCTCTCAGGGCAGGGTCTCTCAGGGCAGGGTCTCTCAGGGCAGGGTCCTCAGGGCAGGGTCTCTCAGGGCAGGGTCTCTCAGGGCAGGGTCCCTCAGGGCAGGGTCTCTCAGGGCAGGGCCCTCAGGGCAGGGTCTCTCAGGGCAGGGTCCCTCAGGGCAGGGCCCTCAGGGTAGGACCCTCAAGGCAGGGTCCTCAGGGCAGGGCCCTCAGGGCAGGGCCCCTCAGGGCAGGGCCCTCAGGGCAGGGTCTCTCAGGGCAGGGCCCTCAGGGCAGGGTCTCTCAGGGCAGGGTCCTCAGGGCAGGGTCTCTCAGGGCAGGGTCTCTCAGGGCAGGGTCTCTCAGGGCAGGGTCCCTCAGGGCAGGGTCCCTCCTCAGGGCAGGGCCCTCAGGGCAGGGTCCCTCAGGGCAGGGCCCTTAGGGTAGGGCCCCTCAGGGTAGGACCCTCAAGGCAGGGTCCTCAGGGCAGGGTCCTCAGGGCAGGGGCCCTCAGGGCAGGGCCCTTAGGGCAGGGTCTCTCAGGGCAGGGCCCTCAGGGCAGGGTCTCTCAGGGCAGGGTCCTCAGGGCAGGGTCTCTCAGGGCAGGGTCCCTCAGGGCAGGGTCCCTCCTCAGGGCAGGGCCCTCAGGGCAGGGTCTCTCAGGGCAGGGTCCCTCAGGGCAGGGCCCTCAGGGCAGGGTCCCTCAGGGCAGGGCCTCAGGGCAAGGTCCTCAGGGCAGAGTCATCAGGGCAGGCCCCTCAGGGCAGGGCCTCAGGGCAAGGTCCTCAGGGCAGGGTCATCAGGGCAGGCCCCTCAGGGCAGGGCCTCAGGGCAAGGTCCTCAGGGCAGGGTCATCAGGGCAGGCCCCTCAGGGCAGGGCCCTCAGGGCAGGGTCTCTCAGGGCAGGGTCCCTCAGGGCAGGGTCCCTCCTCAGGGCAGGGCCCTCAGGGCAGGGTCTCTCAGGGCAGGGTCCCTCAGGGCAGGGCCCTCAGGGCAGGGTCCCTCAGGGCAGGGCCACAGGGCAAGGTCCTCAGGGCAGGGTCATCAGGGCAGGCCCCTCAGGGCAGGGCCTCAGGGCAAGGTCCTCAGGGCAGGGTCCTCAGGGCAGGCCCCTCAGGGCAGGGCCCTCAGGGAAGGGTATCTCAGGGCAGGCCCCTCAGGGCAGGGTCCCTCAGGGCAGGCTCCTCAGGGCAGGGCCCTCAGGGCAGGGTCTCTCAGGGCAGGGCCCTCAGGGAAGGGTCTCTCAGGACAGGGTCCTCAGGGCAGGGCCTCAGGGCAGGCTCCTCAGGGCAGGGCCCTCAGGGAAGAGTCTCACCGGGCAGAGTCTCTCACGGCAGCAACCTCAGGGCAGACCTCAGGGTGACTGCTGCCCCCAACACCTCACACCTTCCCACACAACACCCCACCTTGCCCTGGCCTTCATCCCACTTGTGGTCACAGAGACATGAGGGGTCCCTGAGCGCCACCTGTCAGGGGTGCCCCAGAGCAGCGGCAGTGGGCTGTGATGGCTGCAAACGGCAGGGCCGGGCCTCCAGGCAATCTGCGTGTGGCCGAGCCTGGCCTGGGGATGGGTTGTCACTGTGGGGACCGTCCGTGGCTGCACCACTGGGGTTTCAGTCATACATGTCCCAACACCGTCCCTTCACCCGTGTACATTTCCCACCACTGATGTCCCCAGGCTCCTCTTTCGATCTCTGGTTGAGTTGTACCTGTGTGAGAGTGCAGGCACGTATAGATAAACTAAAGGAATGACTAGGAAGGTATCACTCGTATCACTTGTCATCCCCTTGATCTTCCATTTGTTTCAGCGGGCACCAGTAACGTCTCCATGCGTCCCTGTCGTGTGCTAGTGTAGCCCAATGGTATCTGCTCACTCAAGGAACAGGAAGAGCCCAAACCATTCGTTCAGGGTTTTGACGAAGAAGTCTGACCATCTCATAGGTGAGCGGCCACGCGGTCTTTTGACATCCCGTGGAATTCAGTCGGTAACAGCTCTAGTCCAGTGGTTGCCTCTAAATCACATTATGTGCCCGGTCCATCTGATTTTTGACGCCTTGGCAAACGAGACAGCATCCCTGATTCTTGACTTTGGGATACCCAAATAGCGTTCTCATCCTGTTTGTGTAGGCCCCAGGTCTCTGAGGCATATGTTATTGCAGTAAGAATGGTGGAGTCGAAAAGGTGTGCCCGGAGCCAGATGTTCTTCATCCTTTTAACAACTTTTTTGATGCTCTTGAAGGCATTCCACACTGCTCTCTTCCTCCTGTGCAGTTCTGGTGCCAAGTCATTCCTCATGTTGAGTTCTCGACCCAGGGACACAAAACTGCCGCATTTGGAGATGTTCGTTCCATTGAGAGCAAATGGAGTGTTAGGGACTAGTTCGCTTTTCATGAGCATTGTCTTCGTGAGATTCAGCTGTAGTCTGACCTTTCCATACTCACGGTCAAAGTCAGCCAGCATTTGTGCCACTTGGCTAATGTTTGGTGTTATGAGAACGATGTCATCAGCGAAGCAGAGATGGTGTAGTTGCCAACCATCTATCTTCACTCCCATTCCTTCCCATTCCAGTTGTTGCATGATGTTCTCGAGGGTGGCACTGAAGAGTTTCGGTGAAATGGTATCACCCTGCCGAACCCCTCTCTTTACATCAATGATCACTTCCTTGTAGAATGGTGAGATCCTGGTGGTGAATCTGTAATATAGCTTGCAGATGATCCTGATGTAATGAGTTTGAACACCCTGTTTGGCTATGGCTTCAATGACTGCTTTAGTCTCAAAAGAATTAAAGTCCTTCTTTAAATCGATGAACATTAGACAGAGCAGCATCTTGAACTATTGTGAAACTTCAGTGAGCTTGGTCACTGTGTGGATATGGTCGACTGTGCTGAATCCTTTTCGGAACCCAGCTTGCTTGCATGGTTGTTCTTCATCTAGTGTTCTGCCTATTCTATTCAGGAAGACTCAAGTGAACTACTTGTAGACGATGGACAACAGGAAGATTGGGCGATAGTTGCTAATGTCATGGATATCTCCCTTGTACAACAGAACGGTCCTGCTGGTTTTCCATTGGGACGGAACCTTGCATTCAGACAGGTAGTATGTGACGAGCTGAGCCAGTGTATTAATGAGTACTGGCAGCAGATTCTTCAGGTGTTTGGGTCTGACCTTGTCTGGACCGGGTTCTGTTCGTGTCTTTACCGATGATATGGTATGTTGGATTTTGGAAGGGAGAACGTTGGGAACGACATATCCATCCTGCGGGATTTGGTATGTGGGCAGGTGGACATGGCTGTCGAAGAGAAGTCGTGAATAATCCTCTTAATTGCCCTTCTGGAAGATGTGATAGATCCATCAGGACGTCAGAGGGCAGTCATCTTGGTCTTGTAGTTGGTGAAGGACAGGCAAGCGTTGCTAATACTTTTCCTGGCTTCCGCAACATTGGCCAACACTGCTGTTCTTCTCTCTTTGAGGTCTTCCTTTATCACTTCTCTGCACAGCTTTGCGAGCTCGGACATTAGCTTGTGATTGCCTGAGGCTCGTGCCAAACCATGTTGGCAAATGAGCTGGAGAGTTTCCGAAGACAGGCGTCTGTGGCTTTTCCACTCTCGGCATTCCTCCCGCAGTTATGGAGGTGCTGAACCAGTTGATCATATTCCTTGTCGATGTTGTCAACGATGGCATCTTCCTACATTGCATAGTAGTGCCAAATAATTCCCAGTTGGTGCTCATTCTGGGAGTTCTCTTCTTAAACTTAAACTTTGCAGTCCTTTCTCCCAGCTCTGTGAAGAAGAAATTTGCACGAAGGAGACGGTGGTCCAATCCCATTTGGAATTTTGGGACAACAGCGACATCGGTCAGGCAAAACCTTCGATTGAATACAATGTGGTCAATATCGTTGTGGAACTGTCCACCGGGAGACTCCCATGTCCAACGTTTAGATTTGACCTTCTGGAACTGTGAGTTACCATGGATGGTCTTGGTCGACATGATGAACTCAGACAGTCTCTCACCCTGCTCATTCCATTCTAGGCCATGGGTCCCGATGTGGAGTTCTTCGGGTGACCTTCTCGGTCCTATCTTGGCACTAAAATCACCAACAGTGATCTTGTAGAAGGTGTGGTCTTCTTTATAGAACTTCTCCAGCTCCATGTAGAACTTCTCAAATTCTTCTCCATCGTAGTTGGATGTTGGTGCGTAGACGATGAAGATAGAAACTGCCGGCAGTGAGCCACATCTATTCAAGCATAATCGTCCAATTCGGGTTGTTAGGCAATTGAATGAATCAATGCTCATGGCCAAGTTCGTGTTGACAAGGACACCAACACCACCGACACCTCTGTTGTCACATGTTCCGAGGAACAGTTCTTCTCCGGTGTCAAAAATGGCGT
This sequence comes from Sorex araneus, assembly GCF_027595985.1. Taxonomy (NCBI): domain Eukaryota; kingdom Metazoa; phylum Chordata; class Mammalia; order Eulipotyphla; family Soricidae; genus Sorex; species Sorex araneus. Next base: position 380,193,087 of record NC_073303.1, on the reverse strand, counting down.
GATGTGATTGATGCCTTCTCGTCTCTGTCAGACCCATGATGTCGTACTTGATCTTCTGGGCTTGCACCATCAGGTCCTCAATGGATGCTTCCGGTGCCAGCATACATGCATTGAAAGTACAGACAGTCATTTTAATCCTTCTTCGTTTTGACAGTCTAGTTCGTCCCTGAGATTTTATCAGCCTCTCCTTGTGAAAACACATTATATATACATGCATGTACATGTTACAATGCCACCCTAGGCCTTATGCTACTGTTAACATGCACTCATGATAGTTACCATATGGGATAATATATATAAATGCTTTATTTTCACTTCTTAAGTCGACATTTCACCCATCTTCCACCAATGTTTTCAGGTAAGACAGATCTGTAGCACGGAATGAGGTTAACTTAAAAAGTGAAAGTTCTAACTCTACGAGTTCCCTTGTGTCATATCCTCCATATCACAGGGGACATTTGTCACCTCTCCAAGAAATGTGTGTGTCTGCGGGTGCAGAATGTCGGAAGACAGGAAAATCAATCTTGGACCTCCAGGCCCTGAAACTCATCCGGAACACTGACCTGGGCCAGGTGGTCAGCGCAGACCACAGCCTGGCCGGAGCTGGGCGCGCACACCGAGAGCTGCTTCTCCCCGGGAAACTGCTTGAGAAACTTGAGTGGAACTTTCTGGTGGAATATTCCCATATTTTAAACTCAGCTAAATGGTTCCGGCCTTACATAAGAACTGTCCAGTGCCCCTGGGCCATGCGACCTATGTTGATTCTTCTGGCCATGGCGTGTCCGTCGTGTAGAGAGGCCAGATCTGTGGTCAGTGTGTGTTGGGAGGACTTCTGCCTGCACAGACAGCAAAGGAACTGGGGTTGCCTGGCCTCTGGGCTCTGAGTGGCCGCGTCCCGGCTCCTCGAACATGAGATGTG